>NC_081406.1:214887496-215487496 GCF_030272615.1 Cryptomeria japonica | reverse complement strand
ACACATTTTGATAGTCATTCCTTCCAACTCCTTTCTTAGGTTGGCTTTAGATTCATTCAATTTTTCAACTTCTTCAACTAGGGCATCCATGTCAGCTTCAATAGAAGAGCTATTTTTAGTAAGTTCCATTAGCTTCTTAGCATGCTCTCTTCTCTTGGCCAAAGAGGCTTTATACTTGACTTTGAGTTCATCATAGGCTCTCTCAGTCTGAGTGAGATGATGAGTAAGTTCCCTCACAATATATTCCCCTATATCTCCTTCCAAGTGGTTAGACTTATAGAAAGGTTGGCTTTGATACCAATTGATGAATACTAAGAGGGGGGGGGGGGGTGAATTAGTATACCAAAAAATACTAAACTCAAACTCTTAAATAGTTTAGCAGATAACCGATATAATAGATTCACTAATAAATAGGTTAAGACAAATGCAAACCAAATACCAAATAAAGCATTCACCCACAAAAGCACAATCACCATAACACAAGATATTTTGATGTGGAAACCGAAATGGGAAAAACCATAGTGAGAAAAAACTCACAAGTAACTATCTATAGAATAGAAACCAGACCAGTTAAGGTCATACAATGTTCTTCACCACAATAGATCCTGTTAGGAATCTAGATCTTTGTTAGGAGATAAGTCCTGTTAAAGACTACCTTGCTAAATGATTTCAGATCCATGGTTGTGAACCACTTTGTTAGAGGATTTACAAAGGCTTTGTTGGGCCTACCCGGTTAAGGGTTTCAGACTTGTCAAAGATGTGAGTAATCAACAAGTGAGTGATCTAGATACTAGTACAGTATGCTTGGTTAGATCCTTGATAGATCATTGTTAATGCATTTTAGCATTACTTCAGTCTTCAATATCTCCACACTCTAACTCCTCACATAGACCTAATCTTCTCGACAAAGATCGCACATAACCTTCTCATACATCATACATCTCTCATCTATGCAAAACCTAGACATGATGTCCTTATAAAGGAAATTGATTTCATGTCGGTCCAATAGGATTAAACTGCAAGTTCCTAGGTTCTGTGCATCTAGGCACATTTTGTAACACGACACAAAATCACCACCAAAGTGTTGGTAGATGATAACTCATCATAGAAATACCAGTTGGTAACTCATCACAGAGTAATACCAGTTCATACAATTTACTGATTACCGGTTGTCAAAAATGAAGGCTGAAAAATGTTAACTATCACTTTGTTCCTTCGTACCGCTTGAGGTCTTCATACCACTTGGGCTCTCCATACCGCTTGAGGTCTTCAGTCAATTTGTGACTGGTAAACATCTTCTACAAAACACCGATAGTCTAAAGACTATAATGCATAATACCGGTTGGAACAATTACTAGTTGAGCATAACTAATACATAAAGAAAGTGTGTGTCCATCAATGACAATCAAAACACCATAAAAATGCCAACATTATGGTCAACAATTTGCCTTTCATCACAATCCTTAGGCCTTAAAAATCTCTTAATTCCATCAGAGATGGATCCTTCACATGGAACCCCATATATCATGTACAATGGTTTCACTATAAGTTCTTTACACTTAATATAATTGGATCTCATATACCAAGAATCCCAAAGAGATGTCCATAATTGCACAGATTGTTCTTCACCTTCTCTGTTCGTTGTATTCAATTTTAAATCTTCTTGCCACAAACCCTTCATATGTCCATATAACAAAACCAAATGCATTAATAGTGAATAAAATTTGAAGGTAGGGTTCCTATTATCTTTAATGTTTAGAAAACCTTCATGTAACTTCTCTACCAGATATGCCGCATAGTCAAAAGGCCTAGACTGATACATTTGTATGTCAGAAGATAAAACAATGGCCTAATACTCAACAAATTAGGCACCTTGACTCCTCCTACTTGCCTACATGACATGTATGTATACTGCAAGTAGTGCCTAAATAAATCAATGCTAAATGGTGGCCCATCTTCCTCAGTTAATTTCCCTAGTTGCCTTTTATGAATAGCAATTTTCCAACCAGTGTATGTAGTGTCCATCCTAAGATATTCTTCCTCCAACTCCCCAAAGGATAGCAGTTTGTCACGGTTGGGATCTAAATTAAAAACTTCAATCACAGTACCCATAGAAAACCTAATGAATGTATCACCATTTGGGAATTGAATGTATCTCTTAATGAAATTATAATTTCTAATCAAAACCTCTAGCAACCTTATGTTCACAAAGACATTTGGGACAATTAACTTACCCAAATTCGTCATCCAAGGATTACAAAGTAGCATTTCCTTGTTTCTTTTTAGATAATGGAACAAGAATAATTTGTGTCCCCTCACCTTAATCCAGACATCCCTGACCTCTTTGTATCTATCTTCCAATTGGTCCCTTCCTAGTAGGTGTTGCTTCAACCTTCTGGACTTTGGGTCGGGTGCTTGCATTTGCTGAATCATGTCTTGATTCAGTCTTCTAATAGGAGGCACATCCTCTATCTTAGTCTTCTTTCCCTTAGATTTTGAGCTCTTTGCTTCCCTTTTCTTTCCAGTTGAACTTGAAGCGTCCATCTTTGTAATCATAATTCTTCACTCTAGTTTTCAGAAACTCAATGTATTTGTAAAAAGGAAAAATCGAACCCTAGTCGTTCTCCCCTTCCCAACTCCAAGGAGAGAGAAGGGAGAGTCACTAGGGTTGATGGTTTTCACTTAGGAGGGACTTTACATTCAAAAGAGGGGTTGAAACCCACAAGATCCAATCCCACGCAATGCAAGATTGGATTCTATATGAGTTTCAAGGGTTGTGATAGCAAGGATACCCTCTTTTGTAAAGAATGTAGATAGAATGATTAAGCTAGGAATACATAGAAAGTGAGAAAAATTCACTTATAAACTGAGTTAGGGATATAGGATGAAGCTGCGGACCTGGAATTAGCAGTAAAATGTCGAGACGGCACTGTCCTGCAAATTTGAGCAAAAGTTGACAAGACGATGGCGCCCGGCGTGCACACGGTCCTCCAAAAAATCCGCGAAACGAAGGGGGATCTATTCATCTCTGCACAAGGATTCCAGATCTTCAATTTCAGCCACATACCTGCAACCTACACATAGAAAAGCAAAGACGATTGGGGGGTTAGGGATTAGGGGTTCGCCCTTAGGTCAAACCCCAGTTTTGGAATTAACCAAGAAATGAGAAATGTTGTAAATGTAATGTAAAACAAGTACTAATACCTTGTTGTAAGGATGTTTGTATCCTTATATGCGAAGGTATAGATGTTGTTGTTTGTTGTATGTTGTATGTTGTATGTTGTAGCATGTAATGTGTTGTAAGTGATCTCCTCTTCAATGGTTGAATCCTTGTCTTGAATGCAACACATAGCCTTGAATGGAGACTTAGAATGATCAATTGCTTGAAGGAATGCTTGAATGCTTGAATGCTTGAATGTTTGAATGCTTGAATGTTTGAATATCATTTTCACGCCTTTTCCATCTATTTTCCATCCATCCAAATGAGAGAGGAAAATGTAGTTTATATACTTGCCAATTAGGGTTAAAAGACTGATTTTCCCGACCTTAGGCCGACTAGGAAAGATAATTTCCAATTTGCAAACAAAAAGACCTGAAGTCCCATAGGAGACCGGGCCCAAAATAGGGCCAGGGACCAGGGCGCTGGGCGCCATGGTCCTGGGGGACCAGGGTGCTGGGTGCCCTAGTCCTGAAGGACCAGGGCGCTGGGCGCTCTGGTCCCACCTCCCGGGACAGCAGGGTGCAAAGGAGGTTCAGGCCAGGGTGCTTGAAAAATGCAGTTTTGGGTGTCGTGGACAGGTTTTGGGGTCTCCATTCAGGTTTAGTGTTGCATTGCCATCATGAAGACCCAAATGCAGTCGAAATTGCAAGTGTCACAATTTTAGGACGCTACATTTAGCCCCCACTTTAGCGGGAGTATAAGCATACACTCATACTTCCGGTAAAGTACAAGGAAACAACATTGAAAAACTTTCACCACGTCAAGGAGGCAAGATACACCAAGCCCCCAGTGGACTAAGGATCTTACGAATTCAATTGACAAGGTAAAAGGGAAGATAACGAGGGAGAACCATGACTGTCAGTAGTAAGGTTCCCTCACTATGAGTCATGCAAGAAAGACATCAAAAATTTTCAAGGCAAAGCTAAATTTGTCAAGAAATTTTCAAGTATCTTGGAAAGATATGAATGGGATGTATGCCCCCCTATGTTAAAGCGATCGCACATGCCTCACCGGGGGTGATTTCTTTAAGGTAGTGATACATATAAGAATGAGAAGGGAAAGGAGCACGTTATCACAAGGATTTAGCCCCCAAGTGTGAGATAAGCCCAAGGATAATAGACACAAAACACAAAGCACAAGGTGACTTCGCTTTCCTCGGGGTCAGTATGTTGTATAATAATTCATGTATATCATATGTATGTATGCATAATTGTTCTTCATTCCCCAATCAAGGAAGATCACCTAGAAGAAGGGAACACATGTGTCTTTTGAGTCAACATGAGAGAGACCAAAAGAGATCTCAATGCTTTGCATCGTCCTCAAGTAGACAACACTAAGGACAACAAATAGAAGAATGAGAATAACACATAGAGGAAGTAACAAAAGAGAGGGGGAGAGAATCTGCTATGCTAATGAAACTAGTCTAGCACGTCATCTACCCCCCGATCTTGCTGATCAATGTTTCGGGAAGGTAGGGAACACGCTAGAGGAGGAACATCCAACACAGCAGATGGAGCTATCACAAGATCCAAACAAGGGCTATGTTCATGTTCCGAGCCACGTTGTTCTTGTCTAGGAGCTAGGATAAGTGCTTTAGAAAATTCATTAGATAAATGGTTATCAATATCAACAAGTTCATATTCACTATCAGAATGAACAGGAGTAACATTTGCATCATGAATAACATTTTCATCTATATCATCATCAAGATTTATGAAAATAGGATCTTTAACTCGCACAGGATCAAGACCATCATGCATCTTATGTTTAGGAGATTTTGGCTCAATTTCCGGCTGAGGAGAAAATGGAATAATGCTAGTTGAAGGTGTTTTTGGAGATTGCAAAGTTTGAGCTCTAAGACGACGCTTTCGCCGGCGTTCACGTGCAGAACGATTTCATCTAGTCTTAGTAGGAAGTTGAGAAGATTGAGGAGGAGGAATGTTCTCATCCTTATCACTTGGGTGTTTAGGTTGTGGTCTCTTAGGCTGAACAACAAGAGAAGAGGAAGGTCTCTTCTCTCCATAAGAGGAAGGAGGAGGAACTGCTCCATATAAAGGAGGAATATTTGGTTTTGGAAGGAGACCAAGTCCATCATGACAAGGAGGGATAGGTCTACTTTTAGGAAGTTTATTAATCATAGGCATAGTCACATCCATAGGGATGGGTTGGGAATCTTCTTGAGGAAAGACATTAGTTTTATCTTTCAAAGGAAGAACTTCCTTCTCAAGAATGATAGGAATGTCAAGTTTGGGTGTTCTAGGTTCACTTAGAGATAGGATCATATCTGTTTTCCACTTTTGATAAGATTTGAAAAGATGATCACTTCGCGGAGGAAGAGATTGGAATTGTTTAGGCCAAAAGTAATCAATAGGAACGCTAGAAGTTCTTTCAGCTAGTTTAAAGAGACTATGATTGATAGTAACAACTTCACCATTATGGGGAAATTTCAAACACTTGTGAATAGGAGAAGCGATAGCTTTCATGGAAGATAGCCAAGGATAGCCTAGCTTCACACGAAATTGTTTGGATGATGGAATAATAGCAAAGTCCACATCAAGGGATTTGTTATGGACCTCAATAGGTAATGTAATAGAACCAATTGCAGGAGAAGAAAATGCATCAAATAGTTTCACAACCACATCTATTTTGTCATAGATAACTTGATTCAATTGCAAAGTAAAAAGAAGTTCTTCAGTAATGACATTAACCATACAAGAAGGATCAATAAGCACTCCATGGCAAGGTGTATTCTTGACTTTTGAAACTATATATAAAGGACCATCAGGTGCCCTGATAGTTTCACTGGAATCAAATGTGATGGAAGGTTCTTTAGGGATTTTTTGTTGCTCCACAAAGTTAATCACATTCGAAGTCATAGACACAAGATCAGCAGGTGAGACAGAGGAATCAATAGTATCAATCGCATTAGAGGTATGAGAAGGTAATGGATCAGTGAAAATCTAAAGATTTTGGTTAGGAGGAGCTACAGATGTATTGCCTTTATCATTCACACCAGAAACAGAGATAGTATTATTATCAATCAAATCTTGAATTTTCCCCTTTAAAGCAAAACATTTTTCAGTATCATGCCCAGGTTGATGATGAAATTGACAAAAAGATTTGTTATCAAAATAGGGTGAAGTAATCTTTGCAGGATCAATTTGCCTTATAGGAGGAAGAGTAAGCACATTTTGTTCCAATAACTTATTCATAATACTATGCAATGATTCATTCAAAGGAGTAAACTTTCTTTCTCTCTTGAAAAACTTAGAAATAGGAGGCACACCTGATGCTGCATTCACATTGTTGTTGATGATGTTTTCATTGAATTTAATGGACTCTCTGTTCTGTTTAAACTTCCCAAATGGTTTTTGACTACTATCACCCTTATCACTCGGAGTCATAGGATGTGATTGTTCCATTTGACTCACAGTCAGTTGATAATTGTGAAGAGTTGCGCACAACTGTTGGAAAGAAGTAAACTCAGAAAACAAGAGTTTTTCTCTAATATCTTTTTGTAAATTAGAAATAAAGATTCTTTGAATATCATTGTCAGGCACTGGAAAGGAAATTTGAGCATACAAATGCTTATATCTACCAATGAAATCAGTCACTTTTTCTTTAACACCTTGTTTACAATGCATTAAATCAATCAAAGTAACTTTAGGACTTATATTGTTTTGAAATTGTTGAATGAAAGCATTTGCAAGTTGTTTGAAAGAAGTAATAGAATAGGAAGGAAACAAGCAATACCATTGTAGGGCTTTATCTCTTAATGTTCTAGTAAACAGTTTTGCAAGCAACCTTTGGTCATAAGCAAAATCAGTACATATTGTTTGAAAGGTCTTAACATGTGTTAGAGGATCACCCTTACCATTATAAAGCTCCAGATGTGGAATTTCAACATGTTTAGGGGGAATAGCTCGAACAATGTCAAGAGAAAGTGGGCTCGCAACATCAAATGTGGGCACACTAAACTTAGATTGATTCATAGAGGTAATTTGTTGCTGTAAAGAGGAGACAGTTTGTGCAAGATTATTAATGTTCGCTTCAGTCGAAGAGTTCATATTAGACATGTTAGATTGTGATGGAGGTGTTATGTTATTGAAAGAAGGTAGAGAGTAAGGTGGTGGGACACTATGATAGTTAGTCATAGGAGATGATTGGAAAGGAGGAACACTACAAGGAGGAATGGAAGGGTTAAATGAATTGCCCCCTTGTGTCATGTTTTTTTGTGGAGATATAATAGGAACACTCATTGAAGGAATGAATGAAGAAGTTGGATTGAATGAAGGAAGAGGGTTAATTGAAGAAGAGGGATTGCCCCCATGATTGGTGATCATAGGAGGAATGTCTTGTGTTGAAGTAGTCATTATGTTTGATGTAAAAGTAGGTATACTAGCAACAGGAGTCGTCAAAGGAATAGAATGATTGTCTTGAGTAGGAGGTTGTGTATAACCTAAGGTTTCGGCACAACTTTTCATAGGCATCACATTTGAATCCACAATGTGTGCAATACCACGCAAAATATCAATTCCATTCTTATCACTTTGAAGCATACGTTTTAGACCCTCAATTAAAGGAAGAGCTTGACTATCAGGGTATTCTTGAGACATCCACTGTCGAAAATCGTCAAATTGGTTATCCAATTTTGAAAGTTGTTCTACAGAAACCTCATGGAGAGCTTCTTCATCATTAAGAGGATTAGAGGAATTACCCATGTCCTCGTTAAAAAGACCATTCAAATTAGGTTCCATCTCCTTAGTAATTAAACCTTGGAAAGACTTAATTCTAAGGCTTCGTCTAACGGGAATAGTGTAAGTAGGACTTATTGTTGTAAAACTCATGCACTAAAGAGAGAGAGAAGATTTTGAATTTTTAGAGGTAGCAAATTTTAGTAAAACCAGCCAATCTTCTAGATTTAAGCTGTTAAATACAATCAGGACAATCTCCCGAAATTTCGGAAAAAATGTCCGGGACCGTGGCGCTCGGGGTGCACACGGTCCTCACAACTTTTTTTGAAATTTGCAGGGATTAAAGTTATGATATTTTACAGCTAACCTGAAAAAATTGAGTGATTTTACGATCTGTAGATAGGCCAAATTAAAGTTGCAATCTCAAAATTGAACCCTACCAAGATTGTCGAAAAATGCAAAATTTGAATTTTGAAAAAGAGAGGGAAACTGAGATTTTGAATTTTATGATTTTAGAGGGAATACCAAAAGCAATGCAAGTTTTGAAATTTGAAAATTGACTCAATTTCACGCAAAATTCAATTTTGAAAGCGGAAATCAAAGTTGTTGTAATTAAGCACTTAATTTCAAAAGTCACAAATTGCAAAAATTTGAATAAATCACTGAAATTTCGAATGAATGCTAACACACTTTTCAGATTTAGGATAGTAAGAGCACAATTTTGACACAAAATTTCAATTTCAATGATTTTTGAATGATTAGAAGCCTTAATCCAAGCAATCACAAGACCGACTTTGACTTTAATTTTGAAAGTGTTAAAATTGATAAAATCAGCCAAAATTCTGGATTTTAGCAGGAAAATACAGTAAGATCTCACTCCCGAAATTTTGGAAAAAATGTCAGGGATGATGGCGCTCAGAGTGCACATGGTCCTCGCAACTTTTTTCCAAATTTTCAGGGATGAAAGATATTGTGATTTTATTGCGGAATCCAAAGTTACAGCCGATTTGGAGGTGTTTTGATTAGTGAAATTATCAGTCAAAGGTTGAATCAAGAGGGTTTCAAAAATTAGGGTTTTGACACTTAACCACTTAATTTTCAAAATTAACGCACAAATATGAATTGATAATTTGTAATAGAAGGGTAGATCTGAAACATGCATCAACAATTAAACATTTCACAAGTTTAATTACTTAAAAAGAAAATTTTAGGGTTTTTATGCAATCAACCTCTAAAATTTTGCCAAAGATCAAACATGGAAATGTAATCAAGGAATCCAATTTTCAGATCTAACTATGAATAATCAAAAAGGATGTTCACGTCAGGTTCACCAAAATGTAAAGCGGAAAAAATCGAACCCTAGTCGTTCTCCCCTTCCCAACTCCAAGGAGAGAGAAGGGAGAGTCACTAGGGTTGATGGTTTTCACTTAGGAGGGACTTTACATTCAAAAGAGGGGTTGAAACCCACAAGATCCAATCCCATGCAATGCAAGATTGGATTTTATATGAGTTTCAAGGGTTGTGATAGCAAGGATACCCTCTTTTGTAAAGAATGTAGATAGAATGATTAAGCTAGGAATACATAGAAAGTGAGAAAGATTCACTTATAAACTGAGTTAGGGATATAGGATGAAGCTGCGAACCTGGAATTAGCAGTAAAATGTCGAGATGGCACTGTCCTACAAATTTGAGCAAAAGTTGACAGGACGATGGCGCCCGGCGTGCGCACGGTCCTCCGAAAAATCTACGAAACAAAGGGGGATCTGTTCGTCTCTGCACAAGGATTCCAGATCTTCAATTTCAGCCGCGTACCTGCAACCTACACATAGAAAAGCAAAGACGATTGGGGGGTTAGGGATTAGGGGTTTGCCCTTAGGTCAAACCCCGGTTTTGGAATTAACCAAGAAATGAGAAATGCTGTAAATGTAATGTAAAACAAGTACTAATACCTTGTTGTAAGGATGTTTGTATCCTTATATGCGAAGGTATAGATGTTGTTGTTTGTTGTATGTTGTATGTTGTAGCATGTAATGTGTTGTAAGTGATCTCCTCTTCAATGGTTGAATCCTTGTCTTGAATGCAACACTTAGCCTTGAATGGAGACTTAGAATGATCAATTGCTTGAAGGAATGCTTGAATGCTTGAATGCTTGAATGTTTGAATGCTTGAATGTTTGAATATCATTTTCACGCCTTTTCCATCTATTTTCCATCCATCCAAATGAGAGAGGAAAATGTAGTTTATATACTTGCCAATTAGGGTTAAAAGACTGATTTTCCCGACCTTAGGCCGACCAGGAAAGATAATTTCCAATTTGCAAACAAAAAGACCCGAAGTCCCATAGGAGACCGGGCCCAAAATAGGGCCAGGGACCAGGGCGCTGGGCACCATGGTCCTGGAGGACTAGGGCACTAGGCACCCTGGTCCTGAAGGACCAGGGCGCTGGGCGCTCTGGTCCCACCTCTCGGGACAGCAGGGTGCAAAGGAGGTTCAGGCCAGGGTGCTTGAAAAATGCAGTTTTTGGTGTCGTGGACAGGTTTCGGGGTCTCCATTCAGGTTTAGTGTTGCGTCGCCATCGTGAAGACCCAAATGCGGTCAAAATTGCAAGTGTCACAATTTTAGGACGCTACAGTATTCTCTTTGTGAATTATCTTCCGCTTGTGTGACACTCAGATTAGGCAATTTTAGTTTATATGCCCAATGCATCTACATACAAATTTGCATTGTCGAGTTTCTCATAAAATTGCCTTGTGTGAACCATAGATGTACCTATTGCAAGCATTAAATAAGAAATCACTATTTTGGTTTTGAATTCAGATATGGCAACAACTCGACGACATGTGTCTCTCTGATGTATACATCCTTTTGGCGCCACCTGCAGAACCCTTCTTTTATTTTGGTACTTTACTCTCCTTTATCAGGATATCCTTAGCTGAACTTACCTTCTGTTGTATCAGTGTAAGTCAACCTGATACTCCCATCGGGCATTGAGTTAGATCATTAGATGTCATAGCGAGGAGCATTGTTTCCCAATTAACTTTCTCCTTTGGCACAACTCTTCCCATTGTAGTCTATTCCATTGTGATAGGTCTTCCCAATGACATCCTTGTTCCACTTAATCAACCAACTCTTCCATCAGGTATAGGGATAGCTTGGAATGAATTACAATGATAGGAAAATATTTCCCAATGAGTTATGTTTCATCAGTACATGCTTTACCAGTGTCTTTTTCGGGCATCAGAGTAACTCAAAATAACACATCCTAATCCCTTTGGTTATGCCAATGACCTTTTTGTTATAACCTTCACCGATGGATTTTCTTCGTTGCCTTTATTGGTATATGATACCCTCATCGAATAATTGTCTTTTTTATCAAAGTGTTCTTATCGAGATAACTTAACCCGATAATGCAATTTTCAATTATTTGCAACTTTTACTTCTTAGGAATATGAATATTAATAATTTGCTTAATGGATTCAATATAAACTGAACAAAACCTCTAACATACATAGGAGCTCTTCTTTTTCTCATTATGTTCCCTAAGATTCTTTTGAAATATACATTTTGGCAAGACTTGTCAAAGTGAAAGCTCATCCATGTCAACCATCACATAAAACAAAACAGTAACTATTCTTATGATAGAAAGTGTTCAATTTATAAAATCAAAAGAAAAAATATAAGAGGATAGCATCTTTAAGAGCATAATTAATTTGAAAATTTATGTGCTATTAGATCTTATTAGAGTGCTTTTACATTGTTGTAATATAGTAGTTGCTCTTGTGATTTGTCAATGACTGTTGTTCATGATATTATTGTGTTGAATGTTCAATGGTTTTGGTTCGTTTTGTAATTTTTCTATGTTTAAGTATTTCAATTTGGAATATTATACGGAAACATCATTTCATAACTAACATTTCAAGTTCTTTATAACTACTTCTAAGAAGACTTCCATACTTGCGACATCATTTTGCTTAGTTTGTGAAGGTTATAGACCAATGTTTTCATAGACTGAAGTTTTGTAATCTGAGTATGCATTGTGAGTCTACGAAAAGACTCAGTAAGAGCCCTTTCTATCCCTTGATACTTCTCTAAATTTATAATCCTCCAAATGTACCAAATAATTTCACATGAAAGAAAATTCTAGAACTGATTAGTATCTTTTTAAAGTCCTTTAATAAAACCATATACAACATCAAGTATGCTATTATGCCAAGGAATAATAAACCCAAACAACTTCCAAACCTCCTTAGCTATAGAGCAGTCAAATACAATATGTCTAACTGTCTCTTTAACCTTGTAAATGTTACACAAGTCATCATTAGAATGTTTAGATCTGATAGGTAACTTATCAAGT
This sequence comes from Cryptomeria japonica, assembly GCF_030272615.1. Classification (NCBI taxonomy): domain Eukaryota; kingdom Viridiplantae; phylum Streptophyta; class Pinopsida; order Cupressales; family Cupressaceae; genus Cryptomeria; species Cryptomeria japonica. The sequence goes on along the minus strand of NC_081406.1, from coordinate 215,475,228 downwards.
ATAAGTAACCATTTAAAAGCTTTCTTTTTAGGAGAAACAAGAGAGTTCCAAATATTCTTAAACATCTTGCCCCATTGAGAAGGGGATGAATTAGAATAATAAACAATATTAACATGATTAACAATACTCTCATTATACATAAAATAATTATAAATAGAAATAGATTTAACATCACATTTTTTGGGTAACTACAAGGAGATCATACAATTTTAAGCATTTGCCCCCTTGATTTTTGGTAAATTTGCAATTTATAAATGTAATCTGTGCTTGCCATGGGATGAAATTTTTTACTCATTTTGCTAGGAACTTGGGTTCTAATTGTTTACCTCAGGAGGACTTCAATCAAATAAATTGGAAAGGTGAAAAGGCCCTTTATTCAAATTGAAATTTTAGTTAGCAATTACATACTAGATGTAAAAGAAACACCACATGACAAGGACATAATGCAAGTGATTTACCTTGTGGAAAGCTGAATTAGGAAAAAAATATAATAAATAATATATTATCATCAATATAATAGTAATATCCCCTCTAGGAAAAAAATCTAGACACCTTATAAAATTCAAACATGTCCTCACTTCTCCGGGTAATTTTGTCTTACTTGTAAAATAGTGAATTACTAAAACTATGAGTTCATTCCATTCTCAAGGATCACTATGAACACCTTAAGGAACCCTCTCACTTATATAGAAGGTGATAATTTTAGTGATTTGTCATAATAATAAATCTCAAAAATAAACAATACAAGCAAAAACACAAGACAACACACGCAAATTACCTTGGGAAAACCTCCAAATTGGAGAAAAAACCTAACATTAAGTTCAAATAAAAGCTTTCAATATAATGTTTGGATTACATGAGAAGATATCATATATACTTATATGATTAGTGACTAATCACAATCACTAACTAAAGTCTAATTTGAAGCCCTACATTTAGTGCCTAATCCAACAGATGCAAATCTGACTGTTGAATGAGTTGTCCTCAATGAATATGCCTGATTCACTCAAGTTGACTACACTCAAAATAATTCAAATGCATAGTTGATGGCACTTATAATTATATCACTCCAATTGTTTTCCTCCTTAAGTATTTTTTAGACGGTATGATGAGGGTAGTTCTATTGATGTCATTTAGCATCTGCACTCAACATCTTTTGTGGAACATCTAGTGATTGAACATCTTTCTCAAAATAATTTGTGGCCACTAGCTACATTAAACACGTTCTCTATTAAGCTCAATGTTTTAAGATGAAAAATAAGAGTTAAATGGTTTTAGTTTGATTTGGAATTTTTCCATAGCCTAATTTTTTTGCCTATGAAGAAAGACCATGTCAGATAATATTAGTGAAGAACAAAATAAGGAGACAATTGCTAGATTGTGGTCTAACTTGAAAAGAAAAGGTGATGGAAAATGTTATTGTCCTTGCAAAATTTGTAAGGGCTTAAAGACAAGAAGATTTCTAATCAAAACAACTAAGAAATATTGTTGGTAGCATGGTCACATTGAAGGGGGACATGATTATCATCCATTGGTAAGTAGTTCATTATATCATTTTAACAATTTATATACATAAGAAATCGCTTGATGATGAGATCATGATCATGGTTTATTTATGTTGATCATTTTTATATAGGTTGAGCACCCCAAGGCACATGATATGGACCAACACAACCTAGAGAATATGGTTTTTGAAGTGGAGGAACATGGAGGTGTGAATATCAAAGCTGAAGATAATGATCCCATGGAAGATGCCAATCATGTGCCAGAAAACATAATTAAAGATGATGGTACAAATACATTGATCCATGACACATTTAGTACTGGCATAGGTGATCATGATGATCAAGATGACCTTGATGTTGTTCATGATTTACCTCTACTTGAGAAGACATATGAGGCCCTTTCCGAAGCCTCCCAAACCACTCTTCTCTCCATTGTATTGTTGTTGGTGAACTTGAAGGTTATGAATGGTTTATCCAACATAACAATCTCAGATATGTTAAGGTATGTCATATATGTCATTATAGTTAATAAATGGTGAATCATGTACCATTAATATTCTTTATATTAACAAATTATATTTCTTTCTTTAGATTGATAGGTGAGTTTTTGTTACCACCATCAAATATTCTACCTTGCTCATACCGAGAATTATCTACCATTATGAAAGATATTAGAATGGAGTATCAAGCAATAGAGGCTTGTCCCAATTATCATATTATATATCATAAACAACATGAATTTGGAATAGAATACCCTAAATATCATATCATTAGATATCAAATAGATCAAATAATAAAAAAGGTGCCTCACAAGGTTCTTCATTATATTCCCATTATTCCACGTATGAACGATTATTCAGGTGCACTATCTTGGCACAGTTTATGGATTACCATGCACACAATATAAGTCAAGATGACATTATTTGAGTTCCTGCAGATGGTTCAACATTTATAGATATAGAGGGAAAGTGGCCACACTTTAAAGAAGAACCTCGTAATCTCAGGCTTTCATTGGCAGTGGACAGTGTCAATCCATTTGGAGAGTTGAGATCTGTTTACTCGGTGTGACTTGTTTTTGTTATCAACAATAACATTCCTCCATGGATGTCAATAAAGAGGGAGCACATTATGTTGGCAATGATTTTTCTAGGTATTTTCTCATTTAATAGTCATCTACATTTAATTATAAATATTGCAATAAAATGGTCATAATAATTATGTAATGTTTTTGTTCATTCAACTAGGTAAGTACCAAGTTAAGGATATGAATGCATATATTGAGCCTCTTATCGATGAGTTGTTGGAGTTATGGAATGGTGTCACCATGTATGATGTCTCTAGAGCAATAGGACAAAAACAATTTCAATTACATGCAATGCTTGTATAGACAATACATGATGCCCCAGTGCTAACACATTTTTATGGTATGTTGTAGTGTTCAAGTTGCACATGCTAATTATAATTATAAAAATTTACACATTTAATAAAATTATAAAGGAGGTGTTTGATGAGTATAGGCACTTCCTCCACAAAAATCATAAGTATTAGAATACTAAAAAATATCTTTTCAATGGGATTGAAGAGACTACATCAAAGCCATGAAGAATGACACCTCACCTATGGAAGTTGGAATATAATAGAATTAATCATCAAGGTAATGTCATTCCATCTCATGGTTTATGTTTGTAATTTGTATTTTTCTATCATGTTTTGTTTACTGGTGATGTAATTGATGATCGTGAAGGTCATCAAGGCATGGATGACCACCTTCCAAAGGGACTAAAAAGTTATCCCAGACAATTTAGTAGGTTTCCCTACTACAAGCAGCTACAAATTGTGCATTTGTTTGATACTATGCATATTGGAAAGAATATAACATAGACATTATAGAAAATATTGGATGGAAGGCATGATAAAGAAAAAATTGTCAAAATTTGTAGTAACATTCAGGAATCCAATCATGCAATGAAAAATGTCATTCAATCAATTAGCAATGGAAACCAGATTAATATAAGTGCCCTTCCTTGGTTATTAACAGACCAGCAAAGCAATGCTATAAAAGAAGTCATACAAAAAATTTGATTTCCCACAGGATTTGTTGCAAACATAAACAATCTCATATCAAAGAAAAGTGAATTTGGGCCAGGGATGAAAATGCATGATTGGCATACCTTCATTAGGGTAATTCATGTTCTTGTGTATTTACTATATATTTGTATACTACGCATGTACTTTTCATTGTATTATGTTAGAAAACAATGAAAAGATCATTTTATAATTGTTGCAGTACGTTCTACCTCTATCTCTCCCAGACCACTTCGACAATAATGTCAAGCAAGTCATATATGATCTTGGACAATACATGAGGTAAGTAGTGATGCTTGTTCAATTTTTGGTATAGATATTATATTTGCAATTTGTTTTACATGTTATGTAATATATTGTATATTATTTTGTAAATTCTCGTTTATATATTTTTGCATCTTGAATCTCTTGTAGGTGATTGTCATCTAAATAAATCCATAAAGAAGATATTAAATATTGGAAGAGAAAAATTCCTCATCTAATGTGTGAAATGCAAAAGTGTCTACCTTCAACTTTATTCAATTCACAAGAACACTACCTCATACACCAAGTTGAGGAGATTGAATTGTGTGGACCTGTACACACTAGGTCAATGTGGATGGTTGAGAGGCACTTGAAATTTTTGAAGGTTTGGTTTGACAAAGAGAACATCTTGAGGGTTCTATGGTGGAGGGATATATGGTATACCAGACTATGATGTACATTACTGAATATCTTCCTAAGTTTGTAACAAAGATCCACGTAGATCGCATTTGGGATCCCAACCCCATTAACAAATTCGAAGGGGAGTACTTGATGGGGAAAGGTAGACTGAGGAAAGTGAGAGGTAATTATAAGATGTTATTGTAGTTAACTAATTCTTAATCTTCAAAATAAATCAATTTTAAGTCATCTATTTATTTTTTGTACAGTTGGTCAAGAGTGGGATGCACTACGTTTGTATATTGCAAACAATCTTGATTGGATGATGGTATGGATTGAATGATGTCAACATTCTAGTCACACATTAACATGGGAAGGTGTGTCTTCATTGGTTAAAGAAGCTCATCGTAATAGAGATTCCAATGTTATGCAATTGGAAATTGATTTAGCATATGGTTTAAGAGATAAAAAGGTATGTATAAATTTATTAATCACCCATATGTTTATCAACTCACAATGCAATAATTTTTACATGTTTGACATATTGCAGGTAAAACACCACAATGCTATATGCTTCAATGGTCATAAATTTCACATCAAAAACTAGGATGACACGAAGAAAACTTGTGATTCTAGGGTAACTATAGTCTTTGAGGTGACCAATATTTCATCTAGAAATGACATACATCCTCAAAAGTCTCAAAATCGATACTATGGAATATTGGATGATATACTTGAGTGTGACTTTAATTCCTTCAAACTAGTTATGTTTGTCGTCAAATGGTACAGGCTACAACTGAATAAAAATGATCCTGATAGAAATGTTATTGAACATGATATTGGATTTAAAATGGTTAATACAAGGCCATTTGAACTAGTTTGGGATGAGCCCTATGTTCTTCCAAGCCAATGTGAGTAGGTATTTTACTCGGAGGTTCCACATTAACTGGGTTGGTCATTTGTTGTTAGACATGATCCAAGAGGAATTCCGATAAAGTATAATGTGATGGAAGTAGAAGATGATGATCACAATTGACAGTTAGTCAATGATGATCCTGATGGAAATATTCACGAAGAAGAAGAAGCTGATGTTGATGATTATGTTGCTACTACTAATGATGATGATTATGGTGATGGTGATGGTGATGGTGATGATGGTGATGATGATGACGATGATGATGATAATGATGATGATGATGATGATGATGATGATGATGATGATGATGATCATCATCATGATGATGATGATGATGATGATGATCATGATCATGATGGTCATGATGATGAGTTGGATGAAAAAGAAGATGAATGACATGAATGAAATGTATGAGGTATGTGATTAGTATATTATCTATTTAATATTGATTTCTTGATAGAAATTTATTTGAACTATATGGTTACATAATTAATTCATTATGTGGACTGTTTATTAGCTATGTGATGGATGGTGGTTTATGATATATATTTGATGGATTACATGTTTGATGATACATATGTGATTCTTATGATGCTTATGATACATATATATTTATTGTTTATCAAATTACAAATTTAATGCTTATGATGCTCAATTGTTGGTGTTGATTTCATGTATATATTTTGTGAGATGTTGCCACCCTTGGTGGAAACAAGTAATTGACTATAGATATCATCAACCCTTTACTTGAGGATCCTACACAGTCTACATAAAGTAAAGGTAATGAATAAAAAAATATACAATGATTATGATGACTACATATTATTCATGTTGTGTACTATGTAATTTTTAGTATATGTATCATGTAATTTTTAGCTAACATAAGATAATTGAATTACATATGCACGAACTTGAACCCCTTTGACAAGGATCCTACACAGTCTCATGGATCGCCAAGTATAAGTCAATACACCCTATAGAAACAATTTTTTTTAAAAAAAATTACTAGGAAAACAAACTTCCTCAGTTTTTCAAACCTTGACATTAGCAAAAAATCTAATATAGTTATCAACACTTGAGGCCCCAATTGGACTTATTCAAATTTTAAAGTCAACATCAAATTTAGGGAGAACTTATTCATCAACATTATCCTCATTTGCAAAATATCTCTTTCATTACCAACTAACTATGTCATTTGATGGAGTGTAGGTATCACCAAATAGGTATTTATGAGATGTGTCTTCCTTGAGTGAGGGAAATGTAGGAATAGAAGACAAAAGTGAGACATGTAGTAGATCTAAAATAGGGAGATCAACTAGAGGTCAAAATATTAGAAGAAAATTCAATAAATGCATGGAATTTTTCTTTGCTCAAGGGGGGTCATGTTCTTACGATGATGAGACCAAAGGCGACATCGAGTTTCCCTTGAGGTTCAAACATCTATAGAAACAATGGGTACCCAAGGAAATTCCTCAAATAAACACTGATTTTTGTGTTAACGAGAGGATATATTGCATAACACCTTTGTCATTACATGGTTTGGGCCTATTTTCCATGGATGGCATAAAGGTCTATTGCAAAAAAAGTTGTTGAATTGATGGAGTATGTCGGAACTTGTTACAATTATAAAAATTGGATAAATATTGTTCGATATAAAAAAAGTATGCATAGGTATGCACTGTCAGCAAATTATATACAACAAAAAGATATTGATCAAAGTAAACGAGTGATTGTATACATTGATTGAAGGCCAAAAGAAACAAGGAATCTTGCATGTTTAATAAATAGTACGTGACCTGGGTCAACTAATAAGCAACCCAATTGCATATTTGAGGCGCATGAGGGAAATAGTGTATTCGTATGTGCGATAAAATCAATAAGTGCAAGGAAAGAGCTGCTAATCGATTATAATTTGAATTGTATAGATACAAACAAAGTTACTATCATGGGGGTGGTATGTACTATATACCATTTAAACCAACCTCCAATTAATGACTCCAATATACCATTTTATTATTAACTTTTTTTGCTAAGTCTATTGGTTTCATTTCGCTAAAGTTTTTAAATTTTTTCTTTTTTCATAGGGCGACATGGATCCATCACATAGCATAGACATGGATGTAGGTCCTGACACTTCTACCAAGTAGGTAAACCTCATTGTAATTGTATGAATTAGATAGAAGAAAACTGTTAAATTATTATGTTCTTTTCTTGAGTGTTTTGGAGTAATTTTAATAGTGTTAATAATATTCTTATCACAGATGGATATTCGGGGAAAGGGAAAGCAACCTGCAGTACCTCAGCACCTCTATAGGGATGTGGACTCAATAATATTATGTGATGATGACATCGCATTTACCACAAACCCTATAGAAATGATTAAAAATGTTAGAAAAATTAATAGAGAGATTCTTTCTTTGGCATCCATGAGCCCTCAAATAGATGAAGTAAAAGAGAGGGTGCAACAATTGATGCAAACAACACAAAACTTGCAAGTAAGCAGTAATGAAAGATTTAATTATAACAAAAGCTCAATAATGGTTTATATTTTATTCTCTTTTATGTCATTAACTAAAATATGTACATTTTGTTTTTCTAGGAGTTTATGCATGCTCATCAACCTAGTGGCCATGATCAAGGTAATGTAGGTAGTTCAGGTGATGATTATGTTCTATACATTAAAACTACTCATTCTTTGGACTTGTGAACTTGCTTTTTTAATGCTAGTGTTATTGATCATATATTTATTATGTAGTTGATGCAGAGGGATCTATTTTATGCTCTTCATGATTGGTCATTCATACCTTAGGGAAACAAACCCCCTTATGCATCCCTTCACTTGTTCTCAACAAACCCCCAACACATCCTTTTTCTAGACCCTTGACTGATCAGCCTCTCTCTTCATCACTTATCATTTTTGAGAGCTCATACTGTGATTTTTTCATCACTCTCAACTCACCTCTCACTGATACTCTCTCCTTTTAAATCTCATCACATTCTACTTGAGCTCACATTCTACTTGAGCTCAACTTCCAACAAGACAAGTTACATGTTCAAGCAACTCCATGTTAGCCTTAACATTGTGAAAATACCAAGTATTTCAACCATCATACCTTAACATATACCTACCCCTATCCTCCAAGAGTGTTTTTTCACTATCCTCATCCCATTAATGTCTTCTCCAACTGCCCAAGTACTCATAATCTACACTTACTCATAGAATCCTTACAAATTCCAAAACTGCAAAATAAGGAACCCAAACTACCATTCATTGTGACTGTCATGATCAAACAAGTAGATTGAAAATTTCTTGGCTTATAAATGTCCATCATAATGGGGAAGGTTATTTAGAGTTCTTCCAACCTTATTTAATCAACATAGTCCTATTTCAACCCATTGGACATCACTCAACAAAACAATATGGTTTGTTGTCCCAAAATAGGGAAAACTTTGTCTCGGTCTGCTAGGGCACTAGTTTTCTTGACATTTGTACAATCATTTAACATAAGAATAATTTAATATGAAAGATACTTGAGTTGACAATAGTAATCTAGAATTTGAGAAGTTTTCAATGACTACATCAATGAATATTAACAAACCCTTGTGACTGACCCAAAACTGAGGGTTTTCGATAGTTTAGAGAAAAACAATTCAAACTCTCCTCATTCTTCATGACCATTACTCTAACTTGGAGTAAAACAAAGTTATTTCATTACAATTCACCCTCCAATCCTTGATTAGATATTTTTAGTCTATTTTCTTGATGAGAAGAAACTTGAAACCATGCATGAAATGTGATTGTCATGGAAATTTGCAATTAACAAGTTCCAAAACACAAAATTTTATTGATTTTATCAAACCATAATACATTACAGTGTTCTTCAAGGTGTCTCATTCCTTTTTCCTTTACACTACCCTCTTGTCACAAATTTACCTACCTTTTTCCTCCTTCATACTGTTATATCATTAATATTAGCATCGAACATTTAATAAAGGTTCATCTTTCTTTTCAATTCTTAATAAAGGTTCATCCTTGTTTACAATTCTTCCATTTTTCATGTATTTAATGTTTTATATATTTAATCTATTATTCTTCAGGTGCTATCAATGTTCTTGTGAAAATGATGCCTCATCCAAGGTTAGCCCCACCTATATTACCGACTGCAATGTCAACAACCTGTAGCATACATACATCATCTATTGCACGTCATGTTGACCCACCCACTATTAGTAGATCCCTTTGTTTATCTCTCTTTCATTATGTGTTTATTTCCCTTGAAGCATTCTTTCTTGGGGGCATTTCATAGTGGATTTATTTTCTACAGTAGGAGATGCACATGAGGATTCACCAAAGGTGACTACTGTTGATAACATACCATCATTTCCTAGATCTTCTTGTATTTCTAGTATGGGAACATTGCAGGCCACATTGGTGGTGAGAAATGAAGAATTGATTCCCTTAAAGATACTTAAGGTTCCATGTACATTAAAATTATTATTATATATAATCTAATTGTAATTTACTTACTGATCACTCATTTTGGACTAATGATCTGATGATTTTTTACAGGAAATGATATTTTTTATAAAAATATTAATGACATTGCATTGAAGATATTTGGGCCCACCATACATAAAAGGTGGAACATTATATGTGACCTAACCCTAATCCACTATTTTGATTTTATATCATTGCTAGAATAGTTTTTCTTTGATCCTTTTCTTGAACTATATCAAAGGTAGCTTCAGTTTATTTTTGAATTTAATAGGTTTGTTTTTTCTTTAAAGGTGGAATGACCAAGAAAAAAAGTTAAAAGATGAGCTAGCAAACCGTATAGTTGGGTTGTTCGGAAATGACACATTCGACAAAACCAAGGTCCTTGAAAAATATGACACATATCTAAAGTATGTGAGGGACCAATATAGGACACATTTAGAGAAGAACATAAACTATGAGCACCCCCCCATGATTCCAGAGAGGGAGTGGAAGGACTTGATTTTGGATGCGAAGGAGACAATTGAAAGGAAAAAAGGAAATACACCACTAGACACTAGAAGAAGGTATGTGATATTATTAAGAATGTAATTATGTACTAATTACTCTTTATATTTATATAATCTAACATATTTCAAACTTTTCATAGACTGAGTGACACATCAAAGGCAACCAAGGCAAGACAAGAAAAGCACAGGCAACACAAACTCGACTCTAGTGGTTATATGAAACTTGTCGCATGAATTGTAAGAATCAGTAAATGAAATGTCGCATCAAAATATTTATAAATTGCAAACAATTTTTTTTTTGATCAAACAATACAAGAAAAATTCATGATACTAAACAAAAATGTAGGGCTTTGAATTCAATAGAGCGCCCACAAAAGATGACAAGAGAATTGCCTATACAACCATGGTTGAATGACTACGAGAATTGAGTGGGAAAACATGAGATTTCGATGCATCCGTCACAAAGGTAAATAAGCTAAATGAAAATGATTTCAAATTGAATACTTTACCAATGATCTATTTAATGTTAAGTTCCAACATAAAGTGACTATATTATTTTTAAATAAGAAAGCAATGATAACAATGTGCATGACATTGGAATGCAACCTATTAATCGTGGAAGATAGCCTAGACATGAAGGTTCAGATGTGCATTCTAGTAGTGGAGGTATTCATTTGCTATTAATTTTTTTTAATGTAATTATTAATACAATTAAACATCTTAATTAAATTGTAATTAGTGTAGCAATTAATGTAAACTTTTTTGTTAATATTTTAGAGCATGTAGTCAGTGGTGACCAAGTGGATCATGATTCGAGTAGACAAAATCGGGAACGTGATGTTCCCCAATCAGGTAAAGAGGACCATTGTTATTCCTTTAAAAAAATTTAATTGCAATTGGTGTATTGATTAATGTAACCTTTCATATTTCAACTCCAGAGGATCTAGAGGGTGTTCAACATGTTTAGGTTGAGGCTAGACAAAATGATGTGGAAGATGATGTCACCCCATCAAGTAAAGAGCACCATGGTTTTGTTCTTTAAATTAATGAAATACTTGTAACAATAATAAAAAAATGTTTTGAATTTAATCTATTTCTTTGTTATTGCAGAGGATCCCCTTTGGTTCAGTGTCCTCATCCTCTATATAGGACTAGGCATACATCGAGATCATGAGCATAGGGCAAAACAACTGAAGATGGGGGAAATGATGAAGAAAACAATGCTCCACTTAGTATTTACATAGCTTCAAAAAAAAAAAAAAAAATTGTAATCTACCTTATTTGATAATGACTAATTTTTATGTGTTAATGAATGTAATTATGTGCTAATGAATGTTCATGAATGATATGTGTTAATGAATATTGATGAATGTTGCATGTTAATAAATTTTAATGAATATTATGTGTTAATGAACGTTATGTGATAATGAATGGATGCTACATTTTAATAATAGATGAAAGAATGAATGAATGGTAGATATTAATGGGGAATTTAGAGTGATGTTAGGGGGATGGGGGGGAGGGGCCAAATGAGCTTCCACCTTCACATGGTTGGCCCTATTAAGTAGAGAACATTAAACTATTCTCGAAAAAAATCAAAGCTCAATAAGATAACATACTTTTCAATATTTCATTATGTTGCACAGTTAATCTTATTGAATTATGTATATTGAATCTTAATTGCAGGGTCCAACAGAGCCAACATGAATAACAACACCACAAGTTGTGGGGTATAATGAACTTCCATATTGCCTTGTATGTACACTAACACTATGAGTTGCTTCTAGTGCTGATATGCATGGCGTGACTGTAAAAGTTGTGAATATGCCTCATCCTTGTAAGTTTTTTATTAGTTGATAGTTTCTTTAGCATTTTTTAATTTTCCTTATCATTTTAAGTCTAACCACTTTTATATGGAATTTATTGTTCTAGTTTTTTACTATCTACCAGATGTTATTGATACAAGGACTTGCATTGCATCTATTTTTTCAATTAGGTATTATAAAGGGTAGGCTTCTGAGGCATATTTGGCCAGTATTTATTTTTGTGGGATATGATGGTTGTGTTTTAAGTCATCTTAAGATGATCTCAATGAGTAATCATTTCACGAATGACATTTTTTCATTTTTCTTCATGAATGTTGGCAATTTTTACAAGTGAAGAGACCCATTGAGAAAATAGGCACCTTTCAACATTTGTTAATAGGGGGAGGAACAACTCTTTCTAATGCTAAAGTGGATACAATGAAATGCATATTGACCCATTTGTAGGTCTCAACCTCCAAGAGACATAATTAAGATGCCTGAGTCATCTATGTGTATGTTAGACAACCTCAATCTATTAGAAGCCTAAATTAATATATAATTAGAAGAGTGCACATAAAAAAGTTGCTACCTCCTAGAGGTAGGAATATAATGCATCAAAGTAGCCTTGTAAATTCATTACTTTGTTAATATAATACTTGATCTCTCTAACAAAAACTCATTATGCATAGTGATTATGATAGCCAATAGTTCTCATTTGATGATCATCTAGGTTAACTTTTGATCTGAAAGAAACTTATCACAAAAGGGATTGTGAACTATCCTCATTCATAGTCAAACCTCACTATAGTTGAGATATCAATGCTTTCAATCATAGGAAAGATATAGCAACAATAATGTAGATGTCAACTTGAAGAGAATGAGTAGTGACAATAGAAGTCATACAAAGTTTGAGACCAAGAGTTGCTAGTCAAACCAAAAGCCCTATATCCATAGTTGATACAAAGAGCAGTCAAATAACTCTCCACGAGTGTAGATAGTTAGCAAATCAAAGTGATGAAGGTTATTTAGTGGTGAGATAATCAAAACAATATGAGAAAACACTTAGATAAGAGATCATTTTTAAAAGATGACAAGGATGCCATCATACTCATTGTATGTGACAATAAGGACTTTCACTATTACAAAGACAGTTATGAGTAAGAATTATTGTATCAAATCAATATAAATCCTATCCTATTCTTATTGCAGAAGCCATACACCTAAGCCAATAATCATAGTGATAAAGGAGCCTTTCAATGTTAGCAACATAAAGGATATAGACTATCAAAGTTTCAAACAGTGGTAGGCATGCATTCAAGGTAGCTCAAATAGAGGACATTTGATAGAGAAGAAGCCATGATAGAAACCTAGAGATGAATCCATGTATCGGGCATAGTTAATGTGTGGGAGAAAAAGCGAGACTAGGTTCACATGCCCTAATCCTACCTCTTGTCACACATTACAGAATACGAAAGAGCCTAGAGGTATCACACAATTGGCTACTTCTTTTTGTGAAAGAGAGAGCCACGAGCTACCTATTAGGATTTCTATTCCTTCGTTGTATTTGAAAGGTAAGATTATGCAAGTTCAATTCCTAACCCTAAAATGCAAGTATGAGCTAACAACAAGATTCCAGAATTGAACTTAAGCAATGGAAAGCTGTAAACACAAGGATAAAACAAGAATGCAAATGCGTACCCAGAGTCAAAATCTGAGTGGAAATGTTCGGGACGGGGGTGCGGGCGCCACTGTCCTGATTCCGCACCTGAAACTGCACCTGAAACTGTTGTTTTGCACTCTGGAAACTGTCGAAAATGCTGTCTGTCAGGAGGACCAGGGTGCCCAGTGCCTCTGTCCTAGGGACCGGGGCACCCAGCGCCCCTGTCGTGATAGGACCAGGGCGCCCCACGCCCCTGTCCTGGTATTCTGCTCTGCAATTTGGTGTGGAGTGCTGTCTCGACCTGCTTTTCCTGGATCTGTAACCTGCGGTGTCGTCCGAGTCCCGAAACCTGCACTTATATCTGAAAAGGGTGTTTGGGTGGCTATATAGGGTTTTGCCTTAGTCAAACCCCCACTTCGGTGATTTCCACCTCCATGATTAGCCAAGTTGTATTGTAAAAGTAATGTGTGTGCAGACCTTGTGTGTGTGCAAGATCTAAAATGCAAGTAAGCAAACTAGAGCAACCTAGAAAGTAAACCCTAATTGCTTGTAAATGATAATGTAAATGCTCTAAATCAAGATGCAAAGTGATCTAAAGCATGAATAAATGATATATTGAAGCTTATGCAAAGACATGAAAACAACATGAAATCATACCCAACCCTCAAGGGAGGGGTACAAGCCAATCTTCAGTCGGTAGGCTCCTATTGTTCTTCAATGTCTTCCAAGCCCTAAATAGATGAATGAATTTGATAAATGCTTGATAAAGGGATGTTGAAAGTTGTTGAAGTCTTCAAAGATCTTCTCTTTTGCTACATATGAGGTTTCTGAAAAACAAAATTCCCATCCCTTCGAATGAAGGAAGAGAGCTCTTATGTATGAAACCCTAGGTCGCAATTTCGTCTTTTGGCTGACCTAGAGATTGAATATCTTGCCAATTTCTTGGGGTTAAGCTTTATTTTATGATTGGATCGTGCTCCTAAAATTTTGGGAAAAATGTCCGGGACCGTGTGCACTCCGGGCGCCATGGTCCTGACAACTTTTCACCAAATTTTCAGGGCCGTGAGATATGATGATTTTAGAGAGAATCCTGAAGTTACAGGTGATTTCAAGATGTTTTGACCCCCGAAATCAAGCCCCCAAGTTCGAAATAGGACTTAATTAGGGTTTTCGATTAGATGATGCATTGGAGGAATCACATGAAAAGGGGCACACTTTAATGAAAGAGCCCGACTTTATGATGTGAAGGATGATGAAATAGGACCTTAGACCTAATTAATTTGATTAATTAAGTGCTAAAGGGGAAATGTAATGCAAAATGCAACTACGCCAAGGCGGGTGCTAAACTAGGTGTTAAATTGTACTGTTTTAGCAAGTGCGTACAATTTACGACGCTACATTTAGCCCCCACTTTAGCGGTCATATGAGTACTACGTGCATATGCAAGCTAAAGTACAGAAAGTAAACATCATTTGAAAAAGGATATATCCATAAGGTGTCGGACGAAGCCCCCAGCGGTATCTGCAGTACACAGTTAGGAACTGCACCCTACAAAACACACGTTAGATCAAAAAATCACCTAATGCTTACTAAGGAAATTGATGAAATTTGTGAGTAGCTATATGCCCCCCCTGTTTTGACTTGCTTATTAGGGAGGTGAAACAGGGTAGCATGTTTACTTACGACAAATTGTGTAAGAGAGTATTGATGAGGGATGTTCACTGAAAAAGCTTCATCAGAGCACTTTTTGTAGCATCTCGAGAGTAGGGGAGTGAAAGTACGATTCCTACGCAACAAACGGTTCAAAAATTGCATCTCCCAAACTCAAGTTATGATGAAATGAGTGATAGAGGAAAATTAGGGTTTTGAAAGTAAATGTAAAAGAATGAAAGTATATACCTTTGAAAGTGACATTTGCATTTGTCACTTTGTTGATTCTGAGTACTGTTCATTGCAGCGGAGCCCACACAGCCATCATCATGCCTTCACGATGACCGGAGCATCCCACGAGGATTGAGATCATGCGACAGGCCGTGATCGACGATGAGCCACTGGACAAGGTGAGTTGACTAAACTTTGACTTTTGATTTTCTGCATTTGACTTTTTGTGATCGTTTGCGGGCCCTGGAACCTGACCATGGGTCCCACATAGGGCACCATGGTCCCTGTGGGGTGCCATGGTCCCCTCAGGGCGCCATGGTCCCTTCAGGGCGCCATGGTCCCTGACAGGGTGCCATGGTCCCTTCAGGGCGCCATGGTCCCTGACAGGGCGCCATGGTCCCTTCAGGGCGCCATGGTCCCAATCAGGACTTGGCGAGAGATGCCAGGGTTAGCATACGATGTTCGACAGTTTGCATGAATGATTTTGATGATTGAGTATTGATTACGGTTATGTTTTTGTGATGCAGGGTCTCTCGTACATGAGAGAGCACATGGCGGGGCAGATTCTTCGCAGTTTGCGAGATCAGATTCCCCGACTTACTCAGGTAGAGAGACACATTGTCGATAGTAGGTTTGTGGTCTATGATTCTTATGTCAGCCATCCGATTTCATCCCACGATGCTGATGGCACTCATGGAGCGATGGGATCCTGACACATGCACATTCTAGCTTCCAGTAGGGGAGATGACGGTGACACTTGAGGATGTGTACCGCATTCTTTGCCTACCAATCAGAGGAGCTACCGTGACATATGCAACCGATCAGTCAATAGAGGATTATCAGAGGGAGTAGGTATATTGCATAGGGATAGTCATGCGAAGTGAGACGAGAGGTCGTATCATGGTCAGCTAGCTCTTACATCCTACAGGAGAGGTGCCCCTCATGAGACGTCATATGATAGCCATCATTGCACTAGCTGCCTGCCCTAACGGGCGAGGTACCCACATGCATGGGGGTCTCACATGGTGCATCAGGGCTATGGAGAGACACAAGAGAGTATACGCCTGGGGTTGGAGTATGCTTGCACATCTCTATCACGACCTCGAGGAGTATGTTTTCGGACAGGGTTGCAGCTTGATGACATGCACACTTCTGTAGGTGTGGATATTTGAGCACTTTACATGCACTAGGCCTATCGGCTATCCGATGAGTATGGCTAGCGAGTGACCTAGGGTATTTGCTTATCCACTTACCAGCGAGTGGAGATTTGGAGATCTATTGTATTGGAGAGTGATAGTTGATAGATTGACAGCTGAGGTGACTGTGTGGAGACCATATCTACGGATGCACAGATGGGAGAGACAGTTAGCATGCCTACAGAGGAACCACCTACTGAGAGGATGATATCCCCACATCATAGTCCCATTCTACTTTGACCGAGTACAGAGGCAGTTTGGGCTAGAGTAGTGTGTTCCAGCCGATGTGCCCATCTACACTCGACACTCCCAAGTCCTTCCCAAACCCAAAGTAGTAGCGAGACCGACGATAGATGATATCGAGATCACAGATATAGAGGGATCCGACTAGGATGTGGTCACTGATTATGCTGCAGATCCCGGGGCACAACGCAGGTATCTCTCATGGTTTATGAGATCATACCCAGGGCCTATCTTTCCACCAGATCATCCGACAGGCCATCCAGGCCCATGGAGACATGGAGACTGAGATGAAGATCAGGGATCTAGGTCAGAGGAGGGAGAGGGTCATGAGGAGGTAGGAGGTCCTGATCTGCCTATAGGAGATCAGCCTAGTGCCAAGGAGGAGGAGGACGAGGATGACAATGAGGGGGAGAGAGATGATGATGAGGAGAACGAGGATACAGATGAGGATGGGGATGACGAGGAGGAGGAGGATAGAGATGATGAGGAGGGGTCAGATGCTGCTCCCCACCATTCAGGGGATGATACCATAGCCCTGGATCCTCCTCATATTTCCCAAAAGGGGGAACATGAGGCGATACGGAGACCTGTTTCTAGTATGGGCTAGCCTACACCCATTGTGCACAGATTGTTCGAGCATGGGGAGCCTAGTAGTTCCCAGTCACAGATGCTACCATATCACGATCCCTACTGGCACGAGGGAGATCCAGGTTTAGTAGGTTTAAATTGATTGATTAATGTTTTGATGATATAAAATGGTACTAACACAAAATCTGTTCCACCGCTACAGCTAATGTGCAGGAGTGGCGCTCCTTGATCCAGCAAGCAGTGACAGATATCTCCACGACAGCGCAAATCCCTAGTTCCTCACAGGTTGCTTATAGACCTCAAGGGAACGCAGGTCGGCATGATGATTTGTTTTCCCCATTTCGAGTACAGGTAGAGATATGGAGGGAGAGAGAGCGGCTCTATTAGAGGACCTTCAGCGAGCACAGCGTGATCTAGCAGCAGCTCAGGCCGAGGCTACCTCGTATCATGCTATCCTTATGGATAGGGATCATAGGAGTTCCTCTCGGAGCCATTCACGATCTATATCATGGTATACGCCTATGGGTCCACCTGCACGGCCAGATCAGGAGGGAGCATCTAGTCGTCACTCTCTAGCCACCAACCCTAGGGATAGAAGATGATTTTATGATGCAGGGTAGGTCATATTTTGGGTGTATAGGGACCTACCTTTGTATACTGATCCACACATATATATTATATATACATGCTTCTTTGTTTCAAACATGTTATCTTTAATGCCTAAACAATGTGTATTGTGATTAAAGTTAATACATTTGGTAAATGTACATGTATGTTCTGAATTTAATTTCCATGTGATTGATTTCTCAATGCTCCATGATTAAATTGATACATGTGTGACTTAATTAAAATATTTGATCAAGTACTATATTTATGATAAGGAGGAAAGTATGTATTAAGCCTAAGAATCATATAACTAATGTGATTTAATTTGAATTTAAACACAACATGACATGATTCAACTTAACACATAAAAACATTGTATAATATGTCAACATAAAGAAAATGTAAATCTTTTGTAATTTACATAAATGAATTCAAGACAAACCATAAAGTAAAGACACATGCTTGTTAGGAACGAAGCAATATAGATTTAAACAAAACATCATTTAATTCTATTTTCTCTAACCAAAGATATGTTAACATATTATCCAATTTTGAAGAAGTGAGAAAGGAAAATAGATAAATGATAAGGAATGAGGCATTAAGCATAGTATCTAGACAAGTGCATAGCATTTATGGGGTCTTTAAGAGGCGTACCATCTACATCCGCTATTTTGTAAGCACCTGATCCATAATCTTCAATAACGATATACGGTCCAAGCCAATTAGGACTGAATTTTCCCTTTTCTTCAGGTAAGGCATTCACATTGCACTAATTCTCATAGAGCACTAAGTCACCCACTGAGAAGGAACGTTGAATAACCTTATCATTATAGCTTAATTGTAGAGTTTTGTGATACGCTTGAATATGCTCAAGAGCATTTATACGCTATTCATCAAGCATCTCAAGCTATTGAAGTCTTTGTTCTCTATAGGAGTCATCATCTATTATACCTTTGAGAGAAACTCTAAGTGATGGAATCCCTAATTCTAAAGGCATAATAGCATCAACACCATAAACAAGATTATAAGGAGTAGTTCCCATGGCAATTCATACACTTGTTTGGTAGGCCCAAAGAGCATAGATTAGCTGAGTACTCCAATCCTTACCATGCTTGTTCACGGTTTTGTGAAGAATTTGCTCGATTATTTTATTGGATGATTCGGCTTGACCATTTGATTGAGGATAGTATGGTGTAGAAAATCGATGTTTAATATGATATTTTTCGAGGAATTGCTTCACATCTTTATTCTTAAATGATGTCCCATTATCAGAGATTATAGTGGAAGGTATCCCAAATCGAGAAATGATGTTTTCTAGAAGAAATTGACAAATCACTTCGGCTATAGTGGAGCGAAGAGGAACAGCTTCTACCCACTTTGTAAAGGAATCTGTTGTGGTTATAATGAAAGTATGTCCTTGAGATGGAGGAGAGATTTTACTGATGAGATCCAACCCCCATGCAGAGAAAGGCCAAGAAGCTACCTGAGAACGAAGTTCTTGGGCAGGAGCATGAATCAAATTGTTGTGTTGTTGACATTGATGACATTTCTTAACAAATGAAAAAGAATCTTGCTGCATAGTTTGCCAATAATATCCCATATGAAGTAATCTTTGAACCAAGGATTTACCTCCAAAATGCCCCCCACAGGCACCTGAATGCGCCTCTTCAAGAGCAATAGGGATTTCTGATTTGTTAAGACAGTGAAGGAGAAGACCGTTATAACCCCTTCGGTAAAGAACATTAGAAAGAATGATATACCTAGCGGACAACTTATGAACTCTAGCCCTAGTGTTCCAACTAGCGAAATCAGGAAAGGTACCATCAGTCAAGTATCTTATGATATGTGAGTACCATTCATCTGAGTCTATGAAGTCGCAACATGTCACCAGGCTGGAATCATCTACAATAGCTGGAGAAGTAAGGTTGTGAATAACAAATTTAAGATCAACCATAGGGTCCTCTAAAGATACAAGAGAAGCCACACATGCCATTGCGTCCGCATGTCGATTATCTTTTCAAGGAACAGGTTCTATGGTGTAAGAATCAAATTTTTGTAACAAAGAGATAGCAAGGTCTTTATATTGTGATAACTTGTCTTGTTTTGCTTGATATAGTCCTGTTACTTGTCTTATAATCAGTTGAGAATCTCCAAAAATATGTATGTGTTTTATATTCAGAGCTAAGGCTACCTTTATTCCTACTATAAGAGCCTCATACTCAGCAATGTTATTGGTACATAGGAAATTGAGACGATAAGATAAGGGAATAGACTTCTTTGTAGGAGAAATCATAACAACACCTGCCCCCGATCCCGTACGACACTTAGAGCCATCAAAATACAACTCCCAAGTTTCATCTTTCTTTGTACAAAGAATGAAGTCGTCAGGAAAAGACTCAGGGTTAGGGAAGGAGAAAGGTGAAGGGGCCTCAGCTAGGTGATCGGTCAACGCTTGCCCTTTAATTGCTCTTTGTGAAACAAATTTAAGGTCAAATTCAGTTAACATCATAACCCACTTAGCTAGGCGTCCTGATAAATTGGTTTTAGAGAAAAGATGCTTCAAAGGATCAAACTTTACCATGACGTGGACTTCTGAGTTTAAGAGATAATGTCTCAATTTCTGAGTCGCAAACACCAAGGCCAAACATTGTTTTTCTATCGTAGAATATCGGGTCTCATAATCGAGTAAGGTACGACTTATATAATAAACCGGACACTCCTTACCATCTTTATCATGTTGTGCCAATAATGCTGCAAGAGCATGAGAGGACACAGCCGTATAAAGAAGGAAGGGTTTAGAGGATTCAGCCGGTCGAAGGATAGGAGGATTAGCCAGATACATTTTTAAATCTTCAAATGCTTGCTGACAATCTTCATTCCATTGAAAAGTGGTATTCTTTTTGAGAAGTTGAGTAAAAGGAAAAGTACGATCTGCAAGTTGAGATACAAACCTACGAATAGCTTGAATCTTTCCTTGTAAGCTTTTGAGTTGAGACATGTTTCTAGGAGGTGGCATGTTTACAATAGCATCTATTTTCTTAGTATCCACCTTAATCCCACGATGCGAAACTATGAATCCTAATAGTTTTCCACTATCTACACCAAAAACACATTTTCGGGGATTCAAGCGCATGTGATATTTACGAATCCTTTCAAGGATTTTATGAAGGATTTTAATATGATCTATGCAAAGAATGGATTTGGCTAAAACATCATCAACATAGTCTTCTAAAATCTTATGCATGTAATCGTGAAAGATAAGGGTCATCGCTCGTTGATAAGTTGCACCAGCATTTTTAAGTCCGAAAGGCATCATTATCCAACAAAACGTACCCCAAGGAGTGGTGAAAGCGGTTTTGAATTGATCTTGAGGGTTAATGAAAATTTGATTGTATCCTGAAAAACCATCCATGAAGGATAACAAGGCATGTCCTACCATAGAATCAACTATCATGTCAATGTTTGGAAGAGGGAAATCATCTTTTAAAGAAGCCTTATTTAAATCTCGGAAATCGGTACACATTCTTATTTTATTATCTGGTTTAGCCACAATGACAATATTTGAAATCCATGGGGAATAATCAATAGGGCGGATAAATCTAGCCTCCAATAACTTTTCAATCTCAGCCTTAACAAGCAGAGCCACCTTAGGATTCATTTTTTGAATCTTTTGTTTCACGGGCTTAGCATCAGGAACTAAGACAATGTTATGAGTAACAATCTTAGGATCTATACCAGGCATGTCAGAGTATGTCCAAGCAAAGATCTCGGGGAATTCATGCAATAAATCTTCATATTGTTTTTGTTCCTCTTCATCCAAACATTTTCCAATTTTAATAACTTTTTCTTCATTGCAAGGATCCATCTTAACATTAGTGGTGTCACTTATGAGAAGATTACTTTGTTGAGGAGTATCCTTTAACTAAGGGAATTCTTTCATAATCTCATCATTATCGATCTCTTTTCCAAAATAGGCTGCAGTGTTCAAACAATAAGGGAGTCCCCTATTGTGATGATAACGAGGAAGAGTATCATATGCTCCTAAAAATTCAGCTAAAGCATCATCAGTAGGGAAAACATCAAAAGCACAAGCACACAAAGGATCCTCATCAATGTACTCGGGGTGTTGCATTGATAGAGATGTAGAAATAGTATTAACACTAATACATGGTCTCTTAGAAGCTTTAGTATGCTTGCAACGATTATAGCCAAGTCCAAAGGCATAATTGTGAAGATTATTCTCTAGAGGAACTTTTATCCCTTGTTCGTGAGCGCCACAACCATTTCCATGATACCCATGCTTAGCAAAAATGCGAAAACCACGACCATAACGATCAGCCATTTCAGAAAGAGAAGGCGGTTTTTCATAAGACAAAGAATCAAACTCTTCAGAATTAGAGGTGTGAGGAGAAGAAGTTTGAGAAGCAGCCACAAAATTATTACTCATAGGCTCAGGTAATGTTGATTGATTTTTAGCTTCTTCCTTCTTTTCAACTTTAAGCTCTCTAGAAGGAACCTTATATTCACCTACAAAGGTGGGATTAAAATCAAGGGATCCCCAATTGTCGTCTGTGAGAACCTTCTCAGGATCAAAATCCTTCTTATGTGTAGTTTCAAGTCGAGAAGAGTCTTCTTTAGGAGCTCCAGACTCATCAAAAGAATTTTGATCATCAAAGAGTGAGGATTCATCGATAGGTATCTTGTTTAAAGAGTCGTCACTAGACGAGGAAGGCTTAGAAGAACCCCCTTTGGAAGTAGATGTTTGTAAACAAGATTGGAAATTAGTATCACCTATCAAGGTATATGTCTTATTATTATAGATAAATTTAACTTGTCTGTGCAATGTAGAGGGGACAACTTGCATATTGTGAATCCAAGGTCTCCCTAATAACAAGTTTTATGTTAGATTTCCCAACATAACATGGATAGGAGTAGGCAAAGTAACAGGCCCCACTATGATGGGTAAGGTGATAGTACCTGTAGTCACATAAATTTGTCCACTTAATTAAATGAATACTTAGTATTTATTTGATTATTTAACCATCAATTAATAATTAATTAAATTAATTCATCTTAACCCTCTTCTCCTATTAATTAAATAAATTATTCAATTTATTTGATTTAATTCACTTAACCAAATTCATACCATTAATTAAATAAATAAATCATATTTGTTTCATTAAATCTTCTCTCACATTTAAATAAATTAATATTTATTTAAATCCCCCAAAATCCCACCTCTCACATTTAAATAAATTAATATTTATTTAAATCCCCCAAAATCCCACCTCTCACATTTAAATAAATAAATCATTTATTTAAATCACCTTTATCCTCCACCCACTTGTATTTTCCTACAAAAGCAAGTTGCACAATTATTTTAAATAAATAATTTATTTAAATCACCTTTATCCTCCACCCACTTGTATTTTCCTACAAAAGCAAGTTGCACAACTATTTTAAATAAATTATTTATTTAAAATCCTATTTATCCTCACCCACTTGAAACCTTTAATGGTTTCCCTTAAAGTATTCAAACTTGATGGCTTCCTTCTATAGTCTTCTTAAGACTTTAATGGTTTTCCTTAAAGTCTTCAAGCCTTTAATGGCTCCCCTCAAAGTCTTCAAGCATTTTAATGCTTTATCTTCCTTTTTTTCATTTAAATAAATTAATATTTATTTGAATATTTATCCAAATACAACTTGCACACAATTATTGAAATAAATGAATTTTTATTTTAATAAAATCCTATTTTCCCTCACCCACCAAATCCACTTGCAAAATCTAATCCCCTTCTAGATTCTTCTAACCCATTCCTAATTAACTTAATCCATCCCCTAATTATTGTCACATTCCTAAGCAAAATAGAGTCACTTCTCAAAGCCTAAAAGTCTTTGATAACCATTAAAGACTTTCAACCTTCAACCACTAAATGTCTCAAAGTCTTGGATAACCTTTGAAAGCTTCCAACCTTCAACCACTAAATGGCTCAAAGTCTTTGATAACCATTGAAGGCTTTCAACCTTCAACCACTTAATCCCCAAAGTCTCCAATAACCATTAATGGTTACCTCAAACCCTCCCACATGGTTAAAACATTTGTTTTGACTCAACCTCTACCCAACCCAAGGGTCTCATCAAGCCTTTAATGCTTTGACCATGATTATCTCTTAATCATTTGCACAAAGGTTTATCCTTGCATTAACTCCTAATCCAGTGGGTAATCCTAATTTAGGCTTGACCCTTACCTTCTAGATAACCATGAGGTCTTCTCAGGCCTTTAATGCCTCCAACCTCTTCTCTCAACCCAATCCTGTGTTGACACTTGTCACTATTTCATTGGTGCAAATTGTGCACATGGATCCCCAACTTTCAAGCTTGACCCTTGATTAAACCTTTCAATCCTAGCCATCCATTGCTCCATTTTTCCTATAAATAGAGCCCATTCCTTCATAATCCAGATCTTGAAAACTTGTATGCATTTAGGCTATAGACATTTTTAGAGAGCATTTAGCATAGCATAACTAAAATCTTGTCTTTTTGGTAAAATCAATCATTTTAGCATCAATAGAATAGTATTTAGCTTTTCATTTCATATTTGAAGCTTAATATTAAATCTCAATCCTCCATAAGCATCCATAGTGCAAAAAGCTGCTGAGAGCTACACTCATTTGGGACTTGGAGAGGAGAGGAACAAGGGAGGAGCAACTATGAGCATCTTGAATAGCTATTTTATTCTATGTTTATATGCTTTCTATTTCATGCTTAATATCTCTCTTGATATGCCTGTTTAGGATAATCTTTTGTTGCTAACACTAACGTTTGTTTCTTTTGCTCTTGTGTGTGTTGTCATCAAACAGATTTTCTAATCCTTTTTGCAGGGCATCATTTGGTGAACCCGACGTGAATCCAAACACCAAAAAGATCAACTTTTTTTTTTAACCAATAACATGTTTGAATGTTGAAAATGTCACACAGGTTGCGCTTTTGACACTGTTTTGGTGCGTTTGACATTATTTTGGCGCTATTCACCCTATTTCAGTGCTTTTTCCCTTCTCTGTCTTTCCCTTTCTTTTAGTGCGTTTGTGTTAAATAGTGCCTCTGTTCAAACGCAGACTATCGCTATTGTAACAAAACGTTGTACAAATCACCTTGTAACCAAAAAAAAAAAAACAAAACAAAACAAAAAAAAAAAAAACCAAAAGAAAAAAAAAAAAATTAGGCTTGTAGAAGCCCACCAAATAGGCGGATTTTACTAACTATTTTTCTCTTTTGTGCAGATTTAAATTAGATTAAAAAGTAGATTTATATTTTTTTACTAACTTGTTTTTGAAGTTGGTTTTAAAAATGAATTCACTTTTTATTTTGGTTTAAAATTAACTTCACATTTCAAATTTGGGCTTTTAAAAAAGAATCACACATTTGTTTGGGGCTCTTAAAAAGAATTTCATTGTTCAAAGGTAAAAAAGAACCACAAACTTATACAAAAACAACTTTTTTTTTTTTTTTTTGCAAGTTAGGAAACAAACTTCGTTTTGGTGCTTAAAATCAACAAGGCAAATTTTATTTCTTGCATCAAGATAAAACTCACAATCCACACTTCCATTTTTGGTGCAAATAAAATTCACAATCAACTTGTCTCATTTTTAAAGCAATTTTACTTCATGCAAACGTGTTTTTCATTAAGTTGACCAGGATTTTCAAATTCTAGTTTACTCAAACAATTGCCTTTGAAAATTAAAAAGAACACCATGATTGTTGGAGCAACATCTCCAAATAGTTAGATCACATTGCAATGATAGATTAAAAAGAACAAGTGTTTTTCATGCTTGGCACATTTGTGCAAAGAGTTGGTCGAGTGGTCCTACTTCTAACACACACTATCCTCTCCCTTGGCTTTCGTGGTCCTAGGTGCAAGAGAAAAGTGTTAGTAACACTCAAAATTTTATCTTTTTAAGAGAGGCCTGCCAAGAGACACATCACTCTTGGGAATGACCTTGAGTGGTAAATCCTTCGAGCCGCTATAGAAATCAGGTGTGAGTGAAAGTTGTAGCCTTGGGTATAGCTGTTCCTATAGTGTAACTGGCCGAAAGGACAAATGGGCCCCACCACCAGTTACAAGGCTCTTAAGTGAGTCACTGCAGAATGAACTTATGTCCAAAAACATCGAACATGACTAAACACCTTTAAGTAGTAGCCCACCCATTCTATTGATTGAGGATATTTGCGATATAATTTAGTGCAAGAGCATAGATGGTTTTGCTCCCAAGATACTCACCATACATATTTCCTTGAGTAGAAACATAGCTTTTTGAAAAGTCACTTGTGGCTTGATAAAAGTGGTGACTCCCCCATCATAGGGATCATCTATTTGTTATGCTTGTGTAAGACTTAGTATATCACATCCTTACCTGCCACGGCGGGATTCATAAGGTATGTAGTACCAAAGTCAAAGAAATATCAAGATGTGGGCTAAATTTATCACAACTGGCCATTTGACCTTAGGGATAAAAAGTGTTTGAAATGTGTTCGTTTTAAAGACCAAGTGCAAATTGAGCCGACTTCAGGCTTTGGAAATACACCTTAAAATACATCTAAAGAAAGGGTCATATACAAGTCCAAAGATTGGGTTGATCTAGACCCATACTCATTTGTGCCTTTGAGGCAACATTTTGGTGTTTGTGTGCTTGCTTTGTTTTCTTGTCAAAGAAACATCAAATCAGAAAATCAATCCCAAAAACAAAGTATTCATCCAACCAAATATCTTTCAAAAACAACCAAAAACATCAAAAACAAAGTGCAAACAACAAAAGAGTCAAAAATTTTATGACCATTCTTCACATCTTGTGAAAGAAGAGGTGTCATCAAAATATCAACTTGAAAAGAAGACAATTAAGCTCAAAGGCTTTTGATCAAACGAAGG
Source organism: Cryptomeria japonica (assembly GCF_030272615.1). Classification (NCBI taxonomy): domain Eukaryota; kingdom Viridiplantae; phylum Streptophyta; class Pinopsida; order Cupressales; family Cupressaceae; genus Cryptomeria; species Cryptomeria japonica. The sequence goes on along the minus strand of NC_081406.1, from coordinate 215,448,174 downwards.
AAATTCTTCTATATCAATAGACAAATCTTTGTCTCCCATAGATTTTTCTTGCATCACATGTGTCTCTATCTTCAAGGTAAAACAAATGAATTTGATTCAGAATCATTGAACTGCAGAGCTTTTATGCAATATAGAGCTCTGAGTTATCACAAAAATCAAGGAGGAAGGATTAATCCCAACTTCTTCCCAAACGTCTGCATCACCTACAACATAGCTCGAGAAATACCACCAACACCTGAAAGGGAAGAGGTAGAGTTTGTCCCATTTGTAACGCAAAGTTTTTATTGAAGTTGGAAACATTTTCATCCATTATCTCACTCATACATAATCACTTCATCATCAATCCGTCCCAACTCTCAAAACATTAAGAGGTTCTTGTCCCAAGTTCTCTTTTAGATATTGCTTGAAATCAAACACATCACATCACTTTTTAGATTGTTTCTACATCTAGGATAAGCTCATCCTAAGAGACACATCTACACAGGTTAAAACTAGTTCATGAGTGAATCTTCTCATTGCTAGGTAGTCAAAACCTGTAACACATCTCAGATTTCTCTACACCTTATCACATCCAAACTTATCAAACAAACAAGCAATTCAAAGAAGGAATTTCGGTTACATCTACCTTAAAGTGCTAGAGATCCCCATACAACACAAATCACCAACCATCAATCTTTCATTTCATCACCAACTCATCATCATCTTCAATCAACTTCAAACACAAACTTGCAAACAAAATGGCTCAAACCTGATCACAGTCGAGACAATGAGAAATAGAAAGAGAAGAAGAAGAAGAGGAAAATCTCAATGAATTTCAAGAAGCACTTGGAGGAAATGCAGATGACGAAAACCCAAGTACTCCCACTCCTGCAACAATAGAAAGGGCTCAGCATAACCCTCTCTTTAACAGACTTTTTGACGAAATACTCAAGAGCAATGCGGATGCTCACTTCTTAAGACTTGCTCAAGAAGGAGCCAAACTCCCCTCAGACTTTGATCTTGCCCAATTAAGACAAGCATCAGAAAGACAAAGTTGCCATGAGGAGGAAGGGCGTAGAGATCCCATCAGATATAACATCCCTCGAGGTAACCCACCACCTCCTCCTCCAAATGAAATGGAGATGTTGTGGCAACAAGTCGAGAATCTCGCCCAGCAACTTCATAGTGGTGTCAAGATTAACCAATTCTCACTCAATGACATCTGTCCCTATCCTTTTGATAGGAATCTTTACATGCCACCATTTCCTCAAGGATTAAAAACACCCAAGTTTGAAAAATATAGAGGAAAGGGGGATCCCCACGATCATGTCCGAGAATTTCATTCCGCTTGTCTTGAAGTGGCATATGAAGACACTTACCTAATGTGCCTTTTTCCCCAAAGCTTGGGAGGCACAACCACATCATGGTTTTCCCGACTACCAGGTGGCATTAGAACATTTGAGGAACTCATCCAGAAATTCCTCACTCATTACTCTTATAACATTCAACGTGACATCACCATGGCTGATCTATGCAATACCAAACAAAAACTAGGTGAACTATTCTCAGTATTCCTGCAACGATGGTGCCAAATGTCTAGCAGACGTTCTCTTCAGTTACCTGAACGAGAACTAGTGGAAATTTTCATTTCCAACTTAAATGAAGAAATGGAATTTCACTTGGATGTCAAAGACACAGACTCTTTTAACGATATGATCACCAAGGGTTTAAAATGTGAAAGGGCACTCATCAAGAAAGGACTCATCAAAATTTTTAATGAACCAAAAGATGGTCCTCACCCGCGCTTCAATAGTGATAAACCAAACTTCTGGAACAAGAATAAGAATATCATCAATGATGGGGTTGTGGATGCTCGAACTATCCAAAATGCACAACCTGTGGTTTGGTTTGCAGGACAAAATCCTCCATCTCAGAATAACACAAATGTTCCTTCCAATCAAGGTCACATCACGTCTCATGATGAACCAAGACCTCGTCAGCAAAAACAAAAATGAACATACACTCCCTTAGGGGAACCCATTGAAATAGTGTTGCAACAACTCCTCTCTCAAAATTTGGTCACTCTACCTAAGCTATCAAACTATGAGCCTCAAGTCAAACCAACATGGTGGAGAGATACTGAACACTGTGAATTCCATCAAGGAAGAGGACACAAGACAAGTAATTGTCACCGATTGAAAGATCTCATTTAGGATCTTATTGATCGAGGAGAAATTGAAATTGAAGGACATGACCCAAAAACAACCAATAATGATCATCTGATGTTCAAAAATCCACTTCCATCACAAGATCAAAGGGATCCTTCCACTTCCAGACGAGGCACTGATACCACTGATTATACACAGGCTGCGTATAACTACACTGTAAATCACCTGTATGATGCCAGTGAACAAATTGCAACTATCACCTTCAAAAATCCCACCTCAAATTGCAATGTTGTTACACGTCGTGGCAAGGTCACCATAAAGGCAGCTCCACAAGGCACCACCTCCATCCCAAAGCAGTACAATCTTGTGGAACAATTAGATAAAACCCCTGCACTTATATCCATTTTGGAGCTTTTGCGTCTGTCACCCTCTCATAAAACAATCTTGGATCAAGCACTCCAAGAGGCGTCAGTCCCTGCAAACCTGAACACGGACCAATTTCAAGCCATGGTTGGAAATCTAAAGTCATCACCTTGTCTCACTTTTTCCGAAAGTGACAACTCTTCTTTCCAACAACCTCATAATGCTTCGCTACACATTGAAGGCTTTATCAACCAACACAGGATCAAGTGAGTCTTGATCAATAATGGAGCAGGCCTAAACATTTGCACACTACAGTTGGTCATAGCATTGGGATATGCAATAGAATCAGTGGATCCTCGCAAGAAGATCACCATCAAGGCCTATGATGATGCAGAGCATTCATCCAAAGGAGCTGTGGTACTACCAATCCGAGTGGGCCCTGTAGTAAAGCACATCATCTGTCAGGTTTTGGACCTTCCTCTACCATATAATCTATTATTAGGGAGACCTTGGATACATGCCATGCAAGCTGTTCCATCTACCTACCATCAATGTATCAAGTTCCCACATAACGGTGTAGAGATCACAATCCTGGGCGATGCAAATCCCTTTGCATTTTGCCATAATATCAGCCATCAACCAGAGATTACCGTTCCTAATAATAGAGAAGCCATTTCCTCCACATCATATATAAATCCCGCCTCTCTTGCCAGTTCGAACACCCCTATACCCAAGCAAGAAAAGCTTAAGATGAAGGTAGCAAAGGAAGGTCCTGGAGAATACAACTTGAGTTAGCTCTTTTGTGTGGGACAAATGCCCACTTCTCCTAGAACACATGGTAAGCCACAGCAGTTACTCCAGCAACCACTAATCATACCAGCATGTGCCTTGACGCCATTCATCCTTGGAAAGAGTTAGGAGGAAGAAACACAAGATGAGGACCTGGCGGAATGGATCTATAAAGATCCCATCACCACTAACATACTGCAAGTTACACTTCCTACGGATCAGTATGGCAAAGGCCTTCTCATTATGCAAAGAATGGGATATGATGGTCAGAGTGCTTTGGGATACTGCAAACAAGGACAACACGAACCTCTGCTACTAGAATTCAAGCCCAAAGGTAATACAGGCCTTGGCTTTGAAAAAGAGATCCTTCCTAAACTCAGATTCAAAGGTAAACCCAGCAAACCATTTTGCCCACCTACTGCAAAGAGGACACCTTTCATAATCAAAGCACCATCAAGCACTATCCCCACTGCCCCATCGAGGCTCACAACTCCACCATCTACAATACCAATCATCCCACCAATCAAACCAGTAATCCCATTCGCAACAACCATTACATCCATAGTACCATTAGCAGTAGCAACTGTATCAGAATCCGCAGCAGCATCTATAACACTAGCAGTCCCAGCAGAAGCAACGGAATCAATATTACCAATACTCCCTATAACAGATTCCTTGATCCCCCTCAATCGCCTTGCAGCACTGATCATTACAAAGGTACATCAACCAATCACACCTATGGTATTTAACTCAAAGGAAATCCCAGTATGGTATAGTAATTAGATGCTGGAAAGTGATTCAGAGACTGACTCACATGAGTGGGAATTTGATTCTGTATAGCTTAACACTTCAGATGAGGAAGACACATCACCACCTCTGCCATGCAAAGACATCCCTATTTACGGAGAAGCACAGATAAAGACCACTTGGGTTCCTGAACTGGAAACATCTTCCACAGACCCTATGTCTCATCCTACGCCTGATTCTGACAGGGAAAGTACCATCAATGACCTTCACCATAACATCTTAACCCTTACTGATACCTCTAACGAACTTAACCTAGTCGATGAAGTAATGCCCATTGTCCACCTTGAACTCATCGAATGGAACCAACCAAATCCCCCATGTCTTGACTTCTTCCAAAACGATGAGGCTATCATTGACTTTTTGGAATTAAGGGATAACCTACCAAGCGGGGATCACAAAGCTGGATTCGCCATTGAACTTAATAGCATAGGATACTTTGCGGTGGATGCCAAACCTTTCAGCTGCAAAAATATAACAATAAAACATGGATCTTTCAATGAAAACCACACTATGGCACTGTTTGATCCGACAAAAGTAAAAAGAAAGAGCGTATCCAACGGTGAAAACCTCTCTGAGGTGCCTGAGGATGAAGGGTTTGACATTCTCCCTGCTAGTACACAACAAGAACGATCCATGATTCTTATCGAGGAAACCAATGAATACAATGTGGGGACTCCTGAAAATCCTCATATCATACATCTGGCATCTCTTCTCACTCCAGAGGAACAACCTAAATTTATAGAGTTCTTCCAGAAGCGTCAGATCAACTTCGCATGGTCATATGCAGACATGCCTGGGCTTGATCCTGATTTAGTCATGCATCACCTCACCATAGTAGAAGGAGCCAAACCTGTCAAGCAGAAGCTTCATAAGATGCATCCCCAGATTGTAGTGCTAGTCAAAACAGAACTCAAGAAACTCCTGGATGTTGGTTTCATTAGACCAATTGATTATGCAAAATGGATCTCCAATATTGTGCCTGTTGGCAAACCAAAAGGGGGCATCCGCATTTGTACTGACTTCAGAGATCTAAATAAGGCCTGTCCTAAGGATGATTTCCCCCTACCAAATATTGACATCATAGTGGATCTAACAGCAGGACATGCCATGCTTTCACTCATGGATGGCTTTTCAGGATACAATGAAATAAAGATCGCACCAGAGGACCAACATAAGACAGGCTTCACATGTCCATGGGGCACATATTGCTAGAATGTAATGCCTTTCGGTCTAAAGAATGCAGGAGAAACCTATCAAAGAGCAATGACCACCATCTTCCATGACATGATGCATACCATGATGGAAGATTATGTTGATGACTTACTAGCAAAATCACTCACTAGAGAAGGGCATCTCCACATCTTAGATAAAATCTTTGATAGACTGGAACAATACCATGTTCGACTCAACCCAAAGAAATGTGTCTTTGGAGTAACCTCCGGGAAGCTTCTAGGATACATTGTCTCAAGCAAAGGTATTGAGGTCGACCCAGCAAAGGTAAAAGCAATCATGGACATGCCACCTCCAAAGAATATCAGTCAGCTAAGGACACTACAAGGACAGCTTCAATCCATCCAAAGATTCATTGCACAATTGGCTGATAAGTGTCACCCATTTACACATCTGCTACACAAGAACATCTGCTTTCAATGGGATGCTCGATGCCAGCAAGCATTTCAGACACTTAAAGACTATCTCATGAATCCACCATTGCTGATGCCACCAGATCCAAGTAGACCATTGTTACTCTATATCTCGGCAACAAGTATGGCATTGGGTGTACTACTGGCACAACATAATGCAGAAGGCAAAGAATGTGCTATATACTACATCTCTCACACACTGGTTGGCTATGAACTCAATTACACACCTATTGAGCGAGCTTGCCTAGCAGTAATCTTAGCAGCCACTAAACTGAGGCACTATCTGTTAACACACAAGGTAAAACTCATTGCAAAGATTGATCCACTCAAGTATTTACTTAACAAAGAAGCATTGACAGGCCACTTGGCCAAATGGGTGATGATTCTAAGTGAATTTGACATTGAGTACATGGACCGTAAAGCTATCAAAGGTCAAGTTATTGCAGATCAGTTGGCCGATGCGCCACTCACAGGTGATCATCCTCTTATTTCCAATTTTCCAGATGAAGAGATATTCATGATCACAACAGCACAACCATGGAAACTATATTTTGATGGGTCATACACTAGGCACGGCTCGGGGGCAGGCATTCTGTTTATCACACCTCAAGGTGATAGCATCCCGAAGTCTTACAGGCTCACATTTCCATGCACAAACAACATAGCAGAGTATGAGGCCTTGATCACGAGACTCAGGTTAGCCGTACAGTGGAAATTACAAGAACTACAAGTATATGGCCACTCCCAACTAGTCATTCGACAAGCAACAGATGAATATCAAACCAAGGATGATAAACTCATGCCATATAAGCAAATGGTGGACACTCTAAAGACATCATTTACTACTATCACTTTTGAGCAGATACTAAGAGATCAGAATCGAGCTGCTGACGCTATGGCTACCATCGCATCTCTCCTAGATCTTCCACAAAATTCAACACGCTATGAGTTCTTGGTAGAACAGCTTTGGATCCCTGCTTATGATATCCCTAAATCTGAAACGATATGTCACCTTGTTGGTTCTGAATCCCCATGGTACAGTGAGTTCTACACCTATCTTCGGGATCATACCCTTCCTCCCAACCAATCGAATAACCAACGAAAAACCTTCATTCGCCAAACTGCTTGATATACCATTATTGCTGAAACCCTATACTGACACGGTCTTGATGGTACTCTCCTTCGATGTCTAGAACAAGGTGAGATAACAAAAGCTTTGGAAGAGGTACATGAAGGAATTTGCGGGACTCATTCAAGTGGTCCATCACGAGCCAAGAAGATCATGCGAGCTGGATACTATTGGCCATTTATGGAAAAGGATTCCTACTACTTTGTCAGAAAATGCAAGAAATGTCAAGTTCACGGCGACCTAATACATGCACCAGCACAGGAACTACAACCAATCACAACACCATGGCCTTTTTGTCAATGGGGCCTTGACCTTGTGGGTAAGATTCATCCATCTTCATCCAATGGCCATAAATTCATTATTACCGCCACTGAATATTTCACAAAGTGGATCGAAGCTGCTCCACTTACTCAAGTCACCGGCAAGCAGATCACCTCATTCATCCTCAACTACATCATCTGCCGATATGGTGTACCCATGTCCATCGTCACAGATAACGGTCTTCCTTTCAAAAATCAGGATGTTCGTGAACTTTGTGAGAAATTTCATATCCAACACCGCTTTTCCACTCCCTATTACCCACAAGGCAATGGTCAGGCTGAAGCATCCAATAAAAACATATTAAGAATCCTAAAGAAGACTATCAATGATGCCGGTCGTGATTGGCATGTTCAATTGAATCCAGCGCTATGGGCATATCAAACTAGCATTCAAACCCCTACAGGTGCAACTCCTTATTCATTGGTCTATGGTGTAGAAGCTATCTTGCCTATTGAGGTCAAGATATCATCATTATGGGTTTCTTTGCATAATCTCATTGATGATGAAGCTTACAGAGTCTCACATCTTCAGGACTTAGAGTTACTTGATGAGAAACGACAAGCTGCATACAATCACCTCAAAGCCTATCAGCAGCGCATGAGTAGAAGCTACAATCACCGAGTTAGACCTCGTACATTTGAGGTAGGTGATCTTGTTCTTCGAGAGAATCCTCGCAACCAACCAAATAGAGAACATCAAGGCAAGTTTGAATCAAACTGGCTGGGCCCATATGTTGTCACTGCTGTATTTGGGTCTGGGGCATATCAGTTGGCTACATCAAAAGGAGAACCACTTGCAGATCCAATTAACAGCATGCACCTCAAACGGTTTTATACCTAAGCTGTATAGAGCATCAGGCTCCCCTGCATACTAGAAAATACCAAAAACATTCAGAAAAATGTCCTAAAGAAAATACAAAAAAGTAAAGAAAAATCATGCATCCAAACGGTGAACAACCACTCCAGTGGCACCTTGGGTAAGTACGATGGCGAAAACCTGGCAAACAGGCACCACTCGTAAAGGCAATAGCTCCAGTATCTTTCAGGCTCGTTGCGATCACATTCATACATACACACATCCATCCATCTAACCATGGCTTGTTATTTGATCTGTAATCCAAGAAAGTACTTCATGCGTCTGGCATCCCGCTTTTTCATAAATCATGTCCAACTTGGGGGCAATGCCCTTACAATCTAGATGATGGTTGTGGATTCTACATTACTGGTGATTCATTGGCAAAAACATTCAAAAATGTCTCACAAAATACAAAAACATTCAAAAATGTCTCGCAAAATACAAAAACATTCAAAAATGTCTCGCAAAATCCAAAAACATTCAAAAATGACTCACAAAATCCAAAAACATTCAAAAACTATTACACAAAATCCAAAAACATCAAAAAACCCATCGAAAATCACACAAAAACATGGCAACACCTTGTACATATTCATTCAAGCAGATGTAAAACCAACATTAACACAGTACTCACACAATGACCATTTATCAATCGACCACACAATCCACATCAAACAAATTAGAAACTGTCTTTAAAAACAAGGATGCATCCTTCCTTACCAAAACAAAGACAAAAGTGACGTTTTCTTTGACAAGAAAATTATGTTAAGCTATCAAATGCTTGGTTGATTCATGAGTAATTCATTTGTTTATCTATATCGGGATCTTTCAGCATTGTTTTGTATTGTTTGCGCATTATTTCCTATGAAGTTCTGGGGCATGTACTAATGGTGTCTACGTGGGAAGTTCACTAAGCTACGTAATCTTATGCCAAATACAGTCATAGATCATTACGGCTTGCTGACTACAGCGTATACCACGACCATATGAGCATGAACCATTACCAAGGATCCATATTCTTTATTCTTTATGTATATACTGTTTGTTTGCAGGTACAATGCTCATTCTTTGGTTCCTCCTCATCCAATTTGGATAAAGGTTTTTATTTCTTAGTACGGTATGCACTTGTCTCAGGATATGATCAGCCTAAGATCAAGGAGGACAATCCAAGTCATGCATGAATGGAGATAATCCTTGTCTGTTCCGCAAGCAATACTCAGGTCAACTTGATCCATTATATCAAGTTGCTTGTATTAACTTGCTATATCAAATCCATGTAAGAAATACTCTGGTCATCTTGAATCATTATGTCAAGATGCTTGTATTCTCTTCCAACATTTTAAAGCTCAATGATGAAAATAAAGCACCATGGATAGTCATTCCATCTCATCTGTATATATTGCATTTCATTGCATTCCACCCATCCATACATTCATAATAGCTGCATATCATGCATACATAGTCATAATAATGCATACTCTATTTTACTCATCTTCTTCCATAGGACTTGGTCCTAGTCCTCCATATCTTCTATCTAACATCAAATCCCCCTCACCCTCCCTATCTTGATCATCAACATCATCCTAATCCCTTCATCGCTTCCCATCCTCACTCATCCACAAAATTAAGCCAGTTACTCTATCTACACAGATACATCGATTCCCACACACCTAGACTATCAACAGATACTCTGATCACGTATGTTCGGGTCTCAACAGGTAATCGATTATGGTAATCCTAGACTACATCAGGCATTTATCATAATGACCTAGTCTTAACGGGGCTGCCATGATTCCCCATAATCATCCATCACATGCACATACTATCAATTGATCAACCAATCAAACACAATCCAACGGATAATTACATCAATTGTCTACGTCTCAATGAGTATTTTGCTTCATATACCTTGACTTCATCGGGCAATTACATCAATTGTCTAAGTCACATCAGGTCACTTTGATTCACTTACTCAGACTTTATCATGTCCAAGCGACCAACTGACATCAACTGTCATGCTTTGACTTGACCGGGGCAATTAAACCGATTGCACCAGATTGTCCAAACAATTTTGATCAATTGTATAGCATCAATCCAAACCCCACACTACATCTGCTATGTATCTCTTGCATGACCTCAGGGTACCCACTGGCTTGTTGTTTCTTCATATTCACTCCATTTTCTCCCATTCTTTCATCATTAGTTCTAATTTCTTCTATTCTACCTCCCCTCCGCTTTTCATTCTTTTTCGAGAGATCACCCGATTTTTCAAAAAAATTTGGCCCATCCCTCGAGGGGGCATACCACCCATTAAATTTACATTTTATGGGGCATTTCTTCACACCTATTTTTCTTTCTTTGAAACGATGCGATAAACTGCACCGTCTCAAAGAGGGGCAAATGTAATCACATAAATTTGTCCACTTAATTAAATGAATACTTAGTATTTATTTGATTATTTAACAATCAATTAATAATTAATTAAATTAATATTCAATTAATTCATCTTAACCCTCTTCTCCTATTAATTAAATAAATTATTCAATTTATTTGATTTAATTCACTTAACCAAATTCATACCATTAATTAAATAAATAAATCATACTTGTTTAATTAAATCTTCTCTCACATTTAAATAAATTAATATTTATTTAAATCCCCCAAAATCCCACCTCTCACATTTAAATAAATTAATATTTATTTAAATCCCCCAAAATCCCACCTCTCACATTTAAATAAATAAATCATTTATTTAAATCACCTTTATCCTCCACCCACTTGTATTTCCCTACAAAAGCAAGTTGCACAATTATTTTAAATAAATAATTTATTTAAATCACCTTTATCCTCCATCCACTTGTATTTTCCTACAAAAGCAAGTTGCACAACTATTTTAAATAAATTATTTATTTAAAATCCTATTTATCCTCACCCACTTGAAACCTTTAATGGTTTCCCTTAAAGTATTCAAACTTGATGGCTTTAAAGTCTTCAAACTTGATGGCTTCCTTCTATAGTCTTCTTAAGACTTTAATGGTTTTCCTTAAAGTCTTCAAGCCTTTAATGGTTCCCCTCAAAGTCTTCAAGTATTTTAATGCTTTATCTTCCTTTTTTTCATTTAAATAAATTAATATTTATTTGAATATTTATCCAAATACAACTTGCACACAATTATTGAAATAAATGAATTTTTATTTTAATAAAATCCTATTTTCCCTCACCCACCAAATCCACTTGCAAAATCTAATCCCCTTCTAGATTCTTCTAACCCCTTCCTAATTAACTTAATCCATCCCCTAATTATTGTCACATTCCTAAGCAAAATGGAGTCACTTCTCAAAGCCTAAAAGTCTTTGATAACCATTAAAGACTTTCAACCTTCAACCACTAAATGTCTCAAAGTCTTGGATAACCTTTGAAAACTTCCAACCTTCAACCACTAAATGGCTCAAAGTCTTTGATAACCATTGAAGGCTTTCAACCTTCAACCACTTAATCCCCAAAGTCTCCAATAACCATTAATGGTTACCTCAAACCCTCCCACATGGTTAAAACATTTGTTTTGACTCAACCTCTACCCAACCCAAGGGTCTCATCAAGCCTTTAATGCTTTGACCATGATTATCTCTTAATCATTTGCACAAAGGTTTATCCTTGCATTAACTCTTAATCCAGTGGGTAATCCTAATTTAGGCTTGACCCTTACCTTCTAGATAACCATGAGGTCTTCTCAGGCCTTTAATGCCTCCAACCTCTTCTCTCAACCCAATCCTGTGTTGACACTTGTCACTATTTCATTGGTGCAAATTGTGCACATGGATCCCCAACTTTCAAGCTTGACCCTTGATTAAGCCTTTCAATCCTGGCCATCCATTGCTCCATTTTTCCTATAAATAGAGCCCATTCCTTCATAATCCAGATCCTAAAAACTTGTATGCATTTAGGCTATAGACATTTTTAGAGAGCATTTAGCATAGCATAACTAAAATCTTGTCTTTTTGGTAAAATCAATCATTTTAGCATCAATAGCATAGTATTTAGCTTTTCATTTCATATTTGAAGCTTAATATTAAATCTCAATCCTCCATAAGCATCCATAGTGCAAAAAGCTGCTGAGAGCTACACTCATTTGGGACTTGGAGAGGAGAGGAACAAGGGAGGAGCAACTATGAGCATCTTGAATAGCTATTTTATTCTATGTTTATATGCTTTCTATTTCATGCTTAATATCTCTCTTGATATGTCTGTTTAGGATAATCTTTTGTTGCTAACACTAACGTTTGTTTCTTGTGCTCTTGTGTGTGTTGCTATCAAACAGATTTTCTAATCCTTTTTGCAGAGCATCAGTACCTAATGAAGTTTTAGCCACGTTATCAAAGCCTCGAATAGGACGAGAGTCCAGCTCAATTAGGGATGTATCCACATTCATCTTATGCAAAAGATTAATTCTACACACATTAAGACCAGAGCCATTATCTACTAGTGTTCGTCTTTCATGATAACCACAATCATCAAGGGATCATATTGATGTTGAATTTCACTAGTAGGCAACTCATCTTGGGTAAACACAATTTGAGCTTTAGGATTCATCACAGAGTTAACAAAAGATGCTATATTACTAGATGTATTCAGTGGAGGAACATTCAAATCTTTCAAGGCATCTTGTAACATCCCATGATGAGCGGAAGAAGTTTGAATCAAATCCCAAAGGGATATCTTAGCAGGGGTAACTTTAAGTTGTTCTATGAGATCATATTCCTTGCTAAGAACTTGTGAAATACGTGGAGCTTGCAGAAGAATTGGTTGAGGATTCGGAAGAGAAACTGGAATAACAGGAGGAGGACTAGGCTACCTATTATTTCTGGTATGATAAGTATGGGCAACCGCATGATAACTCTCTCTAGTTATTTGCTTGGCATAACTATAAGGACTTATAGGTTTTCTTCCTTGCACAGTGATGATTGGTTTATTCGAAGTACGAAAGGAATCATGATCATACCCTCCCTGGACAGTAAGGAGAGGTGATTTAGGAACTTGAAAGGTGGGAGAAGGATAAGCACCTTGGACTTCAAAGAGAGGCTTTTTATGCCCATTCAAGTTTATCATGTTAACCAATTTAGAAGTTTTGTTCTTGTTTAAAGATTTCGATAAAGCCACAAAGTCATCAAGAGCATCATCCAACAAAGCATGATCATATCTATCAAAAGGAGACATCTCCTCATAGAGGGGATTATTGAAAACAACCATGTTACTAGATTCAGTGGAAGAGTGGATAGGAATGTACCCTTGAGAGGACTCATTCAACTTATCTTTCTCATCACAATGAAATGGCATAGAAACAAAGTTTATGAGTTTTTGGTAAAATGAAGGTTTGGCATCTTTAGGGTTCAAAAACTCATCTAAAGCTTCATCTAATTCATCTTGGTTATACTCATAATAATCATCATAAGCATGAACATTTTGCAAATAAAAGTCTGACATTTTGAAATAAAAAGTTGCATGAAAATTTAAACACACAATGCAAAGAAACACACTCTTTTTTTTTTTTCTTTTTAATGAAAATGAAATGAAAACAAACTAAATCTAGATCTAGATCTAATAAATGCAATGCAAGAAGAAGCAATGATAGTTCACGTTGGGTTCACCAAAATTTGTGGGAGAAAAAGTGAGACTAGGTTAACATGCCCTAATCCTACCTCTTGTCACACATTACGGAATACGAAAGAGCCTAGAGGTATCACACAATTGGCTACTTCTTTTTGTGAAAGAGAGAGCCACGGGCTACCTATTAGGATTTCTATTCCTTCGTTGTATTTGAAAGGTAAGATTATGCAATTTCAATTCCTAACCCTAAAATGCAAGTATGAGCTAACAACAAGATTGCAGAATTGAACTTAAGCAATGGAAAGCTGTAAACACAAGGATAAAACAAGAATGCAAATGCGTACCCGGAGTCAAAATCTGAGTGGAAATGTTCAGGATGGGGGTGCAGGTGCCACTATCCTAATTCTGCACCTGAAACGGCACCTAAAACTGCTATTTTGCACTCTGGAAACTATCAGAAATGCTATCTGTCAAGAGGACCAGGGTGCCCAGCGCCTCTGTCCTAGGGACGAGGGCGCCCAGCGCCCTTGTCCTGACAGGACCAGGGCTCCCCACACCCCTGTCCTGACAGGACCAGGGCGCCCCACGCCCCTGTCCTGATAGGACCAGGGCGCCCCACGCCCCTGTCCTGGTATTCTGCTCTGCAATTTGTTGTGGAGTGCTATCTCGACCTGCTTTTCCCGGATCTGTAACCTACGGCGTCGTCCGAGTCCTGAAACCTGCACTTATATCTGAAAAGGGTGTTTGGGCGGCTATATAGGGTTTTGCCTTAGTCAAACCCCCGCTTCGGTGATTTCCACCTCCATGAATAGCCAAGTTGTATTGTAAAAGCAATGTGTATGCAAACCTTGTGTGTGTGCAAGATCTAAAATGCAAGTAAGAAAACTAGAGCAACCTAGAAAGTAAACCCTAATTGCTTGTAAATGATAATGTAAATTCTCTAAATCAAGATGCAAAGTGATCTAAAGCATGAATAAATGAGATATTGAAGCTTATGCAAAGACATGAAAACAACATGAAATCATACCCAACCCTCAAGGGAGGGGTACAAGCCAATCTTCAGTCGGTAATCTCCTATTGTTCTTCAATGTCTTCCAAGCCCTAAATAGATGAATGAATTTGATAAATGCTTGATAAAGGGATGTTGAAAGTTGTTGAATTCTTCAAAGATCTTCTCTTTCGCTGCGTATGAGGTTTCTGAAAAACAAAATTCCCATCCCTTCAAATGAAGGAAGAGAGCTCTTATGTATGAAACCCTAGGTTGCAATTTCGCCTTTTGGCCAACCTAGAGATTGAATATCCCGCCAATTTCTTGGGGTTAAGCTTTATTTTATGATTGGATCATGCTCCTAAAATTTTGGGAAAAATGTCCGGGACCGTGTGCACTCCGGGTGCCATGGTCCTGACAACTTTTCACCAAATTTTCAGGGCCGTCAGATATGATGATTTTAGAGAGAATCCCGAAGTTACAGGTGATTTCGAGATGTTTTGACCCCCGAAATCAAGCCCCCAAGTTCGCAATAAGACTTAATTAGGGTTTTCGATTAGATGATGCATTGGAGGAATCACATGAAAAGGGGCACACTTTAATGAAAGGGCCCGACTTTATGATGTGAAGGATGATGAAATAGGACCTTAGACCTAATTAATTTGATTAATTAAGTGCTAAAGGGGAAATGTAATGCAAAATGCAACTACGCCAAGGCGGGTGCTAAACTAGGTGTTAAATTGTACTGTTTTAGCAAGTGCGTACAATTTACGACACTACAGTTAAGAAGGATAGTGCCCTAACAAGTTCTAATGATTTTCTTGAATTGATCAAAATGTCACTACATAATTAGCCGATAGGATACACTTTGTGTGGGGTTTTGACCTGAAGCCTATCTCATGTCATAAAACAATTAACTAGTTGACATGAAACTATCGACTTTCAATAGTCATTATATGATTTTTTGTATTTTTTTTTTTTAAATTAAATAATCATCAAAATTTTGACGCCCCCTATATTTGCACCGATGAATATACTGTCAAGCATACAACATCCTCATTGATACATCATTCCTAGTTTTCGTCAGATGACATCGACATTTTGATGAAAATCAATGAAAAATATCCAACGAGGATGTTGTATGCTTGACGACATTCTCTCGGTGGATGAGAGGTCGAGGTAGCACATGTCGATGAAATCCACCGGCAAGACTTACACTAGTAATGAAGGGAACATTTGGTCTTGCCAATAGTTGATGAGGCTATCAGTAAGACATACACTGATGGAGACCCGATGTCTCGGGTGCCATCGGGTTAGTACATGTCGATGAAATCCGTTGGCAGGACTCACTAGCACAGAAGGGAACATTTGGTCTTGCCAATAGTCAATGAGGCTATTGGTAAGACATACACCGATGGATACTTGATGGTTTCCGTCAGATTTCCAATGTTGGTGAGAACAGTCAGAATATCCAACAACAATTTTTCAATGGCTGCATTTATAAATAGTCCAACAAAAAATAGTCAAAATTTCGATGAGCAGCCATCGAAACTGAGCCCCAAATGTACTAGTGTGGTTATTCTAATGAAAGAAAAGCATATAGATGTTATAGCAAAATATTGTAGAGAATTGTGGAGAGTGATAATTTCAATGTGAATGAGTAGTACAAAGGTCAAATCGGAACTTATAAGAGAGATCCAGAAGCGGAAAAGATCATAACTAAACTGGTAGGCCTTGCACCAAAACTTAATGTTGAACTAATTACTTTGGCATGATCAGAAAATTCAATAGTAACCGATGATCAGAGCATGGAAACAAAAAGTCATAAAACTCCTAGATATGTAAGGTTGAATCATTCAACAGATCAGATCATTGGAGATAGGAACAAAGCAGTGATGACAAGAAGAAGGTCGGTAGTTGACGATGTTGGTATTTTGGTATGGTTTTGTCATTGATGTCAACACCTACTAAATACACCTACTTTGAAGATCCAACAACATTCACCAGCAAATAGTAAACTGTGCAATAGTTACCGATATATGATTAACCGATAGGATATAATGTTCACCGGTACCTGGAATGACATGGAAGACACTTGGTAATGTCGAAGACATCATATGAATACTTTATTTTGAAGTAATAATCATTGGTATATTCATATTTGCTTATTTGCTTTTACCAGCAAATAGGTCCAAGTTATCTAGGGTTACACTGGCAGGTTTATCTTTTCCAAATCAGCATGGCATGCTATGGAGATGATTTATTATTGTTGTAAATGCATTAAGCCGACATGATTAATCAGTTAATGCATCGGATATTATATTATTTGTAAAATGTTTTTATTGTAATATATTGTAGAGCCAACCTACTAAAATTGGTCTTAGACCATGGTATAAATGTAAGATCTTATTTGTAAGATCAAGTGTGGAATGCGAAAAAGATTCAAGTGAAAGTATATGCAAGATAAAGCAGAGGCATACACGAAGACATCATTTGAAGGTGAAGTTAGGTTTTTGTAGAAGCATATTAGCATTACACTAGTACTGAATTTAGCATATGAAGATGCGATTTTGTGTAGTACATTCTTATTGGATTTAACCATCCAACTGTAGTCAGTGTGACTCCCATTTGTGATTGAGCAGTGAGCTCTAGGCTATTGGCCTTTCTGCATGTGCAGACCCCTTTTTGTACACTTACTATCTGTAGTAGTATCATCTGATTGTGGGTAAGGTTTCTCACCATGGTTTTTCCCTTACAGGGTTTCCACATATAAATATTGGTGTCATGTGTTGTGGATGACTTTGTGCTTATGTTTCATACATTAATTCTTACCGGTTTAGCAATTTACTGTTAACACTGTCTACCAGCATACTTAACTAATTTACCGTATTAAGCATTAAGTTGGTTAATAAGTTTTGGGTTTGAATTTGTTAGACAACTGACTCACCCCCCCCTCTCAGTTGTCTCTGGGACCTACAATTGGTATCAGAGCTTAGTCCTCTTTTTACAGGAGTTTAACAACTTGAGGAGATCCAATGTCTACTAATTATTTCAAAAAGGATAGTCCTAAACTTGATGGAACCAACTATGGGATATGGAAAATCAAAATGGAGACACATCTGAATTGCATTGGTAAAGACATCTAGGAAGTTACTAAGAATGGTTATATTGTTGTTGTAGCTGGTCAGACTGCTCCCACTACTTTAGCTAAAGATGAAGAAAATGATTGCAAAGCAAGAGAAGCACTCTTGAGCGCATTATCAGATCAACAAATCATGGGATTATTAGATAGGTCCACTACTAAAGCTATTTGGGATCATTTGGAAACACTGAATGAAGGGGATTCCACAATCAAAATTGCAAAACTTGAAAGCTTCCGAGTCAGGTATGAACATCTGAAAATGGAAGAATATGAAAGGATATCTACTTTTATGGAAAGAGTAAATGAAATTGTTTTGGGTATCAAATGTTGTGGAGGAACCTTGAGTAAGGATGAGATTGATTCAAAAATCTTAAGAGGTTTTCCACTGGCATATAAAATGAAGGTTACTGCTATAAATGAGTTGAGAACAATGCCTAATACATCAGTAACTAGGGATACATTGATTGGAAAACTTTCAGCTTTTGAAATTGAGGAATTTGATCCTGTTACTACTATAAAAACTGATTTGGCCTTCAAAGCATCAACATCATCTGCTCCATCCTTTGACAAATCAGACTAGAGAGCCTTTTATGCAAGAGAACTTGAAGAAACTAGGAAGGAGAATGAAGAGCTTGAAGAACTTGAAGCACTATTTGCAAGAAAAATGCCAAAAGGCCCAATTGGAAGTAAGTATGAAGGTAAAGCACCCTTTAAATGTTTTAACTACAATAATATTGGTCATATGGCTTCAGGATGCCCTGATAGGCATGCTAGACTAAGAGAAGAAGCTAGAAGAACATACAAACCTAATCCTGAATATCAGAGATACAGATTTAAGAAAAACAAAGATAAATATTATTACATTGTTGATGAAGGTGTGACTAATGATTCTAATGAGGATCCAACAGACAATGGATGGGTCTTTCTTGCTATAACAGAAGATCAACAGGCACCTATTGCTCAACCGATAGAAAAAGTCCTAGCAACTAAAGTTGAATAAAAGGATGAATGGTTTATTGACTTAGGATGCTCACATCACATGACTGGAGACAAAGGTAAATTCTTGAACTTTCAAGAATACAATGGAGGTTTAGTAAGATTTGGAGATGACAAATCCTATTCAATCAAAGGTAAGGGTTCAATATCTCTTGATGGTAAACATAACACTGACAATGTCTACTATGTTGAAGGATTAAAACATAATCTTTTAAGTGTTGGTCAATTAGTTGAGAAAGGTTTCTAGTTACAATTTAAAAATGAAAAATGCAAAATCATGAATAGAACTAGTTTGGAAATTGCAACTGGTAATCAAACTAGAGGTAATATCTTTCATTTGAATAACAATGAAAAGGCATGCTTAATTGCACATATAGATGAAAGTTGGCTATGGCATAAAAGACTATGTCATTTAAATTTTGATTGCATGGTAAAAATCAATACTTCTAAGGCAGATAGAGATCTACCTAAAATTGTGAAACCTCAGAATACAATTTGCAAGGAATGTCAATTTGGAAAACAAGTTAAAGCTAGTTTGAAAAGTAATCTAGAAAAATCCAGTAATGCCCTTGATTTAATTCACACTGATTTATGTGGTCTAGCTAGAACTAAAAGCTTGCAAGGTGATAGATATTTCATGCCAATTATTGATGATTATTCTAGAATGTGTTGGGTTACTTTTCTCAGAGAAAAATCAAAAGCACTTGGGAAGTTCAAACTATTCAAAGCAATGGTTGAAAATGAAACTGGTAAGAAAATTAAATGTTTAAGATCAGATCAAGGAGGAGAATTCACATCTAAAGATTTTAACACATTCTATGAAGTAAATGGAATCAAAAGATAGTTATCAGCACCTGGGACACCACAATAGAATGGAGTTGTTGAAAGAAAAAATAGAACTATTTTGGATGCAGCAAGAAGTATGTTATCAGAAGCAAATCTACCACATGTGTACTAGAGAGAGGCAGTAAGCACTGCTGTCTATACATTCAACAAAGTTCACATCAAAGGTGAAACCGATAAGACCCCTCAAGAACTATGGTTTGGTAATATTCCTACTCTTAAGTACTTCAAAATTTTTGGAAGTAAATGTTATATTAGAAGAGATGAGTATATTGGCAAGTTTGATCCTAGAAGTGATGAAGGAATATTTCTTGGTTATTCATCTAAGAGCAAGGCATAGAGATGTTTTAATAAAAGATTACAGAAAATTGTTGAGAGTACAAATGTAAAGATTGATGAACAATTTAGAGGAACTTCAAGGTATATAGACTCTAAACCGGAAACAAAAATTATGACAAATGGACCTACAATAAATCCACTGGTACAGAATGATGATCCAGTTACTCCAGTATCATCAGAGGATTCCATAGTAATTGAAGAACAACAACAGACTAAGACACCCTGATATGTAAGATTGAATCATTCTGAAGATCAGATAATTGGAAGAAAATTTAAAGGAGTCATGACAAGAGGAAGATTGGAAAATGAAGAGGTATGTCTTATTTCTCAAATTGAACCATTATCTATCAATGAGGCATGTGAAGATAAATTTTGGATTAAAGCTATGGAAGAAGAATTAGGACAAATTGAGAAAAATAATACTTGGACATTAGTTCCCCGGCCTAAAAATAAAAATGTAATTGGAACCAAATGGGTATTTAGAAACAAACTTAATGAAGATGGTAAGGTTGTCAGAAATAAAGCAAGACTAGTGTGTAAGGGATATTCTCAGAAAGAAGGAGTTGATTACAATGAAACCTTTGCACCAGTAGCTAGAATTGAGGCAATTATATTATTCTTGGCTTTTGCAGCTCACAAGGATTACAAAGTTTATCAAATGGATATTAAATGTGCATTTTTGAATGGAGATCTTGAAGAGGAAGTCTATATTGAACAACCTGATGGATTTTCCTTGACAGATGACAATGATATGGTTTGCAGATTAAGAAAAGCTCTGTATGGATTTAAAAAAGCTCCAAGAGCTTGGTATGCAAGATTGGATAAGTATCTTTTAAAGATTGGTTTTACTAAAGGAAATGCAGATAGCAATTTATATTACAAAGTAACTAATGACGACATCTTGATTATTGAAGTATTTGTTGATGATATAATCTTTGGAGGAGAAGATGAATTATGTAAAGAATTTTCTCTTGAAATGCAACAAGAATTTGAAATGTCTATGATCAGAGAAATAAAATTCTTTCTAGGATTGTAGATTTTACAGATTGATAAAGGCATATTTTTGAGTCAATCTAAGTACTTGAAAGAACTACTTAAGAAATATGGGATGGATAACTCTAAACCAGTAAGCACACCTATGACTACAAATGACAAATTATCTCAAAGGGATGAATCTACACCTGTTAATCCAACTAGATACAAATCTATGATAGGAGGTTTACTATATTTGACACAAACTAGACCTGATATTATGAATGCAGTATGTATAGTTTCTAGATTTCAGAGTAATCCTAGGGAAAATCATGAATCAGCTGTAAAAAGGATTTTTTGATACTTACAAGGCACAACAAATCTTGGATTATGGTATCCTAAAGATGAAAATTTTGATCTATATGCATACACAGATGCAAATTGGGCAGGAGATGTGGATGATAGAAAAAGCACCACTGGAGGAGCATTCTTTCTTGGAAAGAGATTAGTTTCTTGGTTAAGTAAGAAACAAAGTTGTACATCTTTATCAACAGCAGAATCAGAATATGTTGCAGCAGCAACAAACTATACACAGGTACTTTGGCTTAAGCAAATGTTAAAAGACATAAAAATAAAATGCAAGGAACCTATTACTATATACTGTGATAACACTGCAGCAATTGATATATCTAAAAATCTGGTATTACATTCTAAAACAAAACATGTTTCTATCAAACTGAATTTTCTAAGGGAAAAAGTTTAAGAAAAAGAGATAAAACTAGTTTATGTGAATACTAAAGAACAACTTGCAGATATTTTCACAAAACCTTTGCCTAAGGAAACTTTTAAGTATCTCAGAGATCAGCTTGGAGTCATACCACCACCAGCAGAGACTTAGACAGTTGATGATTGTCATCAACCGACAAATTTAAATAGACAAATCTTTTATTCTAATATTTTGATGAGGAAGCTACTTCTTAAGAGGAGTAGATGGTATATTGAATTGGTTGGTATTTTGTATGAACTTGACCTTTTGTGACTTTGGCATCTGATGTTAAAGGGGGAGAGAGATCTATGGAAAAACATTATCTTTTTGGTAAGAAAAGAGATTTTAGGGGAGAAATTTTGAAAGACACATGAAAGATTGGTATTGTCACTCCCAGGGGGAGAAATGAAGATTGTTGTTTTTTTTTGGCACTTTGATGTTTTGGCACTTTGATGGTTTTTCCATCTTGTGTTGCCATCAATGACAAAGGGGGAGATTGTTGGTATTTTGGTATGGTTTTGTCATTGATGTCAACACCTACTAAATACACCTACTTTGAAGATCCAACAACATTCACCGGCAAACAGTAAACTGTGCAATAGTTACCAGTATATGATTAACCGACAGGATATAATGTTCACCAGTACCTGGAATGACATGGAAGACACTTGGTAATGTCAAAGACATCATGTGGACACTTTATTTTGAAGTAATAATCATTGGTATATTCATATTTGCTTATTTGCTTTTACCGGCAAATAGGTCCAGGTTATCTAGGGTTACATCGACAGGTTTATCTTTTCCAAATCAGCATGCCATGCTGTGTAGATGATTTATTATTGTTGTAAATGCATTAAGCCGACATGATTAATTAGTTATTGCATCAAATATTATATTATTTGTAAAATGTTTTTATTGTAATATCTTGTAGAGCCGACCTACTAAAATTGGTCTTAGGGTATGGTATAAATGTAAGATCCTATTTGTAAGATCAAGTGTGGAATGCGAAAAAGATTCAAGTGAAAGTATATGCAAGATAAAGCAGAGGATACATGAAGACATCATTTGAAGGTGAAGTTAGTTTTTTGTAGAAGCATATCAGCATTACACCGGTACTAAATTTAGCATATGAAGATGCGATTTTGTGGAGTACATTCTTATTGGATTTAACCATCCAACTATAGTTAGTGTGACTCCCATTTGTGATTGAGCAGTGAGCTCTAGGCTGTTGGCCTTTTTGCATGTGCAGATCCCTTTTTGTACACTTACTATCTGCAGTAGTATCATCTGATTGTGGGTAAGGTTTCCCACCATGGTTTTTCCCTTATAGGGTTTCCACATACAAATATTGGTGGCATGTGTTGTGGATGACCTTGTGCTTATGTTTCATGCATTAATTCTTACCGGTATAGCAATTTACTATTAACAATGTCTGTCGACATACTTAACTAGTTTATCGATATTAAGATTTAAGTTGGTTAATAGGTTTTTGGTTTGAATTTATTAGACAACTGATTCACCCCCCCCCCTCTCAGTTGTCTCCAGGACCTACAGATGAGGTATGTTTAATTTCTCAAGTTGAACCGACATCAGTAATTGAATCTTGTAAAGATGAATGTTGGATAAAATCTATGGAAGAAGAATTAGATCATATAGAAAAGAACAACACATGGACTTTAGTTCCTCTACCTAAAAGTAAGATTGTTATTGGAACTAAATGGGTTTTTAGGAACAAATTGAATGAAGATGGACAAGTTGTGAGGAACAAGGATAGATTTTTTTGCAAATGATATTATCAAAAGGAAGGAATTGATTATGATGAGAATTTTTCTCTGGTAGCTAGGATTGAAGCTGTGAGATTATTTCTTGCTTATGTTGCACATAAGAAATACAAGTTTTATCAAATGGATGTCAAGTGTGCATTTCTAAGTGGAGATCTTGACTAGGAAGTTTACATTGAGTAGCCTGATGGATTTTCACTTTCGGATGACAAAAACATGGTTTGCAGGTAAAGGAAAGTTTATATGGATTGAAGCAAGCCCCTAGAGCTTGGTATGCTATCAAAGTTTTACTAAAGGTAATGTTGACAGTAACTTATACTATAAGATCTCTGATGATGACATATTGATTGTTGAGGTTTTTGTTGATGATATCATTTTTGGAGGTGAAGATAAGTTATTTATGGAATTCTCTGATAATATGAAGAATGAATTTGAGATGTCTATGATTGGACAGATGAGATTTTTCTTTCCTTTATAGATTAAGCAGACTAATAAAGGTATTTTTATCTATCAAACTAAGTATACTAGAGAGTTCTTGAAGAAATTTGATATGGAAAATTCTAAATTGGTTAGTACTTCTATTGTTACAAGTAAGAAATTGACAAAGAAAGATGTATCAGCTCCGATAAATCCTACAAGGTATAAATATATGATTGGAGTTATATTTGACTCAAACTAGACAAGATATAATGAGTGCATTTTGTATTTTATCAAGATATTAGAGTAATCCCAGAGAGGATCATGAGAGTGTGATGAAAAAGGCTTTCATATATTTGCAAGGAACAACTGAGTATAGTTTATGGTATCCTAAAGATGATGACTCTAGACTATGTGCATATACAAATGAAGATTAGGTTGGAGATGTTGATGATTGGAAGAGCACATCCAATGAAGCTTTCTTTCTTGGAAAGAAACTTGTTTCATGGATCTGCAAGAAACAATCATGTACTTCTTTATCTACTACTGAAGATGAGTATGTTGTTGCTGCTACTAACTGTACACAAGTTCTATGGATGAAGAAAATGTTGAAGGATATAAGGGTGGTCTATAATGAACCGGTAGTTATTCACTATGATAACTCTATTTGTATTGACATATCAAAGAATCCAGTATTTCATTCTATGACAAAGCACATTTATATCAAGTATAACTTTCTGAAGGAGAAGGTGGAAGCAAATGAAGTCAGATTGGTTTATGTGAGAACTAAAGAGAAGATTGCAGATATTTTCACTAAACCTTTGCCTAAGGAATCATTTGAGTACTTCAGAGATAGATTGGGAGTTTCTTACCCTCTAGTAGAAACTTAAGTGATGTTGATTTTCATTAGTCCAGTATGCATTTATTAGAGCTACTATTTATTCTAGATTGATGTGTTGATGCTACTACTCAAGGGGAGTAGTCAGCTGTGTGGTTTAGAGGATTTATGATTTTTCTTTGATATTTATGTCAGATTTCTAGCATTGATGTCAAGGGGGACAAATATATATGAAAAATAGAGCTTAATAGGTATACCAGTCAAAGGGGAGAGATCAAAGCTTAACAAAGATATCTTTCATAGGGTGAGTTCATAACTTCATTGTTATATCATTTTTAGGAGATTCTTGGTTGTTTTCCATTAGGGGAGACTTGTTTGGCACTTCTTGGCACTTGGATTTTTTTCACATCTAGTGTTGCCATCAATGCCAAGGGGGGAGATTATTGAAAATTTGGAGAAATTAATTATGTGTTGCATTAATGTTTGTCATTGATGTCAACACTAGTTATTTGGGTTGTCTACTGACTTCCGGTAAAGCGGTTGGACTTTGATAATGATCAGGAGATTTGTCTCCGGTATTCTATGGTATGCTCTAGGATCTGGAATTGGTTTGGATTGGTCATTCATGTGTTTCTGATGTGTTTCTCCATCTATTGGTTTGAGACTTAATGATTTAGAAGCTATTGTTTATTCTAGTAATCCTTTTGGTTACCAATAAGGATTCTACTGACAAAGCTTTGTTGAAGATCTTTCGATGCTCTTTATAAGTAGCGTTGGTGTAGCTTCTAGATGATTCTCGAGATGTTGTTGATTATCTTGTTCATTTTCCAGTTGATCAGTGGTGTTTCATCTGGTTTATGGTGACCTATTTTAGGTCCGGTGCTATCTAGGTTATGGTCTGGTTTATGTAACATGTTGGTAGTTGATCCTGATGCGTTACCGATTGGATTTAATGATTAGATTATGTTATTTCAGTCTCAGACCGACTTGGATTATCATTGGCTTGTGGGTTTATTTATTATATCATCTTTTAGGTGGCTGACCTAATTGTTTAGGTCCCAAGGTGGTATATATATGATATAAGATCTCTTGGTAGATAATGGGATGGAATTATGATTATGGAATTATCTGTGTGCTAATATAGTTGTAATCATATGTAAAGGTTTTGGTCAATCATAGGTGATCGAATTGGGTTTGTGTAAGAGGTCTAAGACTTCCAGTATTGAGCTTAATCAAAACTATACTTAGGCATAGGAGATGCTACTTTTGCAGTTCACTCTTCTTTCTAGATTGTAGTCTAGATTTCTTTTGTAGTCAATGAAGCTCCTTTTGTGAGGAGCAATGTGCTCTAGGTTGTTGGACTTCCTACATGTGCAAGCTCCTCTCTTTGTAATCACATACTTACTACAAAAGTATTATCTGACTATGGGTAGACTTCCCACCGTGGTTTTTCCCTTTACCGAGTTTTCCATGTACAAATCTTGATTTTATGTGTTGTGAATGGATGGTAATTTTTCTTTGATTTATGTTTGTTCTTAATTGTTATATATGTTATTCAGGTATTTGGTTTATAAATTCTGGTAGAAGGTTGTTTCTGCTTAAAGTTTCATAATCTGTTGACAATTTTTTCACCCCCCCCCCCTCTCAGTTGTCCACTGGTTATCTGAGCTATCTAACAAATTTAATGGAAGGGCCTATTTTTAATCAAATATTTTCAATCAATTATCGTGAGATTCATCGCTAAATCAAAGTTTTCATAATTTTATGTTCAATCTCCCAAGGGGCCACACAATCAAGATTTTCATCGTTGTCAGGGGCATTATCGAGACTTGATTTAAGCTTTCAAACAATGTTGTTTTAACATCATTTCAAAGAGGGGAAAAATGTATACACATAAAATTGGTTATGAGTAATTAAATAAATAGTTTATATTTATTTAATGATTATTCTTCTATTAAATAATTAATTTGAAAAGATTAATTTATTGAATTTGTTAATATTTAATACTATTTTATTAATTAATTGAGTTGAAACATTTAATTCATTCATTGATTATCCCCCTTTCTTCTAAGCCAAAATTTAAATATTTAATATCTAATTATCATTCCTTATCATATTTGTGCACTATTCACTATCCTATAGTTCCACTATTAAATAATTTCATAATTATTTAATTAAGATTTTCCAACTCACCTCATCTCCACACCATCTCCACCTTTTTCGACTCATCCATCATGTGGCTAATTTAAATCAACAAAAACAAATAAAACAATAAATCATTTATGAGCCACTTATCTCTAACTTCCATATTCATGAATAAAATGTGTATGGGCACATAATCTTTGAAACCTCCCTATTTTTTCTCCAACACTTCTATATCTTGGAGGAGGTTCTATCCACCTAACCCTAGAACATCTCCACTTGTCCCTCCATTCCTAAATACTCTCCAACTAGTCCTAGATTCTCTCAGTCTTCCCCTCAGTCAAGGTGAGATGAGTGACACTTTTCTTCTCCTTCCCCCTTTCTCTCAACCTTCCGCCTCTTTATCATAGCCATCCAAATAGTGGTAGGCATGCATTCAAGGTATCTCAAATAGAGGAGATTTGATAGAGCACAAGCCATGATAGAAACCTAGAGACAAATCCATGTATTGGGCATAGTTGGGAAGGATAGTGCCCTAACAAGTTCTAATGATTTTCTTGAAATGATCAAAATATTGCTACATTATTAGCCGATAGGCTACATTTTGTGTGGGGTTTTGACCTGAAACCTATCTCACGTCATAAAACAATTAATGGGTTGACATGAAACTGTCAGCTTTTGGTAGTCATTATATGAGTTTTGTATATTTTTTTAAAAAATAAATAAATAATCATCGGAATTCTGAGGCCCCCTATATTTTCATTGACGATTATGTTGGAAAATGCACACTCCAATGAGACATTGAAGGTGATTGAAGGTTTTGTCATTGATGGCAACCTTGCAATCCTATCACACCGGCAAGACAATTTACCAACACCAGCAAATATAGACTCTACACTGGCACAGAGACCACCTATAGTGAAAGGAAGCATACTGGCACAAAAGCCGACAAGAATTTTGTTTATAATATATTTTGTTAATTATTATAAAATCATTGTAAGTCGACTTGGCAAGTTGTAAAATGACTCATATATGTATGAGATCATTATAGAACAATTATGTAACAATGGAGGAATGTAATTAGGCGAAATAAGGCAGACCTATTATGCGAATTATAGGTTAAGGTTTATGTAAGAAGCAGAGCAGAAACCGATACTGGATCTGGCATAGTAGATGCTATTTTGAAGCAGTACAAGAAATTGTATTTATATAATCCATTTTGTAAGTTAGTGAGACTTCCCATTTTGTAATTGAGAAGTGAGCTCTAGGAACTTGGCCTTCCTGCATGTGTAGGCCCCTCTTGTAGCAGTAATATTCTCTTATTGGCCAGTAAGTGAATATTGTGGGTCACAAATCCCACCAAGGTTTTTCCCAAACTAGGATTCCTCATTAAACTACTATGTTATAGTGTGTTTTTATGTGGTTGCTTTTATCTCTATTCATTGCATTACTTTCTGTTTACCGGTATACAGTATTAATATGCTCTACATGTTTTAAGTTAAGAAAATCAACGAACCGGTTAGATACTGATTCAACCCCCCTCTCAGTATCTATGGGAATCCTAACAATCGGTATTAGAGCTTGGTCCTCTATTTTTAGAAGCTTAACAGCTTGAGGAAGATCTTGACACTAGTAGAGATGGATAACTTGATGAAGCAACTAGAAGGAGCTCTCTTAGACTATGATGCAGAAAAGTTGAAAAATATCAAACTTGAAGATGATCTAAAAGCTACATAGGATATTATTCAAGTACTTCAGGAAAACCTTACCATTGCAAGAAACAAGAGAAGTGAACTTTGTGAAAAGATGCAATTTGAGAATGATGAAAAGGAAACTCTTAGTGATCAGATAAACAAGCAGAACTAAGAAAATATGACAGCAAAGAATGAGATGCATGATATGACTATGAGATTTTGCAAAGAAATTTAAGATAGAAAGAAGAATGAAGAAGACCTGACTAGAAGACTGAATGATGTTGCAAATGATAATACAAGACTCAGTTATGAGAATGACTTGTTGAAGACAGATCTGATGCATGCATAGAATAACTCAAATGAACTCATGAGGTAGAAAGGTATCTTGGAAAGAGAACTGGATACTGCAAATTAGCACAAAGAAAATTTCAAGAAAAGCTCAGAAGAATTTGGTGACTTGCTGAAGAATCAGAAACCAAATGGTGACACTAATGGCCTTCGCTTTGAAGTTGGTGAAAGGTCTGGTATTTCAAACACATAGGATCATAGAAAACTGGTAAGACAACCTAATGTTTACAAATTTAATGGCAAATACTTTAACTGTAACAAGTATGGTCATAAATAAAATCAATGTAGATCTAGAAATTATCAGAGCACAAATACACCCACTGGTCAATGTTCCAAATGCAACAAAGTTGGTCATAATTCAGAGAATTGTAGAATGAATGTTAGATGTTATGTTTGTGGAAGATTTGGACATCTATCTAATCAATGCAAAATACAAACTGACATAGGATATGGGAAAGCTATTCAGAAAAATAATGTGACTTGTTATGCTTGTAACAAGATTGGACATATTGCAAAATTATGTAGAAGTAAGGCATCACCGGCAAGTACCAATGGTGCTAGTTTGAAAGGAAAAGAAAAGGTTGAAGAGGTAAATCAATAATTCTCAAAATAATGGATCAAAAAGTCAAACCTAAATGGTGTTGGGAATACTCCTCCACTGAAAGAATAGAGTAGCACTCCACTGGCAGGAGACTCTTCATCTAACTGAAGAAAATTCTTTTGAGGGTTTGGCAATCAAATGTGAAGCATACTATTATTGCCTCGGTTGATGGTGAGAACTTGAAATTACTTCTTTACCGACATATAAGTTAAGTCATTACTTAACTAGTAAGCATTAAATGTGGTGGTTGGCAAATTTGACATTATAAAACAAGTGGTTTGGCTCCAATTTCATTTCACCAAGCATTCAAATATTCAAGAGCACGAAAATTCCTGAGCGAAGGCGTTCCAAGCAAAGAGGAGAAGCATTTCATCAAGCAATCATTTCTAAGGCAGAGAAAGGTATTTATAATCATGGCTTCTTCATCTATTCCTAAATTCATAGAAAACCCTACTGTAGTCGAAGTGATTAAATGCCCTAGACCCATATTTCAGTTAGTTCTCGAAATAGCTAAGAAGGATGATAATGTCGGTGCATTTTCTCAAACCCCCAAAGGAGTAGTTTTTGCTAAAGACCCTAGAATGTACATTCATTGTCACATAGAAGAATTAGGTGATGAGGAAATCAAGAGCATGTATAAGACTATAATCTGGGATGATTCTGGTAATGTTAAAGCTGAACACAAAATAGTAGAAACCCTAGGTTTCACTGAAATTCTCAGTATTCTGGATTTCCCTAAGGAAGTTATAAGGATAGTTTTAAGTAGGGTACATGGTGCATTTTTCTGGTTAGACTTAGTACACAAAATCACAAGGGAAGCAGTAAAGGTTGTGACAGGGTTACCCTCCACTGGTAACAAACCAGATAAAATAAAGAAGGTCTCGAATGACCTAGTGATTAACCTAATAGGTGCAACATC
This sequence comes from Cryptomeria japonica, assembly GCF_030272615.1. NCBI lineage: Eukaryota > Viridiplantae > Streptophyta > Pinopsida > Cupressales > Cupressaceae > Cryptomeria > Cryptomeria japonica. The sequence goes on along the minus strand of NC_081406.1, from coordinate 215,417,730 downwards.
TAACAAGAGATCCTTAAGAGTAGATGATGTAGCATACATCAATGTCAGATTCATTAGCATGATCTTAGGCTACAAAACCACACATGCAAATAGGTTAAACTCAGTTTCTAGCCTATGCATAAAAAGTGCCTATGACATGGTGAATGATAATGCAAAAATAGATGTGTGTGAATCGCTGAAAGATGAACTGATTGACAACTTGGGAAAGATTAAGAAAGACAAAAAGGGGAGATTCAAATTTGGAAACCTACTTTTCTGTTTAACGTTGCACATAACCAAATAGGTACCCGGTATCGATAACAAAAATCTGGGTTTTGATATACCAGTAGGCAAACAATTGTCAGACTTACTAAACAACATGGGTGAGAATAGAGAAAAGAACATAGATGAATACTTTCAAACATTGAAGGCCCAGATGAAGACAAGAGTCAAAGTGTCACAAGAAATTGTAAATAAGTATAAGGATGAAATTTGTTTTATTATTAAGAAGGATGAAGTTTGGATGGAGGCAGTTATCCCAAGAATAATTTGGGTTACTGAAATGGGTTATGAAACTGATGATCACATAATTGAAACATATGCAAAAGCCCTTCTAGAAGCACCCAAAGAACCTGAAGAAGAGGTATTTGGCAATGCCGAGACTATTGATAACCAAATTTAGTTTAAGAAAATGGTAAAGAAGGTTGAAGCAATAGTTAGAAGAGGACCCAGACAAGCTAAAGCTATCAAAGAAGATGTGCTTAAACAAACAGGTATAACTGAAGATGAGTTAGAAGCACTACAGCCAGAAACTCACCTTTCACCGGTAGCAACTTCTTCGGAAAGTGATATGCCAGTTGTTTTCAAAAGAGTTGAAAGAAAAAGGAAACCTTCACTGGTATCTACACCTTCTCCTAGAAGGACCAGACAGAAACAATAGGCAGTAAGGCCCCTAGCTAAGAAGATAACTCCAAAGAAGAAAAAGTTAACACCCAAGAAAAAGACTCAACAAAACATTACTCCAATTGACAAACTACTAGATGAAATAATAGAGGAAGGAAAGCTAAAGAAAATAAAAAAATTATATGACTCATTATCAGTTGATGACAAAGAAAAATTTGAAAATAGTGTAAATCTACACTTGGACATTTATAAGAAATTTTTGATGCAAGTTGTGGATGAATTATTGGCAGAACTATTTAAAAGGCTTGAAGCTAGAAGACAAGCGGTTGTAGAGCTTGATAAGAAAATGAAAATTGAAAAACTTCTTGCTGTATATCCTATCAACTCACCTAAAGAGATAGATGATATGATCTCTAAGGCTAACCGGTTAGTATTTTCAATTGCACACTGGCATGTAGCACTTATGGTTGGTAGAATGAATGAGGTTGCAGAGGAAACAACTAATGCATGGGACATATTCCTTGTAGAGAAGGAAAAGGAGGAAGAATATAGAAATCCTAAACCTATCAAAGTTTACCAAAAAGATAAGGATAAGGGAAAAGGCAAGGTTGGTGGACCACCTAGCATAAAAATAACAAATAACTTATCCCTATCGCCTCTAGATACTCCACCGATAGTTACTTCTGACAAACACCGGCTAGTGAGAGTATGGACATACCATAGGAGGACACACATCCTAACTCTGAGGTGTTATATACTATGGACATTGATGCTCAGAAATTGAATATTGTGGTAGACAAGGTTTCAACAGGGAAAATAGATATGGCTAATGAACCACTAGTAATAGTTAGTACAAAAGGTAAACCGGCAAATGATAACACTAAGAAACAAACAGAGCAACAGGCTCACTTAGAACAATAGGTTCCCTCTCAGCAATAGGTTCATGTGGAAACAGTGCCACCGACAACAACAGAGCAACCAAAACCTTTGCTTAAATAAATGGAAACACAAACTGACCTACCAGAGGTCGCCACAAGCAAGGAAATTTCTCCCACTGGCCGAATATAGATTGTTGGTTCATCAAATGCAGAATTCAAACCAACTAATGTGACAAAAGTTCTTTTGGATTCCATAAAGAAAATAACAGAGTGTAGCTCACAAGCTTTCAAGGCAATAGATGATACCATTCCATCTTTGAAAATGATAGCACCCAAGTGCAATATAGATAATAAAGATCCTTTAGGTCAACTTGATACTTTGTCTAAGTATATTACTGACAACACTGTGACAATTGAACAAATAAAAGAGGAAGCATTCAAGGAGAGATTAGAAAAAGAAAAACACAAATTCTTTGAGGAAGAAATAAAGAAGTGTACAAGACAATTTAACACTTTTTTACCAGAATTGTGTAGTACACTAAAGCAACTTAAAACTTTGTATAGGGATACTTGTAAGACTAACTTTTTGACAGTAGAAATAGACAAAAAGATCAGCAAGATATAGGAGGAAATAAATCTTCTAGCTGATAATTTCATAAATTCATCTCAAGCACTATCAGTTTTTGAGAAGAAAATAATAGGTTTTGAGGAGGAATTACTTAAATTGGAAAGAGAAAAGGAAAGGATAAAAAGTAAGGCACAAGATCTAAAATGGAGACTTAGTCCAAAATTGGACTACCTCACCTCCTTAAGAAAAGAAATATTTGATGCTTTGATTCAAGGACAAAAAACACCGAAAGAGAAAATGCAACACCTCACCAGTATAGTTCAAAGGACTGAGGCCACAATAAAAGACATCAAAAAGTTCATTGAGAGCCTGAATCTAATTTTGGCAGATCTTTTTCAGATTGTAACCAACCAGTTACAAGGATGAAACAAGAAACCACACTCATTGACACTTTGACAACCTTTGTCATTGATGCCAAAGGGGGAGTAGTGGTATGAGAAAAATCCAATAGCTTAGAGATCATCTACTCAGAGGGAGCATACATTTTTGGTAACATTTTTTGGACTTCAATTTTTGGATACATTTTGAATTTTTCTCATGAGTGTTGCCATCAATGCCAAAGGGGGAGATTGTTGGTAAATGCACACTCCAATGAGACATTGAAGGTGATTGAAGGTTTTGTCATTGATGGAAACCTTGCAATCCTATGACACTAGCAAGACAATTTACTGGCACCAGCAAAGATAGACTCTACACTAGAATAGAGACCACCAGTAGTGAAAGGAAGCATACTGGCATAGAAGCCGACAAGAATTTTGTTTATAATATATTTTGTTAATTATTATAAAATCATTGTAAGATGACTTGGCAAGTTATAAAATGACTCATATATGTATGAGATCATTATAGAACAATTATGTAACAATGGAGGAATGTAATTAGGTGAAATAAGGTAGACCTATGATGCAAATTATAGGTTAAAGGTTTATGTAAGAAGCAAAGTAGAATCCGGTACTGGACGTGGCATAGCAGATGCTATTTTGAAGTAGTAAAAGACATTGGATTTATATAATCCATTTTGTAAGTCAGTGAGACTTCCCATTTTGCAATTGAGCAGTGAGGTCTAGGCACTTGGCCTTCCTGCATGTGCAGGCCCCTCTTGTAGTAGTAATATTCTCTTATTGGCCAGTAAGTGAATATTGTGGGTCACAAATCCCACTGAAGTTTTTCCCACACTGGGTTTCCTCGTTAAACTACTATGTTATGGTGTGTTTTTATGTGGTTTCTTTTATCTCTGTTTATTGCATTACTTTTTGTTTACCGGTATACAGTATTAATATGCTCTACATGTTTTAAGTTAAGAAAATCAACCAACCAATTAGATACTGATTCACCCCCCCTCTTAGTATCTGTGGGAATCCTAACAGACTATACCATTGGGCCTATAACATCCTCATCGGTACATAGTTCCTAGTTACTGTCAGATGAGGGTGTTGTATGCTTGATGACATTCTCTCAGCGGATGAAAGGTCGGGGTAGCACATGCCAATGAAATCCATCGACAAGACTTACACTAGCAGTGAAGGGAACATTTGGTCTTGCTAATAGTCAATGAGGCTATCGGTAAGACATACATCGATGGAGACCTAATGTCTCAGGTGTCGTCAGGGTAGTACATGTTGATGAAACCCATCGACAAGACTTACACTAGTGACGAAGGGAACATTTGGTCTTGCTCATAGCCATCCAAAAAGAAATATTTAATAATGATTATTGATCTCTACCACCTAAGATTATGCACTCAAAAATCTATAAATAGAGGTCTCCTAAGCCATTTTTCAAACTAATAGCTAATCTAATAGTTAACTACGAGTCTTTATCTTTGCATCTGTGAGTTCATTTGTCTAAGTATTTTAGAGTTTTTTGAGCAAATTAGCATAAATCATTTTCATAGCATAGCTTTTTCATATCATATCATCTATCAGTCCATTCCACACTTGCCATCTTGGAATCTACTAGTGCTTTTCTGAGAGAAAATCATTTGCAACCAAGAACAATGGGGTTAGGACACATGAAGACATAATCCATGAAGCTATAATCATTTCATTTTCTTTAATTCATGTTGTTTCATTAGTTGAAGCTTGAGTTCTTCTAGCTTTTGTAGACACCTAAAATTAATATTTAATTAATTTAAGCTTGTCAACATAATTAATTGATTTAATTGTGTTATCCTTATTCTTCTTAGTGTTAATGAAATCCAATTTAATTAATCTTGTCAATATTATCCAATAATTAATTTATCAAATAAATTAATTATTTCCCTATTCTTCTAAAGTCCTTCCAATAATGATTTCCTCTAAACCCACTTAGTTAATTAATTTTAATTAATTAACCTAACTAAAGTGATTCCTACAAATCACTTTTCCTAATCTCACTTAGCCTAATTAATTCTTCTAGAATCTCTCATAATCCCACTTATCATTATTATCCAATTTTAAATTCCTCTAGTCATGTCACATCAATCTTGAACCTCTTAAAGAAATTCAAAAATTTCTTTGAATCCCCCTATGCATCCTCATTTTGAAATTCAAATCTCTTTCCCCCCTTTTCCTAAAGAATTTTACACCTTTTTATTTCTCCAATGCATCCTTGATCCATGTCCACTATCTTGAATCAATCTTAGCCTTTCATAAGCAAATCAATCTTGGCCCTCCATTGGCCTCCTCCAATCTCAAAATTGGAGGATCATTTCCTCACCAAAGGGGTCTTCCATTCTTCTATCATCATGTTGCTAATTTCTCTTCTCATCCTCTTTTATCTTCCTCCTATCATACCATCATAATATCCCCATAATAATTCATCCAAATCAAATCCTTAATCCTCATCCATCAATAATTCATCAAACCAAATCCTATCAAATCCTAAGCTTGTTGAGAAAAGGAGATCAATCCACATCCACATCAAGCATGGAGAAAATCACGTGCAGCATCAAAAGGGGCACCTTCACTTCATGAAGTTCAATCTGAGGGAGAGGTGAAAGACAAGGTATAAATTTGGTTGTTTGCATTTGTATTGTGTCTTGTTCGATTTCTTTGCATTATAACCTCCTTTTTCCCTCCTCCTTCTTTCCCCCCTCTTCATTATGGCACACCCGGTAGACCTTGCACATCCAACTTGCCTTTTTCCAATGATCAATTTGTATCCAAATCCATCACCTACCCATCGGGATACATCCTTCCCTAGTTCGAGAGTTTATCCAAATCCATATCCTACTCTTGGAAAGAGATGTCAGTTGGTCATGTGCATGTTGTTTTCATGCTTGATCTTTTCACTTTAATTTTCATCATTTGTCCCAAGACTATACTTGCTCAAGACTTTCTTAATCATTCTATATCTTGGTATGTCTTGGGTGGTGTATAATGGGGCATAGTTTTCATGGTATGGTGTGTTTGAAGGTTTTCCTTGTATGAACTAACAACCCTGCATTAGTGTTCATCAACATTTGCATGATTGTGTGAAAGGAATACCTATTTGACTAAGTGTCAGTCCACACCTCAGATCTTCATATCATCCTAGTTCTTATAATCAATGGTGTAGACTATCCATGGCAATATCAAACCTAGGTTTGCTCTCTATTTTTTCTCAACAAGAAATCCCATCCATTTATTATTTCTTTATCGCATTTCATTCACAAGACTCCTATCCATCCTCTTTCCCTCTTCATCACTCTCACTCTTTTATCACTTTGTATTCTCATCCATTTCGAGAGAACACTCATGTTCTTTAAACCCGTCTATCCTCTCACGAGGGCATACAACTACTTCCTCGTCATCCTTCCTCCTTGTCATTCTTCCTCATCTTATGATTGGGGCATCATGCTACTAGTCCTTATCCCTTTCTTCCACTATGTTTTATTCTTCTTTGATATAACATCATTTCCCGATGCTATATCAAAGAGGTGCAAAATGTAGACACCTAAAATTAAGATTTAATTAATTTAAGCTTGTCAACATATTGATTTAATTGTGTTATCCTTATTCTTCTCAGTGTTAATTAAATCCAATTTAATTAATCCTGTCACTATCATCCAATAATTAATTTATCAAATAAATTAATTATTTCCCTATTCTTCTAAAGTCCCTCCAATAATTATTTCCTCTAAACCCACTCAATTAATTAATTTTAATTAATTAGCCTAACTAAAGTGGTTCCTACAAATCACTTTTCTTAATCCCACTCAAACTAATTAATTCTTCTAGAATATCTCATAATCCTACTTATCATTATTCTCCAATTTTAAATTCTCCCACTCATGTCACATCAATCTTGAACCTCTCAAAGAAATTCAAATTTCTTTGAATCCCCCTATGCATCCTCATTTTGAAATTCAAATCTCTTTCCCCCCTTTTCTTAAGGAATTTTATATTCCTTTTTATTTCTCCAATGCATCCTTGATTCATGTCCACTATCTTGGATCAATCTTATCCTTTCATAAGCAAATAAATCTTGGCCCTCCATTCACCTCCTCCAACCTATAAAGTGGAGGATCATTTCCTCACCAAAGGGATCTTCCATTCTTCTATCATCATGCTCCTAATTTCTCTCCTCATCCTCTTCTATCTTCCTCCTATCATGCCATCATAATGTCCCATAATACTTCATCCAAATCAAATACTCACTCCTCATCCATCAATAATCCATCAACCCAGATCCTATCAAATCGTAATCTTGTTGAGCAAATGAGAGAAATCCATATCCACATCAAGCAAGGAGAAAATCAAGTGGAACATCAAAAGGGGTGTCTTCACTTCATCAATCTCAATCTGAGGGAGAGGTGAAAGACAAGGTATAAATTTGGATACTTGCATTTGTATTGTGTCTTGTTTGATTTCTTTGCATTCTAACATCCATTGACCCGTCTCCATATTTTTCCCCTCTTCATATATATAAATATGTGTGTGTGTGTGTGTGTGTGTGTGTGTGTGTGTGTTTGTGTGTATGCACACACACACACACACACACACACACACACACACACACACACACACACACACACACACACACACACACACCTTCACTTGATCAAGCTCAATCCGAGGGAGAGGTTAAAGACAAGGTATAAATATACATACATACATATATATATATATATATATATATATACATATATATATATACATATATATATATATATATATACATACATATATATAAATATATATATACATACATACATATACATATACATATACATACAAAGATATATAGCATCGTTAATTGTACACCCTTGCTAGGGTGGTACAATTCCATGCTTGGTTTAGTACCTACCTTAGTGTGTTTTGTATCTTACATTTCTAATTCCCTTTAAGCATTTAATTAATAAATTTAATTAAATCTAAATTAATATTTTATCACTTCATACATTATAAAGCTAGGCTCTTTTACTTTAAGTCTACCCCTTTTATTTTATTCCTCCAATTTTGCATGTCAAACATCTCAAAATCAGTTGTAACTTTGGGATTCACTTTAATATCATCATATCTAATGGTCCTGAAAATTTAGTGAAAAGTTTGTCAGACCATGCGTAAGTTATGAACGGTCCCTGACATTTTTCGTGAAATTTTGGGAGCATAATTCTATGATATTACAATGCTTAACCCCAAAAAATTGGCAGAAAATTCAAATCCTAAGTCAGCCTAAAGATGAAATTAAGATCTAGGGTTTCATACATAAGAGCTCTCTTTCTTCATTTGCAGGCGTAGGAGTTTTTGGCTAAGTTTTCTAGTGATCAGAAGTAGCCTTCTATGCAGCGAAAGAGTAGGTCTTTTGGGGTCTTCAAAAACATTTAACAACATCTATCAACCATTCATCAAGCATTTTTTCATCAATTGGGGCCTTTTGAAGATGTAGGAAAGCAATAGGAGATCACCAACTGCAGATTGGCTTGTACCCCTCCCTTGGGGTTGGGTATGATTTCATGTTGTTTTCATGTCTTTGTATGAACTTCATTACATCAATTTATGGATTTAGATTTACGCTTTGGATCACTTAGCATCATTGATTTAGAGAATTTACTTTGTCAATTACAAGCATTTAGGGTTTACTCTTTAAAGTATAGGGTTACTCTAGATTGTTTGCATTCATCATTTTAGGGTCTCGCACACACACAATATGTTAGAATCCAAAAACATTAAAAGGAGGGTGGGGGTGAATTAGTGTTCTACCAGTAATGTTAGTTTTGAACTTATTGCATATTAGTTGGTTAAGAGTAAATAAAATTAAAGTGCATACACCAAATAACACATAAAGAGGCAACACCATAACACTAGTATTTATACGTGGAAAAACCTGCAAAGGGAAAAACCATAGTGGGGTTGATACCAACAATATCCATATACTTGATCAAAGTATACAAATATTACATGAAGGAGATTACACATGCAATTAGGCCAACCACCTAAAGCTCACTTCTCAACACAAAGAAAGAAGTCTCACCGACTTACAAAACATTACAAAATAATTACAAGGAATGAACTTATAAGATGCATCTGACCATGCTAGATAAGTTTTAGTTCATACTCTGATAACCTTCATTGTGTACCAATTTGTTGATGCTTTGTTTTCCCTGTTCTGCTACCGGTTATGCTGTGCATGTGAAACTACACACAAAAGCTTATAATTACTGACCAAAATTCATATCGATAATCCTTCAAAAATTCTCAATCAAAATTAACATTTCAAAAACATATTTTATCCATCGCTGAAAGGATCTCCTTAAATATCCTTCTATCTTCCACCATGTTGGCTTCAATGAGAAATATAAACCTATCGATTGTTGGATCATAATAAAACTGAAATATAATCCCAATGATCATGTCGACTTTCACATGTTACCATAAAATACATGAAATAAATAATCGGGGCCATAAGATCTCTTAGTCGGGTCCTATCCATTACTGGGTTCCAAATACACGTTAAGTGAAATGAATGTCTCTTAACTCAAACAAAACAAAATAATGAATCCCGATAGAATATTTACACCGGGAGATGAGTTTCCATCAATAACAACCCAAAATGCCATTAACTCTTACCAGATGAGTTTCAATTGCCAAGATTCTCCCCCTTTGGTATTGATGGCAACACTCATGTGAAAAATGGTGACAACACCAATCTACCTCTAAATATGCTTGACCACCTAACCTGTACAAGAATATGCTATATACATTTGATGCTCCCGCTGAAAACTATATACTTTTTTCACTTATTCCTCCCCCTTGAAAATCAATGACAAAGCAAGATTTCCTCAAAGAATTCTATATAGTTATGAACATAGGCCAATTCTATACAAATTTCATAATATTTGCATACATATTCTTCAAAAATGAAAAATAGGTGTCTCAACCTTGCTTAAGGGAGTCAATAATGGAGATGAATACATTCAAGAGACTGCTATAATATTCAATTTCTTCTAATGTTTTCGGATCCTCCTTCTGCATGTTAGCAATGCATTCATTCTTATGAAACAATAAATTATCTAGCCGTGGAGCAATAAGATTCCAAAGCTCATTTTCTCTCTTTATTATGCTATCCATGTCCTTCTCTAATTTCAAAATTTGATCCATGATTACCAAAATTGGACCATCCAAAAAATTTGTGAGATTGACTATTGGGTTGTAATAATTAGAAATGTGAAGTAAATTATTCCTACAATCTGACAGTTGCTTTTCTATGGATGTTGTCAGCTTACCAAAATCTAGACAAATCTTATATACACTACCTCCCTCTGCCAATACTGCATCAATGATTTGCAAACAAGTTTGGAGTTTACCCTTGTCAAACTCAATCATTTGCAAAAATGTCTACTTCTGGACCTCAAAAAATTTATCTTTGGCCTCTGTTAGTGAAATTTTCAATAAAGAATCATAGTGCTTAGGAATAAAATGAATGATTTATTCCAGTTTACCAGATGAGATTGCACTCTCTTGTTCTTGGAATTCTAGTACCAATCGATTCAAAACTTTAAAACTATGTTCAATTGATTTCATGTCCTTTGACTCTTCCTAAGCCAACTTGTGGCTTGCCTATACCTAAAGTGTTGTTTCTGCCAAAATATTCTCAGCCACTGACATCCTATGGTAGGGTTTGTCAAAACTGATAGAAAATTGTGACAAGTTCCCTTTGGCTAAGGTTAAAGTGTCAATTTCCAATCCGAAAGAGAGATTTGCCACTATTTTCTTACCCTTGTCTGTTGGAGAGATAACCTTAGAATCTTTTAACTCTTATGCATTGGTGGCTTTGCCACTTGGTGCCCTATCTAGATCCTATACATCCTCTGCACCCTTATTAACTGTATCCAAATATATATATGCTTCTGTATCCTCTACAATCTGTACATTATCAGCCGGTAAATCCTCTATTGCAAAATTTGACTCATTTACTGGTATAGTGCTAGTTAGTGGAGTGCTAGCTGGTTTCTCAATATCTATACTTGGTTGTTCTGTTGGTTTTTGATCTTTTAGCAACTAAATATTTTGAGACTGAACAAAACTAGGACTCAACTCATAACCCAAACTCAAAATAATTCTTACCCAAATCTCTACAGTTTCCTTCCAAATCTCCTCAAACCTTTCTAACATTAGGTTGTATATTTTGTGCTTTGGATTGAATTCGGATGAGCCGGTTTTATTGATTAGATATGCCATCTCTGGAGGGGTTTATCTATCAGTCTAGAGTTAAAGCATGTAATTTTTTGGCCTCCAACTTGTCATACAACTCTTTAGGAAAACTTTTCTCAAGTTCAATCAATGCCCTACTAAAACAATCAAGATATAAAAGAATTGCTTCCTCAATTTTCTTCTTGTCTTTCCTATCAAATCCATCAAATAATAAAGAAATATTATCAAAATTGTCATCATTAATGATTTGATCGATTAGATCTTGAGATTCCATTTCCTTCTTACCATTTCTCCTCTTAGCTTCTGGTTTGGGTTGTTCATCTGATTTGGGTTTTCGCTAATGTACAATTTTTATTTTGGGTTTCCAAGGAGTCTCCTTAATAGATGCTTTCTTTTGCCCCTCCTTCTCCCTCTCTACTCCTTTCTTCTTTATAATTTCCTTTATACCTCATGTGATTATGTTTCTTCCGAAGAAACAATCATGTATTGCTAGGTAGCCTTCTTCTTTTTCTTTGTAGGCTCAGTCAGTTTAGAACTAGCATGCTCAGTAGATGATGCTTCCAGTTTCTTGGAAGTCTCTATTTGTACCGGGACCACATTGGGAGTGGCATGAGCTACTTCCTGGGATTCCCTTTCATCTTTCCTCCTCTTTTTCATCTCTTCTTTCATACAAGCTTCAATAATCTTAACTTTCTATTCAATTTCTGCCCTATCATGACCTTCACCTATAAGAGATTTCACTACAACCTTGGTCATTTTCTTCCTTATTGTTGGTGCAACCCATTCTTAGTGAAACTTAAGCCCTTTTTCTTGAGTTGTGCCAAATTTTTCTTCTTTTTCATCTACTGATGTCTGCAATAAGTATTATGCATAGGCATCTAGTGTAGCCTCATCCACATCGTAGCCCATAGGCATGATCCAAATTATTTTGGGTTCTATAGCTTCCATCATGCACTCATCTTTATTAACCATAAACCATATAGTATCCTTATACTTCTACTATTTATTTAGGGATCCTAGATATTTTCTAATTTCCTCTTGGAAAGTCTTGAAAAATGCCCATAAATTAGCCTTACTTAACTTGTCGCCTTTCCTATCCAAAATTTGACCTATTTGAGAGGCTACTGGGTTGTCAAAAGCCCATTAAATCTTTCCAAAATTGGGAACAATACCCAAAAAGTAAAATACCAGACAAATAATAAAAGAGCCATACCGAGAAGTATTCTTCTTGTCTTTCTTGATTTTCTAGAGGTTTGTCATGAGTGCTTTCAATATTACACTGCAAAGATCATAGTGTGCATCATCCTTAACCATTTGATGAGCAACCAAAATATTATTACTAGAGAGAAAGTTCGGTCAGTTAGACTAATAAACATTTAACCAATAATCATCATGGCAAACTTGACATCAATATCCCTTACACCATCAACCCTCATTGATCATCCATCAAAAGTAGCATTAGTGAACTTGTTAAGCTTTGCATTATAAAGTTTGCACCTAGGGCTAGGTACACCTCCAACCTTGTGTAAATGGGTGACATTCTTAATCACTTCCTCTATAATCTTGTATGGTTGGTCCAACTAAATAAACTCTTCATGAATGAGGCTCAAAATGTATCACACCCATTTTGCCTCATCAAAAGTGGGAAAATCCATGAACTATGTGAAACCCTTCCTCTGCAATTGTGCAAATTCTTATTTCAACTGGTTGTCAGTGATTAGGTTTTTTATGAAAATGTAGGACAACTCATATCCGTCGAGCTCCTCAATATTGAAATGGATGTATGTCCTAATATATTTAGTGTGAATAATACCATGTCAAACACTCAAAAATGCACCCAAAGGTTCATCTAGAAGTGACTTGAAATGATGCTTCTTGAAAACATGATGAGGGAGGTTCTTAATTTCCACCACCAAAGGAGTGTTGACATTAGATGATCAAGAATCCATGATAACTAGATACCAAAACTAGGGTTTCTGCAAACAAAAATACCTCAAGACACTGTTGGGAGATGAAATCTCCTTTGAAAGAAAGTGCTTGCACAGATCACCTTGGCCTCTAAATCACTCTAGAAATCGCTCGTCTGAATGCAAGATCCCTGTATGACAAAAATAACTTTACTTTTCCTTTTTATCTCTGGTAACCCTAATGTTTTACTATCATAAATATTTTTGGGAAGAATTATCAGGTCCCATAATCTACAAGTAGGTTCTAGTTAACACCTAAAATTCCTTGAGTACCTATATGCAATTAAATTCCCTAACTATGGATCTAATCTAAGGTATTTGCATGATCTTCAATGATTTGCCCACCCCTAAGGCATAGTGCCTTAGTTACCACATGTATCTACTACCAGTGTAGGACCAGATGACTCTACCAGGTGATCTGTCGGTTATGTATCCGATCTTCTTACCCATATTTTCTCATGATGTTTCCTAATGTCTTTTACTTTTACCTTTCCCTTCTCATCTGTATTTCCATTAGTTTTTGGTGGGTTCTTACTTCAACAACATTTAGAAATATATTCGGTCTTGTTGCATGCATAACACACAATATTGTTCTTCTAAATTGCTTTGTTAAACCCTTGATTTTCTTGATTTCCTTTTGATCTGTATTGGTTAGCCATATATCCAAATTTTCTACATGCATGACATCTTACATTTCCAAGACCGATGAATGATGTATTCTTCTGATTATTCCTATTTCTGCACTGACTATCCATATGACCATATTTATTGCAAACAAAGCATGTACCATTGAATTTGTGAGTATTAGGTTCTCTTACTAGTGAATTCTAGTTTCGGTTGTTGGCATGATTCTGCTTTCATCTGGATGATTGATCTTGCTGTGCAATACCAAAGTTGTCTCCTTCTTCATAACCAAGACCTATTGTCATGCCCAACTTTTGGGCACAAAACGGATCAACAAATTTTTTTTTGACAACATGAATTCGCAATATATCCTACATAATAATAACTTTATTAGAGTTTTGTCTTATCTAGGGTGTAAATAAATTCACTTACTAAGGTTAAGTTAATTAACCAACTCGAATGAGCGACTTTATTTGGTGGGGATTAATCAGTGTCACGGATTTGTTAGCTAGCTCAATTACCTTAACAAGTTGTCGTAAATTGAAACGAGGGTTAAATAGGTTATCTCAATGTATTAAATCATTTCCGACCATAAAATGATAATGTTATAAAATAATTGATGCACGCGTGAATTCATTATTTAAATCCAACCGATAGGGGTTCAAATTCCTAATTAATGTCATTTGCCCACTAAAACCGACAATAAGCTAAAGCCAATTCTAATTTTCCCTAAACCCTTAATTTTGACGATTTAATTTTAATCCCGCCAAAATTGGTCTCAAGGGCTTAAGGTCCATAAAATTAATTCTACTATTTCTCCTTTTAAATTTTCCTAACGTCCAAATATATTGGGGAAAGTCTATTGATTAATTAAATAAATTAATTGATTTAATGTATAGTGTGTCCAACTATATTAACTCTTTATTTTTAAACCCCTTTAATTTTACTATATTAAAATTTTAATTCTCTAAAGGATTAAAAACATATAATAATTCAATTATTAAAATATCCCTAATTATATATTAAAATCAATTTTTTTTTTTTAAAACACCCATTTAAATTTCCCATCTCCAACTTTAAATTCCCTTAAATAAAGAAATCCTTAATTCATAAAATGCTAACCCTAACCCAAAATTGGGTTAGGGTTGCATTTCTATTTATTCCCAAAGTTTATTTTCTTTTAAATTTATGCCCTAACCCGAAATGGGTTAGGGTATATTATACCATTTTTTTTGTGTTTAGTGTGTGATTGCAGGTACGGAGGCAGATTAGGGCATGACGGAGGGTTTCGGCGCGGGGATCTCCCAGACGCCACTATGTTTATACACAGTGACGGTGGTCCCATCCACTGTGTATACACACAGTGGCAGCCGCAGACCGTCCACTATGGGTAAGCACAGTGGCATGGCCCGACAGCCGTCCACTGTGTTTACACACAGTGGCTCGACATTTCCCGTGCCATCCGCTGTGGGTAAACACAGTGGCACCGCCCAAGAGCCATCCACTGTGTTTACTCACAGTGGCTCGGTTGGTGCTACGATCTCGCCCATTTTTTTTGATATATTTTTAAAAAAAATTTATAAGTATATTTATATATATATATATATATATATATATATATATATATATATATATATATATATATATATCCATTGTCATGTTCAGGATCTATACATATATCTCTTTTTTTTATGTGAATCCCTGGGGTATGTTTTCAAATGCAGGGATAGATGTATATATATATGTATATAGGGTTAGGATTAGGAAGTTTATTTTGAATTATTTTTAACACAGCAGCATGCAATCCTTTATATATTTTTTTGTAACAGGGATACACAAGTTCAAAATATGTCTCTTTTTTTTTTGTTGCAGGGATATACACATATAGAATTTTATATATATTTATATATATATAGGTATATATTTTTCAATATATATACTTATATATTTATAGATATATATATATAATTAAATTTTAGGACAATAGGGTTGGAATCCCTTATTTTGTTTTGAGATTCTATCATCTAAGCATTATGATCTTAGTCTTTTAACAGCATTAAGAATAGGTCTTATTTTTCTTCTTTTTTTATAGTCATACATCATACTTTCTACAGCAATGTAAAAATACTAGTTCTTTTTTTTTTTTACTATGTCTAAACAGAGTTCACTGCAATAAAATAGCATAAACTATGCAAGTAAATAATGAAACCTAATGCATTCCTTTCTTTTTCTTTAAATTGCAGAAAATAAACAAGATAACAGACTAGATTTAGATGTAGTCTACAACAGCATAATAGGCATCAAAATGTAAGTAAAAATTACATTGCTTATAGAATGAAATCTGAATCTGAAATAAAATCTGCAACCAAACAAATCTGCAACTCCTAGATCTTTTCCCAGCAACCTGCATATAAAACTTTAGGACTGTGACCATGGGATGCTCACCTCCCAGCCTAGGCTTACCAGAAGCCACCCCCGAGCTAGGAGAATCAAGACCTAGATGGGGTTACAACCAAGCAATACAACAAGCAAAGGGGAACAAAATAACACAACAGAGACTCCCCTTCCCAAGCTGAAAACTCCATCACAAAATGTGATGCCTTATTAGGGTGGAAGTGGACCAAGTACCCTAGGGGAGAAATCTGCTAATTCAAAGCTTACAGCCAACTCATGGCACCCAAGAATGCATAACCAGAATTCATTCTTAATCCCTACACTCTTATGACCCCCAAAAAGGCAAACATGCCATATTTGCTCCCCCTTATGACCCCCAAGAGAAATAACACAAAAGGAAGCAGTAAGGGTCTCATGGACAGACCCTTGAGATCACTCTCAAAATGAGAGCCTCTCACCCTAAGGGTTGTCAAGCTTCTTCCACCCCCAAGATCAATCTTTCCTCCCAAGGAAAGGATGGTCTTGAACACTCCCCAAACACAACATTACATAAAATAGAAATAAACAAGGAACACATAAATTTTACAAATACAACACAAATAAAGAGTTACAGCAATTTCCATTCAAACATTCTATAACATTTCTACATTTACATAAGAGGAAAAAAAATAACACCAACCTTGACCTGCCAAGGGAAATCTATGGGAAGGCTTGATGAAGAGTTGCCCAATCCTCAATCTTTTTCTGCAATTCCTTAGCCCCAAATCTCCTATTCCTAAAAACTGGTTTTCCTCCAAAATTTCTCCAAAAATTTCTCCAAAAATTTCTCCAAAAATCTCCAAGGATGGAGAGTGGGTGATTAGCGCACTAAGCTTCAATTCTTAGCCTAAGAAGGCCTCTCTCACTCCTTCCAACCTCTTGGATAGAGTGAGGGATCCCCCATTGGGTTGGTCTTCCCTAGGTCTTACACACTCCCTAACCTAGGTACCTAGAGAAGGGAAATGGAATGGGGAAGAGGGATTACTCCCTTCAAGAAGGTTATCCTACCAAGGAGGGCACTCTTATAGATGGAATTCGTCCATCTTGGGAAAACCACTTTTTTGGGTGGTTAAACAAGTCCTAAGGGGAAGACACATGGCCAATTTTGGCCTTTACCCATAGGTACCCCATGAGGCCTAATAGGAATGCTCTAAAATTGACTCTAGGAGTTGATTTGACCCTCAAAAAGTCCACCTGAAGTCAACCTACGGGTCAACTCTGAGTTGACCCTCCTTGTGGCTCACTAACCTAGATTTCTTGGTTCCTTCAAGGATAATTAGGAGATATAACAATTAACAAAAATAAAACTCTCCAAAAAGGTGACATGACAAATTGCCAACACAACATACTACATAGGTGTCAAGTGACACTACAAAATAATTCCACATCACAATACACACGTGGCAATTGTCCCTTAAATAATTTAAACAATTCAATAAATATAGTTTACATTCATGCAACATTTTACATTTATGAATAAAATACAATACATACGGGGTGTTGTCTCTCCAAATAGACAACCCCTGGTTTTACTAACGCACATAGGCCTAGGCTCGATTCTCCATAATATTTACATGGTCACATGGATAATTTCCTGCACATCTCAATTTAAACATTAGTACTTCCCAATAGCCTCATATAATATAAAACACAAAATTAGAATACAATACATTCCTTTGCAAAGACTTATCATTATAAAATACGATTTGTCACAAATCAAAGCAATTCATCATAATCCTCAAAATTTGATCCATCTACAAGATATGCAAACATATTTCTAACATTATAACAAATCCTGAAATTTAGATAATAACATACATCATCACAATATTACCCTAATCTAGAATCATATAATATTCTATAATCCACAAGGCATAGAAATGGAGCATCAAATATATATCAATATTACCAAAAATCGTGGGTCCATATAAAGTTCTATATCCATAGTGAGTCAAAACTAGCATCCATAATAGTTCCAATATGAAAATAACTGAAGAGATAGGATGGGTCAGGGGAGGGCCTCACACCTATCTTGTCATTAGTATCTCTCTGATTCTTCAACAGTTCATCAAGTTTAGAAGAGGTATCCTTGAACTTGTCCTTGTACTCATTTGCAATAACCAAGTCATATCTCATGACTATAATCTATCTCTCAAGTTCTTGTTCATTGTTCTGGGACTGAGTCAACTCAAGTTTGAGAATATCATTCTAATGAGTTAGTCTATTGCATTCATCAGATCTATCCTTCAATGCTTGAGCTAGGTTTTCTTCATTTTTCTTTTTGTCCTCAATATCCTTACATATTCTCATGGTTAGGGCTTGCATCTCATTCTTTAAGATAGTGTTCTCTTGAGTGAGTTTCTAACAATGATCCTTCATAGAATCTTCCTCATCATTGTTTTGATTTTCAATTGATCACAAAGTTCCTTTCTCTTAGCCTTAACAACTGAAAGCTTTCCTTGCAATGAAATGATGTGTTCTTTGGCTTTCTTCAGTTCATTTTTTAGTTTACTATTCTCCATCTACTCATTATCAATATCCTCAAGAGCAGGTTGAAGTTGCTGTTGTAGACCGGTTTACATTGATTCTAAATTTTGGATCTTTCTCAAGTGGTTAAACTTCTTCTGAGGAACCAAGCTCAGATACCAATTATTTGAATCCAAGAACACTAAGAGGGGGGTGGATCAATGTTCTATTGGTAATGTTAGTTTTGAACTTATTTCATATTAACCAGTTAACAGTAAATAAAATTAAAGTGCATACACCAAATAACACATAAAGAGGAAACATCATAACACTAATATTTATATATGGAAAACCCTGCAAAGGGAAAAACCACGGTGGGGCTGATACCTACAATATCTATATACTTGCTCAAAATATAGAAATATTACATGAAGAGGATTGCACATGTAATTAGGCCAACCACCTAAAGCTCACTACTCAACACAAAATGAGAAGTCTCATTGACTTACAAAGCATTACAAAGTAATTACAACAAGGATTGAACTTAAAAGATGCATCTGACCATGCTAGATAAGTTACGGTTCATGCTCTGATAACCTTCACCATGTACCAGTTTTTTTATGCTTTGTTCTGCCCTATTTTGCTACCAATTATGTTGTGCATGTGAAACTGCACACAAAAGATTCCAATTGCTGACCAAAATGCATACCGATAATCCATGAATAATTCACAATCAAAATTCACATTTCAAAAACATATTTTATCCATCGCTGAAAGGATCTCCTTAAATATCCTTCTATCTTCCACCATGTTGACTTCAATGAGAAATATAAACTTGTCAGTTGCCAGATCATAGTGAATCTCAAACATAATCCCAATGATCATGTCAACTTTCACATGTTATCATAAAATCCATGAAATAAATAATCGAGGCCATAAGATCCCATAGTCAGGTCCTATCCATTACCGGGATCAAGATGTAGTTGGGTGTGAAGCAAAGTGAATTTTGGTTAACCCAAATAAAATAAAGTAATGAATCACAATAGAATATTTACACCAGGAAATGAGTTGCCATCAATGACAACCCAAAATGCCATTAACTCTTACCAGATGAGTGTCAATTGCCAACACAAGATTCCTGCACACACTATTAGTATACAATTTAGCTATTTGTTGATGTAGAAATCACCAAAATAAGAGTTTGACTAAGGAAAAACCCCATATAGCCACCCAAAACCCTATCTTTAGTTATAGGTGAAGGTATAGGATTTGATCGTCACTACAAATTTCAGGTCTGACAGAGAACACAGACATAGTCCCAAGGATCAAAACTAAGTAGAAATCACTAGGACAATAGAATGGCACCCTATTCCTACCCAAGATAGAGGCATGGTACCCTGGTCCTCTTAGTTTCAAGTGGATTTTGGCAGAACAATAATTCAGAACCTTCAAATTCTAGTCTATCAGTTGCAACTTCATGTTTGTAGAATCAAGATAGGGGTGTGACATCCTTGTCCTAGACATTCTGGCATAGATTTCTAGCATAGGTGCACCTCTAAACTCACTTTCTAGCATAGTTAGTTTCAATTTTGTATTTTCGGATTAGGGTTGCTTGTGTATACTTCCATTCTAGGATGATCATTCAAATCTGCAATTTGCATCACTACTAATCCTCATTTATAGAAAAGGAATATAAAACCTATTAGGTAATCCTTGGCTTTCTCTCCCTCACAAGAAGTAGCCAAAGTGCATTACCTCCCTAGACTCTTTCATATTCCACAGTGTGTACATGAGAGTGGGATTTGCACCTGCTTGCTTAGTATCACTTTCTCCCTACACATTTTGGTGAACCTGATGTGAATCTAATATTATTTTCATTACATTTCATTGTTATATCTATATTTAACATCTTTCATTTTCTTTATAAACATAAAATTCAAAAAAAAAGTGAAAAATTCAAGAAAAAGAAAAAAAGATTTCCTCTATTTGCTTGCATTGTGTGTTTAATTTTCATTCTATTTCCATTTCAAAATGTGAGATTTTATTTGCAAGATGTTCAAACTTTTGATGATGTGTGCAATTATGTTTATTGTGATTTTAGTAAGGATAAATTAGATGAAGCTCTAGATGAATTTTTGAAACCTAAGCCTTCTAAACCCTCATTTTGCCAAAAACTAATCGACCTTGTTACTTTGCCATTTCATGGTGATGAGAAAGATAATTTGAATGATTCCTCTCATGGGTACACTCCTATCAACTCCTCCACTAAATATAGCAACATGGTTGTCTACAAGAATCCCCTCTATTCAAGGAGTGTCTCCTTTTGAATCAAAAGATAAACCTTTCAATTGATATGACCATGCCTTGTTGGATGATGCTCTTGATGACTTTGTGTCTTTGTCCAAATCTTCAAACAAAACCAATACATCTAAAAGATTAATCAACATGATAAATGTGAATGAACATAAAAAGCCTCTTTTTGTAGTCTAAGGTGCTTATCCTTCTTCAATTTCATAACTTCCCAATGAACCCCTTTTCACTATTCAAGGTGGGTATAGTCATGATTCCTGTAGTACTCCTAACAAACCCTATCATTACTATGAAAGGAGGAAATCCCACTAAGAGCCCCTATAGTTATGCTAAATAACTAACTAAGGAGAGTTATCATGCAATTGCCCACACCTATAACACAATAAACAATAGGCAACATAATCCTCCTCCGGTTGTCCTGACTTCCCTTCCTAATCCTCAACCTATTCTTCTTCAAGCACCTCGCATTTCACAAACTCTTGGTAAAGAATATGATCTTATTGAACAAATCAAAGCTACCCCTACCAAGATATCCCTTTGGGATTTGATTCAAACTTCTTCAACTCATCATGGAATGTTACAAGATGCCTTGAAAACTATGAATGTCCCACCTGTAGTGACATTCAATTGTTAGATAGTTCAAATAACAAAAAGACAACTGAGAGGGGGGGGTGAATCAATTATCACTAGATTACCAGAACCTTAAGCAATTAAAAATTTAATACCAAAACCTAGAAGATAAATACTGGAATACATAAACCAATTACCAAAATAGCAGATATACCAATTAAGCACAAACAACAATTAGAGAATAAATACCATCCACATGACATCAATATTTGTACATGGAAAACTTCGTAAATGGAAAAACCACAGTGGGAAGCCTACCCACAGTCAGATAATAATTTTGCAGTAAGTATGTGATTAGAAATTAAGGGGCCTGCACCTACAGGAAGGCCAACAACCCACAGAACACTACTCATTACAAAAGGAGTGTCACTTTTCATGTCTGTGAACTGTGATACCTACACCTGCAACACAAACACTCAATAGATCATTACAAGCATGGTTAACAAATAAGAAGCAAATGAAATATGAACCATGATAAATCAACCTATCACCTCTTAAGAGATGCGAGTATGGATTTGCTTTCAGATTTGGATAAGCAATCCCAGTGACTTGACTACACCTAGATCGAGGATTTGAAATGATAATGATATGCAAAGATGACATTGATTATTCTAGATTGATCCAAGAGACTAATTAAGCTAATGATATGCATGACTAAGATATGATGATGATGCAATTAAGCTAGAAAAGAGATTGATTAAGCTACATGATTCAATAATTATGCTAGAAAATGATCAAATTAAGCTAATACAATTGCCTATAACAACAATGCTTAAATGATGTGCCTATAGTAACAATGCCTAAATTGATAATGAGATGGGATCCTTTGTGTTCCAAAATGGGGGATATTTATAGGATTTCCAAGGTGAGGGGTGAGGTGATAAGAATCAACGGTCAAGATTGAGTCTGAATATATCAAGGGTGAAATTGGAGGAGGTTGGAGAAGAGGTTGGAGGAAGGGACACTTGTCATCTCTATGGTGACAAGTGTCAAGGAGCCTTGCTCATAAAAGGGCAAGTGTCAAAGAAAGGAGACATGTGGCCAAACTTCCATGTGTCTTAAGGGAAGAATATCCACACCATAAGAGGTTAGGATAAGGAGGTTAGGATGTGCAAGATAGGATAGGGTTAGGAAAACCCAAGGTTAGGTGGAATGGGTTAGGTTAGGTGGTTAGAAGTTAGGAGGCATGTGGGTAATTTGAATTTTAAAAATTCAAATAATAGGAAAATACTAATTAGTTCTCAATCAACTCATAAATTGATTTGTTTTAATTAATTAGGGGATTAGAAGAATTGATTGAAATGGGGGGAAGATTAATTAATTTGAATTAATTAATCAAAGGAGACCATGGAATGAACTTAATGAATAAATCCTTAGATTTATTAATAAGTAGATGAAAGGGAGAATTTAATCAAATTGCATAATGAATTCAATTAAATTAGGAAGGGGGATTAATTATATAATCTCTTATCTAATTAATTATCTTCAGACCATTTTTAGGTGTATACAATTTTCCCCTCTTTGAAGCGAGGTGTGATGGCATGTTGATTCAAAGAATAATCTCATTTTGATGATGATATTGGTTCGATAGGATGCCCCATCTACTGATTGATAAATTGTGATATGATGATGCCCCCTCGGGAGATCAATTGAGATAATTGATCTTTGGAGTGTGTGATTTTTTTGCGAAATTGATATCCCAATTAGAAATGATTTGATTTCTGCAACTGTGGTTGATGAAAATGTGAGTTCTACGATCACAATGATGTGGTTCTTGATTATTGATAAAGCTTGATTAATTTGATTGATAAGATCGAGATTCAGTCTGGTTTGAGGAATGACACCTCTTATATAAGACAAAGATGATCAAAGCGTCTAGTTTCAAGAATGATATGTCCTGTATAAGACATAATCAAAATGTTTGGTTCTAGGAAAGATACATCCTGTATAAGACATGATAGAATTGATTTAGATGTGATCAATTGATAGAATTGATAAGGTTGATTGGCTAAAGAACTGACACATTTGTTGATATCAAGTTGTAGGAAGATTCAGATATGTTGATGTTGGTTCGGTTGAAGGAATAACATTAAATTTTCATTGGGTCAACAATATCTAGAGAGAGATGAGTCATCAGTCTGATTGCGTATACACTTATGATGACACCTTGATGATTCTTGTGATAGATTTAACCTTGGATAGAATGAGCATGTGGGATCCCATACAAGAATTAAATGCAAGATAAATGCAAAGCTACAACCAGACCAGTCACTGGGTTATTGTGTTTTATCATCATTGAGATTTTTAAAATGTGGGAAGTGAGTGCAAACATCAATGGTATAATTAAACCATGATGACCTGAGCATGACTTTCCTGGATTTTTATATTGCAAGTTAGCAGAAGCATCGAGGTATAATTGAACCAAGATGACCTGAGTGTTGCTTGTGTAAAACAAGCAGTATTAACCATTTCTATACACAACTTAGAAAAGTCTTCGATGATACTCCGATGATCATGTCCCAAGACAAATTTGCACATATTAATGATTAAATTTACAGATAGCAGAGGAGAAAAATATCATGTTCCTTCCTTGTTCCTCTAGTCAGAGACATCCTAGAGTCACTCAAAAATCATGAGAGCGAAAATCAAGATAGAAAAGTTGAACAATCATGATAAAATAATTATCCAAAAGATACCATCCATTGAAAAGTGTGTGATGTGCTTAGACTGACTTTGTGATAGTTTGATGGTTGACAATTTGATCTCATGTTCAATGTTGGATGTGTCTCAGTTTTCACTTGATAATAGTTGCCTGACTATTGTTTTTCCTATTTGATTAAGCTCAAAATGCACTAATACATTTGGGGTCAAATTCTGACAGAGGTTTCCGACGGACAAGGAGCATTATGTGAAAATTTGATTTTTTTTTTTTAAATGCTCGTGTTCGTCAGAATTCCGATGACCTCGAGCATTATATTAAAAAAAAAAAGCCACAACACATTTTCATTGTTATAAAGCAAACCGAAGCCGTTGCCCCCCTACTGGAGCAATCTCTGCACTGTAAGCAAGGTAAGGTTTTTGGTGGCATTTAGAAGGACCTTTTCAAGATTTGATTTGATCGGCCATTTAAACTTGCTTTGCAATCCTTAACATGATCGGCCATATTAATTAGGTTCCTTTGCAATTTTTCACTTGGGCAGATTTTGAATGTTTCTTTTGTGCAAGCAATTCGGTGTTTTCTCATTCTTTTGTGTAAACAAATCTATATTTTGATCTTCTTTGTTTGATGAGTTCACTATTATGAACTTGTTTAAGACAATTGGACTGCCTTGTTTTTTCTTCCTTCACTAATATTGGCATTGATGACAAATGCATAGCCTCCCTCATCTACTTATCTATTTCTATATCTATATATCTATATATAACTAGGCAGCTTCTTCTTACTCCTAGTTAACTAGGGGGCTCCTAGGAACAACTACACTCATAGTCGGTTTCCAAACCACAGTCAGATACATGGATTTACAGTCAGCTTTCGAACCACAAGTAGAGCAGAGCTTGTTCCCTCGGTGTTGGCAATTTCAATTGCATCTAGATTTTGACTTTGTGGTATTCCTCAATTCAATCGATCATTTCCCTTTCATTGGTATCACAAGGTCTTGATGCTTTTTCTTATTCATTTGTATAAACAAATCTTCCCCTCATCATTCATTTGCATTGCATCAAGTCGGTCTTAGGTTCTCCATTTGTATTACCTCATCCTTATGTGAACAAAACCTTCACTCCCAAATCAATGATTAAAGTTCCATTTGCATAAGGTGATTTGGAAGATCAGGTTTTACTTGTCTTCACTTGTACAAACAAATGAACTTGATCAGATTTTGATCACTCATTTATTTTGCTCTGATCTTTAATTGAGGATACTTTATTTTTGGATACTTGAACAAATTGTCCAACCTTGCAACCTCAATGATTGGGAACATAATTCTAACATAAAACAACAAAAAGATGCAAAAAAATAATCCACACAACGAAGCCTCAAGACATAAGGATTATCTTGGGAAAACCCTGAAAGGGAAAAAAAAAAATCCTCAAGATTCACCTTCTTATATTAGATAACAAAAACTCATAATATTTGCCACTAGAGCTTCATACAAGTTCAGTTGTAGCCCAAGGTTACAATAATATCAAGTAAACTCTATGGCATATCCACAAGGAGGCCTATATCTCAATCCTTCACTTGCTAACTCAGTTGCTTCTCTCATCTCCCACACATCATTGCTCTTTCTTGACTTCTGATTCTGCTTTCTTACTTCAAGTTCCTCACTCTCTTTTCTCCGTACTTGGAAAAATCACAAGTCACGCATATATATCATCCACAATTGTTCAAAAAAAAATTGAGTCGACTAAAAGTATAAACCTTCACCAAACATGTAACAGACCAAGCCCAAAACCCCACATGTTACTCCAAAGGAAAGAACACAATATGTGTTACCCAATGTAAACACATCTAGTCCCAATGGTCACCCACATACTATCTTCGATGAGAACACGTTACAAACCTCTGGCTACATCAATGTGGAACAAATAGTCGACGAGTTTGCACAACTCTATCACATGAAACTTTTTGCTCGATGAAGCTCAACTCCAAAACTCTAAAATATGACATGTGTGTAGACATACTCTCCATCCAAACTAAAAATCATAACTCTCAAGTGTAGCAGAATGCGACACTCCCCATTGACTCCCTAATCAAGTAAAATAACACAATTTTCACCCTATCATCACCAAACATCTTTGTGGTAGCTCAAATCTCTAGAAACTCAAAGAACACTCCCTAATACCACCACTACCTACTATCCAAACAACAAGACCAAATAATGAACTGAGATAGAATGTTGTACTCTCTAATAGCCCTCTTTATGACAGAATAAGGATTTACAAATCTTCCAAATTCTCCTTGATGCTCCTACATCAAATTCTATAGGTTCATTTTAGTTTTAACTAATGAATTGCCTAACCATCAACTCCACAAGCTCACTGATCTGCTCATAGCTCATTGCACTACCTCAATGATCAATGATCTGCACAAGAGCTCACTGCAAGCTACCTCAAGATGAAAATTCAATTGTACAAATTCAATGATTTTCACATGCTCATTGCATTGAGACTAAGATTAAGCTCAACAAATTCAAGGATGTTCTCATGCTCACTCCATTGCCTCAATGGTCAATGATCTATATAGGTCCTCACTGTAAGTTGCCTCAAGATGCAAATTCATTATGATACTGCCTCCATGCAATAACCTCAAGAATCTAGCACAAATTCATTTTGCAAACTTACAATAAGGACTAGGACATTTTAATTAATTTGGAGTAGAAAGTAAAACATTTGAGTTAAGAAAACAAATATTCATACTGGAAATATTATTCAAAGAACAAGTACTTTGTATCTATATCAGAAATATATACCGAGAGGACAATTAATGAAGGTGTTAAATTCAGATAGATTGGCATGATTATGCTTTTTTCCATTTGCCTTATATTTAATTTAATTTTGTAAGTCTTTAATTTCCACTAAAAAAATACTTTAGAGGTTGTAGGTATAGCTTGTGAAAGATACATTTTAACATTTTTTGTTGAATGATTGTATAGCTTTTTATCAATCTACTAAAAATGTGTAGCACTAGTACTTGGGTGACAAAAGAGCATGGTATATGTAAGTATGTGCTGTCAGCAAATATTTTTTATTAAGTTGAATGCTTTAGGATACAGCTATATGAATTTGAAAAGGGAGTGTTGAAAGGGCCTCACCCTTGTATATAGCATAGAAAGAGACAAGCAAAAAGCCAAAAGGTAATAGAAGTGCTCACATAGAGCCAACAACAAGACAAAACAAAAAAAACTGAATATCACTCTATTACTCGCACTAGAAACAAATATAGGAAAAATTCCCAAAATATCTACAAAACTCACAACTTAAAGTGACTTGAACTTCACCAAGGAACTCTATACCTTGCAAGCGTCCATATCCTTAGATTCAATCAAAATATGATTTTCTTCAATTCTAAGATATGAATCCAAGGGGAGAGGGGGACCCTTAAAGCTCTTCTCATTACATTAGTTATGTATTTTCCTTGTTTGAGTCTATAGATCATTTCCCCCAATGAGTTTCACTAGCCTTATTGAGGCATACTCCTCTAGGCAACAACCACTTACTAAGCTCATTCACAAATTGAAACCAGGAATGACACATTTAGAATGTGTCTAATCTCATCCTCCTTATTTGGATGAAGATGATTTCCAACCCTAAACCCATGAGCGGCATGGCCAACCATGAAATATTAATTTCAAAAACCAAAGAGACCATCTATTTGATCTATTACACCCAAACTCCCAACCTACATTATAATGTAATTGGAGAAGGAAGCACCTTCTCCTCATCCACATTAATGTAGAACCTTGTAAATAAAAATTATTTTCTATATTTTTCCACATTGCCAACAACAATGAGTTGGCAAACAAAGCTAAGACTTCATGTCCAAATCTCTTTGTCTCAATATTAGAAGGATTAGTCTTTAAACATTTCTCACCATGAAGGATTTTAATCACATCAATGGAGGTTTTGTGGCTAAAAGTATATGGAGAACTTGGGAGGTTGTTAAACCTTCACTTGTCTTGACTGGTTTCAATTTTTGAGATGTCATTTCCTTTAGGTAGTAGAACATTTGGTGTTTCCTCTTTTACAATATCAAGGTCATCCTTTGGCTCACTTGCAATGGGTGAGGGCCATGTAATTTCACAAAAAATATATCCAATGCCCAAAGGATTTATTCTCTAGAAATTTTGAGTCTCATGTCATCAATTGAGACAAAAGCTAAGTTTTCCCTTTCTAATTATGATCATGAGACTTTTGAAATTGTTATAGAGGATATTCTACTTGATATGATTCACAAAATGAGTATTCAATCTTCTAAACCTTGGTGGAAAGATTGGAAGTTGGGGTCCAAACACAAATTTATGTAACTATAAGCCACATCTTGAATATCATTTTCTTTAAAAGATGGCATTTATAGTAATTTATCTTGATTTGGAAATATAAATTTCTCACCATCTACTTTACTTTTCTAGAGCCTAAATTGGTCCACTTTGCCCAGTGTAGTCTTGTCTAAGGCTTACCTGTGGGGTCGCGTTAATTTATCTAAGAATCCAAGACCCTTGTTGCACATGCTATGTGTAGTTGGAGTCTACACAACATATGGATAGATAAATAAAACTATAAGTTTTTCATTTCATTTTTTAATAAAATATTTCACTTTTTTCTCAATTAATAATTTGTTCTAATGTTATTATAGATCTAGCTACACACCAACAAAGTTGCCCTAGAAGTGGCTCACCATCAGATATTTGTCAACCATCAATGTAATGCCTCATGTACCATGGATAGAGTTCCTTCATCTTCTTCCTACTCCTAGGGCTGCTCATTAAGAACACTAGACAAGTAGGAGTCTCTCGACTCATAGAAATCAATCTTCTTGGTTGTAGGTATCTTCATCAGTTGGTTAAATGGATCGTGGTCACTGGAGCATTGTGACCTATTTGGTTGCACATGGCCTCTCTTTTTCATCCATGTGGAGCTCCTAGGTGACCTTCTAGTGGTTCTTCTAGCTATTTTGACTCCAACAAGTATCCTCGATTAGCAAATAGGCTATGTGGCATGTGCCCTATGCATGTCTTCTTTGTGAGGCACATTGCTATGTGCAATGTGGCCCTAGGTGTGTCTTCTCTATGAGGTGTATTGCCATGTTATGTTAGGATTTGTAGTGTGTAGGCCACAAATGCATGCATGAGGGACTGTTATTATAGTCATGTTTTTTGGGCATGTAGCCTAGGCATGTCTTCTCCATTAGGTACATGGCCATGCCGTGTGGGAGTTTTTATGTTCATGCCACAAATGCACACATGAGGGACTATTATTGGAGTCATGATGAATCTTCACTCTATTTAGCCACAATTTCTAGTCGTATAGTTATGTAATGTGCACTTTTAAGGATTGTGAAGTTTCCTTCAAGTATTGATGATCTCTCATCTTTGTTGCATTGGCCAACAATTTTATTTTATCTTGTTTGAATTACTTTAATCACTATTGTGAGTTTTCTCTATTGTGTAGGTATTGTGGCTATGTTTGATTTGCTATTGGAATTGAACACATTTATTTGACTTATTATTGTTACTATTTTTTCTTTCTTTCAATATTTATGATCTTTGGTAGTTTAGTGAAACTCTTACTATTTTTAAATGTTGCCTTCTTTGTTGTGATGTGATTCCTCACCAAGATTGACATAGATAACCTTGGATGAGTGTATGTAAGGAATCAAACATTTGGAAAATTTGAGGATAGGGGTAAGTGTTTGTTGTATGGGTAGCTACAATCCACTTGTACATTCTTAGTGATTATTGACGGCTATGTCTTGAAGCTGGCTAATCCCATTAAACAAACAAGGGGGAAGTCATACATAATCATATGGATCCTCCCTAGTTGTGTGTGGATTCAAGATGACCATCATTTCATATGGTTCTTGGTTACTTTGTGAGACCATGGCATCCTCTTAGACCAATATGTGAGCCTTGTATTGTTATCCCTGCAATGTGGATGAATAAGTGTATGTTTAAATAAATGCTTTGCTTAGAATACTCAAAAATGTCTCTCAGAAAGTCTACAACAGGCAAACTTTTAGTCAGAATTTGCAGACACAATGCTCAGAAATTCACACAATCAGCTACATTAAATACGTTCTCTATTAAGTTCAATGGTTTTGGTTCGATTTGCAATTTTTGTGAAGCTTTTGCACTGAAGTTTCCATAGCCTAATTTTTTTGCCTATGAAGAAAGACCATGTCAGATAATATCAGTGAAGAACAAAATAAGGAGACAATTGCTAGATTATGGTCTAACTTGAAAAGAAAAGGTGATGGGAAATGTTATTGTCCCTACAAAATTTGTAAGGGCTTAAAGACTAGAAGACTTCTAATCAAAATAGCTAAGAAACATTGTAGGCAGCATGGTCACATTGAAGGGGGACATGATTATCATCCATTGGTAAGTTGTTCATTATATCGTTTTAACAATTTATATACATAAGAAATCACTTGATAATGAGATCATGATCACGGTTTATTTATATATATCAATTTTATATAGGTGGAGCACCCTAGAGCACATGGTATGGATCAACAAAACCCTGAGAATATGGTTTTGGAAGTGGACAGGTGTGAATATCAAAGCTAAAGATAATGATCCCATGCAAGATGACGATCATGCACTAGAAAACACAATTGAAGATGATGGTACAAATACATTGATCCATGACACATTTAGTACTAGCACAGCTGATCATGTTGATCAGGATGACCTTGATGTTCATGATTTACCTCTTCTTGAGAAGGCATATGAGCCCCTTTACAAAGGCTCCCAAACAACTCTTCTCTCTGTTGTATTGTTGTTGGTGAACTTGAAGGTTATGAATGGCTTATCCAACCTAACAATCTCTCATATGTTAAGGTGTGTCATACATGTCATTACAGTTAATAAATGGTGAATCATGTACCATTAATATTCTTTATATTAACACCTCAAACTTTTTTTTTTGCTGTAGATTGATAGGTGAGTTTTTCTTACCACCATCAAATATTCTACCTCGCTCATACCGAGAATTATCTACCATTATGAAAGGTATTGGAATGGAGTATCAAAGAATAGATGCTTGTCCCAATGATCATATTATATATCATAAACAACATGAATTTGGAATAGAATGCCCTGAATGTCATATCAGTAGATATCAAATAGATCAAATAACAAAAAAGGTGCCTTGCAAGGTTCTTAGTTATATTCCCGTTATTCCACGTATGCAACGATTATTCAGGTGCACTAGCTTGGCACAATTTATGGATTACCATGCACACAATAGAAGTCGAGATGACATTATTTGAATGCTTGTGGATGGTTCAGCATTTATGGACATAGAGGAAAAGTGGCCACACTTTAAAGAAGAACCTTGTGATCTCAGGCTTTCATTGGCAGCGGACGGTGTCAATCCATTTGGAGAGTTGAGATCTATTTACTCAGTGTGGCCTGTTTTTGTTATCAACAATAATATTCCTCCATGGATGTCAATAAAGAGGGAGCACATAATGTTGGCAATGATTGTTTCAGGTATTTTATCATTTAATAGTCATCTACATTTAATTATAAATATTGCAGTAAAATGGTCATAATAATTATGTAATGTTTTTGTTCATTCCACTAGGCAAGTACCAAGTTAAAGATATGAATGTATATATTGAGCCTCTTATCGATGAGTTGCTGGAGTTATGGAATGGTGTGACCATGTATGACATCTCTAGACCAATAGGACAAAGACAATTTCAATTCCATGCAATGCTTGTATGGACAATACATGATGCCCCAGGGCTAACACATTTTTGTGGTACATTATAGTGTTCAAGTTGCACATGATAATTTTAATTATAAAAATTAACAGATTTAATAGAATTATACATTATCTTGTAGGTCTTCAAACAAAGGGAAAATTTGCATGTCCAGTTTGTGGTCCAAAGATGAAATCTCGTCATTCAAAAAGTTTAGGAAAGCAGGTGTTTGATGAGTATAGGCACTTCCTTCACAAAAATCATAAGTACCAGAATACTGAAAAACATCTTTTCAATGGGAAAGAAGAGACTACATCAAAGCCACGAAGAGTGACTCCTCATTTATGGAAGTTGGAATATAATAGAATTAATCATCAAGGTAATGTCATTCCATCTAACGGTTTATGTTTGGAATTTGAATTTTTCTATCATGTTTTGTTTACTAATGATGTAATTGATGATACTGAAGGTCGTCAAGGCATGAATGGCCACCTTCCAAAGGGACTAAAAAGTTATCCTAGACAATTCAGTAGGTTGCCTTACTACGAGTAGCTACAAATTGTACATTTGTTTGATACAATGCATATTGGAAAGAATATAATAGAGACATTATGGAAAATATTGGATGGAAGGCGTGACAAAGAAAAAATTGTCAAAATTTGTAGTGACATTGTGGAATCCAATCATGCAATGAAAAATGTCATTCAATCAAATAGCAATGGAGATCAGATTAATATAAATGCCCTTCCTTGGTTATTAATGGAGCAGCAAAGCAATTCTATAAAAGAAGTCATACGAAAAATTTGATTTCCCACAGGATTTGCTATGAACATAAACAATCTCATATCAAAGAAGAGTGAATTTGGGCTAGGGATGAAAACACATGATTGGCATACCTTCATTAAGGTAACTCATGTTCTTTTGTATTTACTATATATTTGTATACTGCACATGTACTTTTCATTGTATTATGTTAGAAAACAATGAAAAGATCATTTTATAATTGTTGTAGTACGTTCTACCTCTATCTCTCCTAGACCACTTCGACAATAATATCAAGCAAGTCATATATGATCTTGGAAAAAACATGAGGTAAGTAGTGATGTTTGTTCAATTTGTTGTATAGATATTATATTTTCCATTTGTTTTACTTGTTATGCAATATATTTGTATATTATTTTGTAAAAACTCATTTATATATTTTTGTGTATTCAATCTCTTTAATTAGGTGGTTGTCATCTAAAGAAATCCACAAGGAAGATATAAAATATTGGAAGAGAAAAATCCCTCATCTAATGTGTGAAATGCACAAGAACACTACCTCATACACCAAGTTGAGGAGATCGAATTGTGTGGACCTGTACACACTAGGTCAATGTGGATGGTTGAGAGGCACTTGAAATTTTTGAAGGCTTTGGTTCGACAAAGAGAACATTCTGAGGGTTCTATGGTGGAGGGATATATGGTATACCAAACTATGGTGTACATTACTGAATATCTTCTTAAGTTTGTAGCAAAAATCCATGTAGATCACATTTGGGATCCCAACCCCATTAATAAATTCAAAGGGGAGCACTTGATGGGGAAAGGTAGATTGAAGAAAGTGAGAGGTAATTATAAGATGTTATTGCAGTAAATTAATTCTTCATCTTCTAAATAAATCAATTGTAAGTGGTCTATTAATTATTTGTATAGTTTGTCGGGAGTGGGATGCACTACATTTGTATATTGCAAACAATCTTGATTGGATGACAGTGTGGATTGAACAATGTCAACATTCTAGTCGCACATTAACATGGGATGGTGTCACTTAATTGGTTAAAGAAGCTCATCGTAATGGAGATTCCAATGTTACACAAAGGGAAATTGATTTAGCATATGGTTTAAGAGATCAATAGGTACGTATAATTTTATTAATCACCCATATGTTTATCAACTCATGATGCAATAATTTTAATATGTTAGACATATTGCAGGTCAAACACCACAAGGCTGTGTGCTGCAATGGTCATAAATTTCACATCAAACAGTTGGATGACATGAAGAAAACTTGTGATTCTGGGATAACTGCAGTCTTTGAGGTGACCAATATTTCATCTAGAAATGGCATACATCCTCAAGTGTCTCAAAATCAATATTATGGCATTTTGGATGATATACTTTAGTGTGACTTTAATTCCTTCAAATTAGTTCTGTTCGTCATCAAATGGTATAGGCTACAACTGAATATAAATGATCCTGATAGAACTGTTATCGAACATGATAATGGATTTACAATGGTTAATACAAGGTCATTTGAACAAGTTGGGGATGAGCCCTATGTTCTTCCAAGTCAATGTGAGCAGGTATTTTACTCGGAGGTTCCACATAAACTGGGTTGGTCATTTGTTGTTAGACATGATCCAAGAGGAAGGCCGATAATGTATAATGTGATGGAAGAAGAAGATACTGAAGAAGTAGAAGATGATATAGATGATCATGATCAATAGTTGCTTGATGATGTTCCTGATAGAAATGTACATGAAGAAGAAGTTGATGATGATGATGGTGCTACTGTTGATGATGATGGTGATGGTGATGGTGATGGTGTCGATGATGGTGATGATGATGATGATGATGAACATAATGACGATGACGATGACGACAATGATGATGACGATAACGACGATGATGATGATGATAACGACGACGAGGATGATGATGATGATGATGATGATGATGATGATGATGATGATGATGATGATGATGATGATGATGATGATGGTCATGATGATGAGTTGGCTGAAGAAGAAGATCAATGACATGAATGAAATGTATGAGATGTGATTATTATATTATCTATTTAATATTGATATCTTGATAGAAATTGATTTGACTTATATGGTTACATAAATAATTCATATGTTTTGAATTCTAATGCCATTACTTAGTTAATTCATGATGTAACTCTAACTATGTGATAGATGGTGATTTAAAATACATATGTGATGGATTACATGCTTATGATGATACATGTGACATTTTTTGAACTTTGTGTTTATTTATGGAATGTGGACTACTTATTAGCTATGTGATGGATGGTGATTTATGATACATATGTGATGGATTACATGTTTATGATGATACATATGTGATTCTTATGATGGTCAATTACATATATGATGATACATATGTGATGCTTATGATACTTATGATGCTTATGATATTGCAGTATTTATTGTTTATCAAATTACAAATGTAATGCTTATGATGCTCAATTGTTGGTGCAGGAACCTGAACCCCTTTGACAAGGATCCTGCATAGTCTCATGGATCGACAGGTATAAGTCAATACACCTTATAGAAATAATATATTTTTTTTAAATTACAAGAAAAACAAACTTCCTCGGTTTTTCAAACATCAACATTAGCAGCAAATCTAATATAGTTATCAACACTTGAGGCCCCAGTTGGACTTACTCAAATTTTAATCTCAACATCAACTTTATGGCCGACTTCTTCATCAAAATTACCCTCATTTGTAGAATATCTCTCTCATTACCAACTAACTCTCTCATTTGATGGTGCACAGGTATCACCAAATAGGTATTTGTCAGATGTGTCTTCCTCGAGTGAGGGAAATGCAGGAATAGAAGAGGAAAGTGAGACATGTAGTAGATCTCAAATAGGGAGATCAACTAGAGGTCAAAAGATTAGAAGAAAATTCAATAAACGCATGGAATTTTTTCTTGCTCAAGGGGGGTCATGTTCTTATGATGATGAGACCAAAGGCGACATTGAGGTGCCCTTGAGGTACAAACATCTACTGAAACAATGTGTACCCAAGGAACTTCCTCCAATAAACACTGATTTTTGTGTTAATGAGAGGATATATCACATAGCATCTTTGTCGTTACATGGTTTGGGCCTATTTTCCATGGACAGCATAAAGGTTTGTTACAACAAAGTTGCTGAATTGATGGAGTTTGTTGGACCTTGTTACAATTATAATGATTGGATGCAGATTGTTCAATATAAAAAAAGTATGCGTAGGTATGCACTATCAGCCAATTATATACAACAAAAAGATAATGATCAAAGTAAATGAGTGGCTGTATACATTGATGGAAGGCCAAAAGCAACAGGGAATATTGCAGGTTTTATAAATAGTACACGACCTGGGTCAACTAATAAGCAACCCAATTGCATATTTGAGGCATGTGAGGGAAATTGTGTGTTTGTATGTGCGATAAAATCAATAAGTGCAGGGGAAGAGCTGCTAATCAATTGCAATTTAAATCGTATAGATACAAACAAAGTTACTATCATGGGGGTGGTACGTACTATATATATACCATTTAAGCCAACTTCCAATTAATGAATCCAATAAACCATTGTATTATTAAGTTTTTTTGCTAAGTCTATTGGTTTCATTTCGCTAACATTTTTATATTTTTTCTTTGTCATAGGGCCACATGGATCCACCACATAGCACAGATAGGGGTGTAGGTCCTGACACTTCTACGGAGCTGGTAAACCTCATTGTAATTGTACAAATTAGATAGAATCAAACTGTTACATTATGATCTTTTCTTGAGTGTTTTGAAGTAATTTTGATAGTGTTAATTATATTCTTGTCATAGATAGATGTTTGGGATAAGGGAAAGAAACCTGTAGTACCTCAGTACCTCCATAGGGATGTGGGGCACTCGACGGTGTTATGCGCTAATAACATCGCACTTACCGCAAACCCTATGCAATTTGTACATAAGAATATTAGAAAAATTAGGCACAAGATTCTTGATTTGGCAACCATAAGTCCTCAGACTGATGAGATAACAAAGAGGTTGCAACTATTGTTGATGACAATGGAAAACTTGCAAGTAAGAAGTAATGAAAGCTTTAATCATAACAAAAGTTCAATAATGGTTTATATTTTTATCTCTTTTATGTCATTAACTAAAATATGTATGTGTTGTTTTTACAGAAATTTATAGGGCCTCATCATCCTGGTGGCGATGATCAGGGTATTGCAAGTAGTTCAGGTGATGACCATGTTCTATATATTAAAACCACTCCTTTGGACTTGTGAACTTTCTTTTTTAATGTTTTACATATTTAATGTATTACTCTTCAGGTGCTGACATGGGTCCGAGGTCGAGCCCAACTGTATTGCTGACTGCAATGTTGGCAACATGTAGCATGCAGACATCATCTATTGCACCAGCTCGTGTTGACCCGCCCACTGGTGGTAGATCCCTCTTTTTCTCTCTCTTTCATTATGTGTTTATTACCCTTGAAGTGTTCTTTCTTGGAGGCATTTCATAGTGGATTCATTTACTGTGGCAGAAGATGCACATGAGGATGCGCCAGAGGTGAGTACTACTGATAAAATACCATCATTTCCTAGATCTTCCCGTATTGCTAGTACGGGAACGTTGTAGGCCACATTGGTGGTGAGCGATGAAGAATTGATTCCCTTGAAGATACAGAAGGTTATAGGTACTTTAAAAATATTATTATATATAGTCTAATTGTAATTTACTTACTGATCACTCATTTTGGACTAATGATCCCATGTTTTTTTTGCAGGAAATGATATTTTTTATAAAAATTTTATTGACATTTCATGCAGATATTTGGGCCCACCATACGTAAAAGGTGGAACATCATACTTGAACTAACCCTTATCCACTATTTTGATTTCATATAATTGCTAGAATAGTTTTCCTTTTATCCATTTCTTGAACTATATCAAAGGTAGCTTCAATTTTTTTCTAAATCTAATAGGTTTGTTTTTGCTTTTAAGGTGGAATGACCAAGAAAAAAAGTTAAAAGATGAACTCACAAACCATATGGTAGGGTTGTTTGGAATTGACACATTCGACAAGACTAAGCTCCTGGAAAAAGCTGGCACATATCTAAAGTATGTGAGGGACCAATATAGGACACATTTAGATAAGAACGTAAAGTATGACTGTCTCCCCATGATTCCAGAGAGGGAGTGGAAGGACCTGATTTACAATGCAAAGGAGAGAATTGAAAGGAAAAAAGGAAATACACCACCAGACGCCAGAAGAAGGTATGTGATACTATTAAGAATGTGAATATGTACTAATTATTCATTATATTTAAATAATCTAACATATTTCAAACTTTTCATAGATTGAGTGACACGTCAAAGGCAACCAAGGCAAGACAAGAAAAGCATGGGCAACACAAACTCGGCTCTAGTGGTTATATGAAACTTACCGTAGGAATTGTAAGAATCAGTAAATTAATTATCACATCAAAATATTTATAAATTGTAAACATTTTTTTTTGATCAAACAATACAAGCAAAATTCACAATACTAAGCAAAAATGCAGGGCTCTGAATTCAATAGAGCGCCCACAAAAGATGACAAGAGAATTGGCTACTAGAAAGGCTATATAGCCGTGGTTGAATGGCTACGAGAATTGAGTGGGCAAACATGAGATTCTGATGCATCTATCACAATGGTAATTAAGCTAAATGAAAATTATTTCAAATTGAATACTTAACCAATAATCTATTTGATGTTAAGTTTCAACATACAGTGACTAAATTTTTTTAAATAAGCAAGCAATGATAACACTACGTGTGACATTGCCATGCAGCATGATAATCATGGAACAAAACCTATACATGAAGGTCTGGATGTGCATCCTAGTAGTGGAGGTATTCATTTACTATTCAAATTTTTTTATGTAATTATTAATACAATTAAACATCTTAAATTGAAAATTAGTGTAGTAATTAATGTAACCTTTATTGTTAATATTTTAGAGCATGTAGTCAGTGGTGACCAAGTGGAGCATGATCCAGGTAGACAACATCAAGAACGTGATGTTCCCCAATCAAGTAAAGAGGACCATTGTTATTCCTTTAAACAAATTTAATTGCAATTGGTGTATTGATTAATGTAACATTTCGTATTTCAACTCCAGAGGATCTAGAGGGTACTCAGCATGTCGAGGTTGAGGCTAGACAAAATGATGTGGAAGATGATGTGGCCCCATCAGGTAAAGAGTGTAATGGTTGTGTTCTTTAAATTAATGAAATACTTGTAACAATAATAAAAAAATGTTTTGAATTTAACCCAATTCTTTGTTATTGCAGAGGACCCCCCTTTGGTTCAACATCTTCGTCCTTTGTATAGGACTAGGCATACATCAAGAGCACGAGAAGAGGCCATAACATCTACAGATGGGGGAAATGATGAAGAAACCGATGCTCCACTTAGTCTTTTCATAGCTTCAAAAAAAAAAAAGAAAAAGAAATGATTGTAATCTACCTTATTTGATAATAACTGATTTTTATGTGTAATGAATGTAATTATGTGCTAATGAATGTTCATGAATGATATGTGTTGATGATTATTGATGAATGTTGCGTTTTAATGAAAGTTAATGAATTTTATGTGTTAATGAACGTTATGTGATAATGAATGAATGTTATATTTTAATAATGGATGAAAGACTGAATGAATGTTAGATGTTAATGGTGAATTTAGAGTGATGTTAGGGGGGGGAGGGGCCAAATGAGCTTCCACCTTCACGTGGTTGGCCCTGTTAAGTAGAGAATATTAAACTATTCTCGAAACAAAGTGAAGCTCAATTATAAGATGTGAAATGTTTGAAAGGTGAGAGTCCACAAACAGATGTGAAATGTTTAAGTAGGCCTCCCAATGAAGTGGATCTCATAGACACAAAGAATCCTATATAGAGAATCATTGAGAGCCCTTGAAGAAGAAAATCTGAACTTCGATGAAGCAATACATGATGGAGGAATATCTTGCAAGAGGAAATCAAAGTCATTATGGTGTCATCTAGATCTGAAATGTGGTCTACTTTTCAAAAAAGTAAAGATGCTTGATATGAATGTGTCATTGATTTGACAATTTCTAATGTCTGGTAGATGACTTTGATGCTCTCAAATTGTTCTTGAAGCTTATATGGCTTGGTTCTGATCCTTATAAGCTTTTAGACTGATTTAGGCACAATGATCTCACTGCAAATTTATCATTTATTGGTTGTTCTTTTGTTGATAGTGATATTTATCACTACTTTCATCTAAGGCAATCACTTCTTGATAGTCAAAAGGTTGCCCGAGGTCAAGTTATATCATGGAAAAATGAACACGGAGAAGAACTTCTATTTTTAAGTAACAAGGTATAGATCTACATTCTGCATGACACTTTTGTAAATCCATGCATATACTGGTCTTATATATAATTTCCTTTGTTAAAGAAATGCTTATTATTATTCCAAAGAGGTTTACCTCGACTGGGCATGATTTGAAGGAAAATCTCTCCCTGCATAGGTAAGGAAAGAAAGCATCTAGATCCTACGTGTAAAATTTATATCCTTTCATAATCATGTAAGCATAACTTTCATAATCAAAGCCAAGTCTTGTCCAAAAAGCTGCAACTTCCCCATCAAATGGCGAGGTAACTCCCCAAAAAAAAGCTTGGCATCATGCCCTCTAAGGGAACTTCATTTCTGCAAACTAAATTGTATGCCTTCCATGACCATTCAAGAAACCCTTAATAGTGGCCCACACTAAGAGTGGCAATATATAACTATCTAGGTACTCTAATATTCCTTCCTCCCATCCCAGTGCAACATACCAATGCACAAATGACCATAGATTTGTGGATATAGATAGTCCACATTCAAGTCATCTCACTATAGCCAATTGATGTAGGGGCATCTTAAAATTAAAATCATGGGATTCTTGAAGAATCAAACTCCTCTTGATTGGTTTCCAGGTTTTGAAACACTTAAGGATAGTTTTGGTTTATTTTCATGTTGATGTAATAAGTCACCCCACCTTGTAAGCCTATGCCTTAGGTAGGTGTGTTATAAACCACCTTGGGTATATGGAAATTGGGGTTATTCATTCCTTGAAGTAATTTTTAGTGCATTTGAAGAGTTTTAAGTGTCTTAGGGGTCAATTAGTGTCTAGGTGTGTTTAGGAGGACAAAATGTCAAAAGTTGTCAAGCAACTATGACAACTTTTAACCCAAAATTGCAACTTCCTCCAAACCGCCATGTTGGTTTCCAAAATTAGTTGATAACTATTGGAAGGGTCATTAAAGGTTGAATTCCAACCTTTGGCAAGGTTGTTGAAGGAAAATGAAAGTTTTGTGAACAAAGAAACCAATAAAAATCTGTCTTTTTCCTGCATTTTGCTACTATTTCCCATATTATGTATAGTACAACTTTCTCCAGGGCATAAAACCTCTTGAATATGAAATTAAAATGTCTTACCTTTCCAATGCAATAAGTTTGAGCCTCTAACTCTTCTCGAGCCATGAGAAAAGTGGTTTGTTGTGAAGGTACCCTGGATTTGACAGTCTACCTAGGGTTTGACAGTAAATATGAGTTTTTCTTGCTGATACCTCATGGGATTTGTATGGAATTTGGGGTGAAGCAAGTGGTGAAAATTTAATTTAATATTTCCAAGACCTTTTGTAGGGAAGTGATAGGTAAAGGCGAGGGTTTGAAGTTTTAGAGGTGGGCATCTCTATGTGACCACCTTGGCTGGGTATACATCTGACCCCACAAATGATGATAGCAGTGGAACCAAGGGCTATAACTTGGTAATTTATGTTGTATCCATGTCCCCCACATGTCTTAGGTCTTACTTTTCCTATGTAGTAGGTTTTGAGTATACTTCCTTTGTTAAGGTGGCCTAATTAGGGCTATTAGGCCTAGGAGTGAAGCTTGGTTTATAACCCTTAGACATTGGATCTGCCCAAACCCTTTTGGAATCCTTTGGAAATCACTTGAATGAAACAAAATCCACTCTTAGTTGTAGAGTTCTTTTGAGAAATTAACAAGAAACCTTAAATTTTTTAGACTGGCAGGGCTATTAGGCGTGACAGGCCTAATTGTAGTAGCAGTACTAATTTTTATCAATACATCATGTTTGATGATTGGAATAGGTCTATTAACCCTATAGGACAATAAATCAAGGTATTGGAGGTCCCCATTTCCTTAGGAAGTGTGTGTCCACCTTTGGTTGGGTGTAGTGGCCTTTGAGTCCTGAGAGACTTTTGTGAGACACTGTGGGATTGGCATTGTCCAGATGGATTAGTATGGGGAGAGGTATGAAAACAATCAAATTGAAACCAATCCAACCCTTGATGTCTTTGTAGAAGTTGTAGGGTCCTTGTTTGGGGTTCTTGAGTGAAGGATCCTATCTCAGCAACAAGGGCTCTACATCACCAATGGGTGGATTAAATCCATACAACTGCGTAACTTGTAGATCTAAAACAATGATGCATGTAAAACTCATCATCACATCAATAACTTGCAAACTAAGATACAGAGAAATACCATATGGATCTCAAGACAAAGACACCAAATCAACTCCAAATCCGATTTGCCAAACAATTCCACTAGTCAAGGAATCCATCAAGAAAATATTGTAGAGATGATGAGGGACTAATGATTGCATACCAACATCTCCTCAACGAGAAAGTTGCAAACAACCTCCTTGAATCATGCACTAAACATGCATGAAAACCCACAATAATATTTCATCTAGAACCACCTATTGATGTTTTTTTATGCACCGCGAACACAATAAAATACCAAGGTATTCTATCATCTCTTGAACAAAGAAACTTTGAATGCTAAACAAAGTGATCAATCAAAGCAACTCCAAGGTTTACAATAGAAACTATGCAACTTAATTGCATGGGATAGACTTAGTGAATATGGTGTGATTTTGCTGGAATCACAAGGGGGCTTACATTTTTCTTGAACTCTACCGGAACTTGGACTCTACACTAACTTGCTTGGAAAATAAAAGACAAAAGAGATAAAGGGTTTAGAGATCTAATTTAATCCTAAGAACAGTGACAATAAAGGATGATGATTTGATAGATGAATTCCATAATCAAGCTTTGCTTTGCCATGCAGAAACAAGTACACAAAACTAATGCAATCTTCTAAGGAACAACAAAGGGTTTTCATATCATGAACATTCATTCGAATACCCAAAACTAGCACAATTTAAGTGAACATTCACAATTGAACTTATGCTTAATGAAGTTCAGACTAACCATACATTGCAACTTACAACCAGCAAATTACAAATAGTATGAACAAGAATTCCATCAAGAAATCATCACATTTCTCCATTGCAATATATGAAATTTATCTAAACTTGAGAAGTAACAAGAAGCCATGCAACATG
Source organism: Cryptomeria japonica (assembly GCF_030272615.1). Lineage (NCBI taxonomy): Eukaryota > Viridiplantae > Streptophyta > Pinopsida > Cupressales > Cupressaceae > Cryptomeria > Cryptomeria japonica. The sequence goes on along the minus strand of NC_081406.1, from coordinate 215,374,663 downwards.
TAGAAATTACACGTAGAAATCCACCATGCTTCAATGAAGATCATGTATTAAAATCAACAAGTCTTGGCAACAATTCCTTCTTTCCTCCTACTCTACTATACTTGCTATCTAACTGCTATCTATGAACTATTAATTGTTGACTAGCAACTATTAGCCTTTACAAATGAAAAGGCTAGGCCTTTTATAGACCCCCATTATAATGAATGACCCAGATTGACTATCAAATCAATAGTTGAGATAATATAGTGAAACCCTAATTAGGGCTTGTTATAACAAACTCCATTCTAGCCAATTAAATAATTACATTGAATAGGACACATGTCCACCTTGAATTCTAACCAATGAGGAAATAGGTTAGGTATGCTTGAACAAACTTTGATGCATTGCAATGTGTCACTAGCTCATTCATTAGATGAATCAAGTATGATGAACTTGGACATGTCAATGTGGCTTCACTTGATTAGGTTGATGATGATTGGATGCCAACTCAACTTGCCAAGTCGATCATCACAAAGCTTATGTGATTGAGAAATATCTCTTGATACTCAACATTATCTAGTTTTCTCAACATGATGAAGGTGGTGGGACATATTCCCAAATTGTATCATCTAGATGATCAAGTCCTTAGCTTTTGATTAATTCTTTTAAATCTATCTACTTGATCATGTTTGTGTCCTTCCATCTTCCTGATAGTTCTTGATCCTTTTATGTGACGGTGTGCTTAATGATGTATATGTTTGATGATGCTTGGTCCTCCTTTTGTTGCATCTCCATACCGATGATTCTTGCTTCAACTTCATGGTGCATATACTTGACTTGAATAGCTTCCTTTGATGAAATCCTCTTTGAGATTCAAAAATCTACCTCTTTGTGGGGTAATTCACCTTGGTGAATATGTTTGTGTAGACACCCAAAAATGGTCAACGCTTGCGAAGTCATACTTTAACATTTGCGCATTGCCTCATTTTAGGTTTTTGCGTTGCATTAACATTTCTCCTATGTCACGCACTTGATTTTTCTCATTTGCGAACATCAAGTCATTCTTCTACATTCTTCAATCATCTCGTCTTCGAATTTGGTCTTGTCGACAACATTATCCAGTCATGATTTTGATCAATTTTACTCTGTCGCATCAATGTGCGTATTCATTTGTCATCATTTTGGACATCGTCAATCCTAATTAGGGTTTTGTCCTCCTGTCAATCTTATCAATTTTCTCATCAATCTTATCATTTCGGACATCGTCAATCCTAATTAGGGTTTTGTCCTCTTGTCGATTTATCATCAATCCTTCAATCTTGTCATTTTGTGATCATTTCGCTATCGATCATTGTCTATCTCAATTATGTCAATTTGGATCAATTTGTCATTGTTCCTCGTCAATTGGTGCATTTATCAATCAAATTATTTTGTCGCATTGGTCATTTATCAATTCAGAATCATGACATTAATTATCTTTAATCAAGACCTAATTGTCATTTTCGCATTTCTAATTCATCTTCTAGGGTTTTATGATTTAGTCATTTAACCTAATTTGCCATTTCTTCCTCCAGGATTACTAAATTATTTATTAATCCTAAGTCTTCTCATTACAATTAATCTCTATTTAATTGGCTAATTATTCCTCTTTGTGAATTGATTAATAAATGAAAAATTATTAATTGATTCACTAAATCCTAATTTCTAATTTCTTTCAATTTCTAATTCCTAATTTGTCATCAATTTCAATTTCCTATTTTCTTAATTTCTAATTTCAAATTCCTCCTATTTCATCTCCTAATTCTATGGGAATGACATTTCAATTTGTCATAAATTGTCATAATTGACAATCAATCAATTTTGACATAGAATGTGTCATAATTTGTCATCAAATTGTCAATCAATCAAATTGTGCATGGAAAGTGCATAATTTGTCATAATTTGTCATATTGATTTGCAATTTCCATTTGAATTGCATCATGCCAATTTTGTGATTTCTCCAATTTCTCTATAAATTGGATAATTTTCTTCAATCAATCCCTTCATGAATCTCGAATTTTTACCGAACTTTCATTTCTAGTACTCTTGAGCCTTTTTGCTTTCAATTGTGTGAGCACTTGTAGGTGAGATCCACAAAATTATTGAAGAGGAAAGAACAACAATGGAGCCGTATGGAAGGAGTATTCAATCTTGAATCTGGTTTGCATAATGTTTTCTTTTGAATGCTTCATTTTCATACCTTCATTGAATGTGCTTTAGAATTAGGTTCATTGCAATGAGTATTTCTTTGATTGAGCTATCATGTTTAACGTTTTGATTGATATATCTTATTTTGATGAATCCTAATTTCTTATGCTACATTAAATGGTGAACCCGACATGAATACTAACCTTCTAACCATCTTACTATGTTTTGGAGTGCTTCTAAGCTGATTTGCAAGTCAAAAACTCATAAACAGAGCCGTGCAGTGCATTCTGGACACATCCTGCGCCTGTGTGAAGCTTTCTATGCCTGTGTTGAAGCATCTTGCACTTGTGTTGAAGAGTTCTACGCTTGTGTTTGACAACTTGCGCCTGTTTCATGACTTCTGCGCCTGTGTAAAGTCCAGATCAGAGGGTAAAAAAATGCAGTTTCTTTGAAATTTTTGATGTTTTTGCATTCTGTTTTCTGTGTTTTGGATTTTGGTACTGATTATTTGTGCAGGATCTTGGCTTACGCATGACAAAGACTAAAAATCAAATTATTAACGTGTGTTATGCAGATTCGATGGTCAAAGACTACAAATCAAACTTCTGACATGTGTTTTGCAGGTTGCCTTGGAGAAACAACCAAATTGTGTGTTTGAGTTTTCTAATTAGGCACTTAGTGATTTTTTTAAATAGGTTGGAAATGAACCCTTGTTTGCTTTGTTTTCTAAGTATGACATTGGAGTAGGAGAGTATGCTCTCATCCTTTATAGGGTGATCAGAAATCCAGATCTTCAATACCATGCTTGTCTTGTTGATTGTTTGTCTCCATTAGAGGGCCTGCCTTCCCGACCACTTTGCTTTAGCAAGCGAGTGATAATCGTGAGAAGGGGATGACCCAAAGTGAGTATGGCTAGAATTCCTTGGCATTCTATCTCACTATAAAAAAATACCTGATGAGCGAAAGCTTTGAAGGAAGTGTTACGTGGGAATTGTAGTTACTTGGGAAGTGATGCCCCTTGAAACTCTTTCTCATATCAACATCTAAGTAGGGCCTCTTGGTCTAAATCGCGCTTGCGTGACTACATTTGTTGGTATCTTGATGGGCTTAATGTCTCAATCATGCTTGCATGACATCAAGGAGTAATGCTTAACAGAAATCCTTACTACATACCTTGTTTTTAGAGGCCAAAAACCCTTCTAGTTGCTTGAGAAGGACAAATTCGGATACTTGGAAGAGATACTAAGTTCGCCATGGGGAGATTCCATGGGGACTGATGCTTGGCTGCCCTGAGAAGTGAGTGCCGTGGAGGGGAGCCCATGGGGTCAAGCATCTATGTATTCTCCTTGAATCCCATAATGAGTCTACCTCTCAAGTACCTAATGTCTTTGCCTACCCTAGGGAATGTGGAAATGAGCATGATTGTCTTGAGTCTAAGTTATAACATCTTGTATTCTTTGATTGTCAAAAGTTGAATACCATTTCAAGAACAAGCACATTGATATAACATAAGATCAAACACCAAAGACATTCATCCAACAAACATTCAACAAGATTCAAAGATCATACTTCAAGCATGGTTGTCCAACATTGGTCAAAAACTTGTCTCAACTCTTATGTCACTTGCATTTAGGTTCATCCTAGTTTGCATTTTGCAAGTTCATTATCAAGTATCAAAGTTAGGATTCACCTAAGTCATACTTATTTTGCATATCAATAAAAGTCATCCATTTACATGAGTCCTCTTGCATAAGAGAAATATCATTTCATAATTAAACCTTAGGTTTCATCTTAGGTTGACATTGTCATACATTTGCATTTGCATAGCCCAAGTCTCTTCATTAAACCTAAGTCATTATCATATCATATTAAGATCATATACATATTAATTATCCTTTTGCATATAGTCTCAAAACCTAGGTCTTGTCATACTTAAGCAATCCAAATCTTTGATAAACCCCAAGTCATTGTTAAGAAGTCTAGACCTCATCAAGTCTTTTGTCCTTTTTGTCATCAATATCATTTCGTCAAACCTAGCTTAGTATCCAAGCATATAGGTGAGACATTGTCAATTTGTCCTTTTGTCACTTGGTCCTTTTGTTCTTTGAGGTCTAGGTATCATTTCAATTTCCTAAGGGTCTCTTTTAGATTTGCATTCATAAGTTTATCAAGATCTTCAAAAACAACCAAAAACATAGATTGCATTTTCATATAGTTAGTTTGCATTTAGTTGCATATCATATATTGTCTTTGAAAAATTCCAAAAAAAATTTTGCATTTGCATAAGTGACATGCCAGTTGAGACAAGATCAAGATCTAAGAAGATGAGTGAATCAATGTATCAATCCATGGATAACATAGCAAATTCGCAGTTTCAAACTAGTCAAACAATGCAAGTTGAAGGTTCATCAAACACCTCTCTACCACCATATGGAACGGTTCAACTTGGACCACCACCATTATATGAACCAGTGTTTGTACCCATGAAACTAGGACATGGGAGTGTTCCACCAACTCCAAGAGGAAGTGCACCTTTTAATTGGGATCAACCAAATTTGCAACATGATATTCGAACTCAAACACTGTATGAACATCAAACTCTTTCACAAGGATTCGGTTCAGACCAAGGTATTCAACAAGAAACGAATCCAAATGTCCAACCAGATTCTTCATCTGATTCTGATGCCTCTGATGAGGTTGACATGTTCCTTCAAGATCCAAAGGTAATAAAAAGGATGGATAAATTCCTGAGCAAAGTTTTTAAAACGTATCCTCAAAAGTATCTTCACATGATGAGTGATATGGTTCCCTTAAATGAACCAATTAATGTGCAAACACAACAAGGCAGTGAGCCGTTAAGTTTCTCTTCGCATCTCAATGAAGAAAATGTGCAACAAGAGCTTCAATCTACATTGATGAGTAAACGTACTTCAAAGGCATTGTCAGTGACTATTCCTCAAAAGTCATTGTTTGAGACGATAAATAATCCATTATTCAATACAACGCCTGCAATACAAGATCAAATGAAGACTATGCAAATATCGACAGCAGTTCCTCAACAAGAAGTGGTTCCTCATATGCATAAAATTGGATCAACATCCAAGATACAAGAAGGTACGATCGAATGTGCAAACAAATGAAGTGCAACAACAGCAATGTCGCATTCGACAAGAAATTGCAGCGCCTTCGGCACCATTACAAGTTAACACAAACTTGCAACCATCACAAGGGATTGGACAAACAACACAGCAAGTTAATGTAAGTGCTATACCCCATCCTAAGGAGAAGCAACGAAAATCATCTAAACAAGCTTTTTTACAAATGATTGGATATACACCGCGACAACAATTGGCACAAAGTCAACAAATTCCAATTCATCAACACCAACAATATGTGTCGCAATATGTGCCAAGACAAACAAGTTATCCTACTTCACAACCGCAAGTGGCGCCTATGCAATATCAACAGCCTACTCAATTGCAATATCAACCTGGGCTCCAAGAAGCACAACAACAAAGTCAATATCAAGGCATAGCACAACTACAACAACAAGAAAAGTACCAAGAACTTTATATGCAGGAGACGCCAAAAATGGCCATTGCGGAGTATCAACAGCCAATCGGAAATGCGATATATCAACAAAGAATACCAACTGGGATTAATGATGAACCTCTACAATCTAATACAATTGCGCAACAACTTGAGATGTTGCGACGAAAAGTTGACGCATTAGAAACTAAAGGAACAAAGAAGTTGTATACAGATCAATATTTATGTCCTAATCCCTTTGACAAGAGTGTATACATGCCTCCATTCCCTAAGCATTTTGAGGCACCCCACTTTGAGAAATATAGAGGGAATGGCAATCCAAGAGATCATATTCGAGCATTTTACGCGGCACGCACAGAAATAAACTATGAGGACACATATTTAATGTGATTATTTGCATGAAGTCTCACTGGACAAGCTATGGATTGGTATTCTCATCTGCCAGGAAATATAAAGACTTGGTCAGAACTGGCGCAAAAGTTTATATCTCATTTCGCGTTCAACATCGACAGCGATGTGACTATGTCGGATTTATGCAATACCAAACAAAAGCAAGGTGAACCATTAGTGACCTTTTTGCAATGATGGCGAAGTTTGTATAGTCGTTCTTCTCTCGATATACCTGAAGAACAGCAAGTGAATCTGTTTATCCAGAATCTAGTCCCAGAAATGATGTATGAGCTAAAATTGAAAAGTCCTAGTACTATAGAAAAACTCATTAAGAAAGGAATGAATATTGAAGCAGCTCTTGTAGCTAAAGGAATTATCAAGCTCAATAAGGACAATGACAACACAAATTATTCAGGGGATAGAAACAAATTTTGGTATAAGAACAAGAACGTTAGTAATGATGGTGTTGTTGATGCGAGAGTGGTAAATGCAAATCAACCCCCATTCACAATCAAGAAGTTGAGTGTTCCTAATATGTCGACTATGGAACAAAATCAAGTACCTAGGAACAATGTTGCTCAACAGTCACAATATCCACAACATACTCAACAGTCACAATATCAACAGCATGCTCAATAGTCGCAATATCAGCAGCACGCTCAACAGCCGCAATATCAACTGCATGCTCAACAGCTAGAATATCAACAACATGCTCAACAACAATATGCTCAACAATGCAATCAACAACAAGGCCAACAACAAAATCAACAACGCAAACCCTTCCGATCACGGGATGGGCCTCCTCGACAGTTTACACCATTGGGAGAGCCTATCGAATCAGTCATGAAGCAATTAATACAAGCGAAGTTTATCAAACTACCAGATATTAAGGCAGAACCAGCGGAAAAACCGCATTGGTGGAATGATAATGCGTACTATGAATATCATCAGTCTAAAGGACATAAAACCGCTTCATGTTTTCAATTAAAACATATGATTCAAGATTTATTGGAACAAGGAGTAATTGAGATAGATCCAACTCATCCGACCTCTAATACTGATCATACTATTTTCAAAACTCCTTTGCTTGATCATGACAAGGGTAAAGCGTCTTCTTCCAATTCTGCTCAAACGGCCAATTATGCAAATATCGGTTATCACAATGTCATTAATTGTTTTCATGCGTCAAATGAGTATGTGTCTACCTTGAGAATAAAAGGACAAGATCCTTCTTGTGCGGTCACCACTCGTCGATCCAAAATAGTCGTGAAAGGAGCTCCTGTAGCTCCTCCCAAACCAGTGCCTACGGGTCAGTATAATCTTTTGGATCATCTAGGAAAAACACCTGCACAAATATCCATTCTAGAGTTGTTGAAAATGTCTCCCATGCATTGTGCAGTCCTAGATAAAGCTTTGACTGAGTCCACTGTCCCAACAGATATTGATGTTGACCAATTTCAAGCACGGATTGGACATTTAGCCATTTCCCGAAGTGTTGCATTTTCCGATAGTGATATCTCACCTGACAAGGTTCCCCATAATGACCCTTTGCACCTAGAAGTCTTTGTCCACAATTGCAAAATCCGACGGGTCTTGATAGATGGCGGAGCGGGTCTTAATATCTGCACCTTAAGAGGGGTCATTGGTCTCGGATATTCAAAAAATGACATTGATGCTTCCAAAAGGATAACAATAAAAGCCTATGATGATGCTGAGCGCCCATCCAAAGGGATAATTGTATTGCCCATCAGAGTTGGTCCAGTGACGGAAAATACTTTCCTACAAGTCCTAGACCTTGACCTCCCTTATAATATGATTCTTGGCCGTCCGTGGATTCATGCCATGAAAGCAGTTCCATCCACTTATCATCAATGTCTAAAATATCCTTACAATGGAACTAAGGTAACCATTCCAGGAGATCCTAATCCGTTCCATTTTTGTGCTAACCTAAAGGGTACTCCTCAGTAGCAGGTCCCAGTTAATAGAGAGGCCAAATCAGACGGTTATGTGGATCCCAATGCATTGTTAGATTCTCTCAAAGGCAAACTGAAAATACAAGATCAAGGGTGTGGAGAATATTCAATGGACCAAACATTCCTCATTGGTAATTTGCCGATGTCCCCAAAGTCATATGGAAAACCGCATCTATTGCAAAAGGAACCCAAGGTCATTATTCAATATCAGCCTCCTACCACATTTGCAAGATGGGGGGAACTTAACAAAGAAACTGTAGATGATGATGTCATAGATTGGCTATATAAAGATCCAACTAAAACCTCACCTGTCAAGTTGCCAGTGGAATTATACGGCAAAGGATTTACTATGCTGCAAAAGAAAGGATATGATGGCTGCAGTGGCTTAGGCCTGAACAACAATGGAAGGCTAGAACCCATCATACCTGAGAGGCGACCCCCGACTTTAGGGTTAGGTTTTGTACCGTTACGAATTGGATCCACATCTACCAAAAGGTCCACGTGTCGAAAAGGGCGTGATTCTGATGATGAAATAACACCTGAGGCTACCCAACCCGAGACTGATTCTAATGAATGGGAGTGGAGTTCTTTTTCTTCTAGCTCCTATGCCCTTGACAATATCTTCATTGACCCTGATAACTTGCCTATGGAGGATAAACATGAAAGAACTCCTCTTCCTAAAACCTGTCCTCATGCTTGGATCGAGTCATTTTGGGATCCCAGCTCTGAATCCGACAGAAGCAGTTCGGATAGTGACACCACGGACATTCACATTTTTACCATATCAACCCATTCTATCCTTACAATCGATGATGACATGCCCCTCATATATCCCCAACTTATCCAATATGACCAACAAGAACCACTCACGTTGGACTGTTTTCAGAATGACGAAGCAATTGTAGAGTTCCTGGGACTATGTGAAGGTATACCACAAGGCGACCATAAGGCAGGCTTTTCTATTGACCTGGATTCAATGACATATTTTGGGGAGTCAACTCCCTCTTCCAGTCATGAAAAAGAAAAAGAAAAAGAAAAAGAAAAAAATCAAAAGAATAGATCTTTGAGTGAAAACCGTAAGGCGCTCTCTGATCGTACAAAAGTAAAAATAAAAGACGTACCTGCGGGTGAAAACCTTTCTGAGGCGCCCAAAGGTGGAAGAGTGGACGTACCCCTATCAATTCAGGACAAATCCACATTGTTGGTAGAGATGACCGAGGAAATCAATTTGGGTACACCTGATAACCCTAAGGTCATTCACTTTGCTGCCACCTTGTCAAAACAAGAGAAGATTGATTTTATTAATTTTTTCCTGGAGAAGAAGATCAGCTTTGCATGGTCTTATGTAGATATGCCTGGCCTTGATCCAGAGTTAGTCCTTCATCATTTGCCACTGAAACCAGGTGCTAAACCTGTCAAACAAAAACTTAGAAAAATGCATCCTCAAGTGGCTCTTTTAGTCAAAGTGGAATTGAAAAAATTGCTAGATGTGGGCTTCATTAGACCTATTGATTACGCAGACTGGATTTCAAATCTAGTACCAGTTAGCAAAGTAACTGGGGGCATCCGCATCTACACAGATTTTAGGGACCTGAATAAAGCATGCCCTAAAGATGATTTTCCATTGCCAAACATAGACATCATAGTGGACATGATGGCTGGATATGAGATGCTTTCACTAATGGATGGTTTCTCCGGCTACAATCAAATCCGTATTGCACCTGAAGATCAGCATAAGACTGCATTCACCTGTGCTTGGGGCACCTATTGTTGGAACGTGATGCCCTTCGGTCTGAAAAATGCCGGTGCAACATATCAAAGAGCAATGACGATCTTTCATGGTTTTATGCATACTTTGATGGAGGATTATGTGGATGACTTGTTGTGCAAATCTGTCACCAGAGATAGTCATCTAGCCATCTTGGGCCCAATCTTTGACAGAATAGAGACCTACAAACTCAGGCTTAATCCAAAAAAGTGTCTTTGGTGTTACAGTTGGAAAGTTGCTCGGATACATTGTTTCTCATCGAGGCATTGAGGTCGATCCTACCAAAGTTAAAGCAATCATGGATATGCCTCCACCTTCCAACCTCCGGCAATTAAGAAGTCTGCAAGGAAAGCTCCAGTCAATTCATCGCTTCATAGCTCAGTTGGCCGACAAATGTCATCCATTTCAGCATCTATTGCACAAAGGTGTCACTTTTAAATGGACTGAGCAATGCCAATCAGCCTTTCAAGCTCTTAAAGACTATTTGTTGTCACCACCTATCCTAATGCCTCCTATTGAAGGAAAGCCATTTCTATTGTATATCTCTGCAACTGAAACAACATTGGGAGTTCTTTTGGCTCAACAAGATGGAAATGGCAAAGAAAGAGCTATTTACTATATCAGCCTGACACTGGTCGGCTATGAGCTAAATTATTCAACTATTGAAAGGGCATGCTTAGCAGTGGTATTTGCAACACAGAAGCTCCGACATTATATGCTAAGCCATCAAACATTGCTGATTGCCAAAATTGATCCTTTAAAATATTTGCTCAGCCGAGCAGCTTTAACAGGTCGCCTAGCAAAGTGGGTAATGATCCTCAGCGAATTTGATATTGTTTATATAGAGCGAAAGGCGATAAAAGGACAAGTCATAGCAGATCAACTAGCAGATGCTCCTATTTTAGACGATCATCCCATGTTGACTGATTTCCCAAATGAATCAGTCTTTGCTCTCACACCGTCCAATGAATGGAAGTTATACTTTGATGGGTCCCACACCAAGTTCGGATCCGGCGCAGGCATTTTGTTTGTCACTCCTCAAGGTGATGCTATTCGAAAGTCATACAGAATAACTTTCCAATGTACCAACAACATTGCAGAATATGAAGCATTGGTCACAGGACTTCGAGTGGCAGTACACTGGAACATCAAGCATTTGCAAGTCTATGGAGATTCTCAATTAGTCATCCGACAAGTCAATGATGACTACGAGACAAAGGATGAAAAGCTTATTCCTTATAAGCACATGGTAGACTTCTTCAAGACCAAATTCATAGCTATCCATTTCAGTCAAGTGCCAAGAATACAAAATAAGTCGGCAGATGCGATGGCTACAATTGCTTCTATGATAAATATGCCGCAGAATATGGACAAGTGTGAATTCCTGGTCGAACAATTGCTAGTCCCCTCTTTTGACATTCCGACTGCTGAGGTGATGTGCGTTCTTGTTGGTCCCAATTCCCCTTGGTACAATGATATATATCAGTATTTGAAATCCCAGACTTTACCACCTAACCTTTTCGTTAACCAACGCCGAGCCTTTATTTGACAAACATCCAAATATGTCATCATCGCTGACACCCTTTACCGCCGTTCTTTTGACCATACCCTCCTCAGGTGTTTGGATTCTGACGAAGCACAAACGGCTTTACACGAGGTTCACGATGGTATATGTGGGGGCCATTTCAATGGTCTTAGCTTAGCCAAAAAGTTGATTCGTGCTAGGTATTATTGGCCCACTTTAGAAAAAGATGTTCATGAATTTGTTAAAAAGTGCTACAAGTGCCAGATTCATGGAGATTATATTCATGCACCAGCTCAAGAGCTTCATTCTGTTATATCTCCATGGCCCTTTTCTGAGTGGGGTTTGGATCTTATCGGCAAGATTCAGCCAACATCTGCAAATGGACACAAGTTCATTATTACAGCTACAGAATATTTTACAAAATGGATTGAAGCCATCCCCATGACATATATCACTGGTGTCCAAATTTCAAAATTCTTGCTAAATTATATCATATGCAGATATGGGGTTCCTCTTGCCATAGTCACAGATAATGGTCGACCCTTCAAGAATAAAGATGTTAAAGAGCTTTGTGAAAAATTTCATATTCAACATTGTTTTTCTACCCCATACTATCCACAGGGTAATGGTCAAGCTAAAGCATCAAATAAAACCATTATCAAGATCCTGAAGAAAGTTGTCAATGACGCTGGTCGAGATTGGCATGTACAGTTAAATCTAGCACTGTGGGCCTATCGCACTTCTATCCGCACCCCTACTGGTGCCACACCTTATTCCTTGGTGTATGGTGCGGAAGCCATTTTACCTTTGGAAGTTGAGATTCCTTCCTTGAGAGTTTCCTTGCAACACCTGATTGATGATGAGACACACAGAGTCTCTCGGCTGCATCAGCTTGAGATGTTAGATGAAAAACGTTAGACAACTCTGACACATTTGCAAGCATACCAAAACCGTCTCCATCGCTCTTATAATAAGAAGGTCAAAGGGCGACACTTCGAAGTGGGAGACCTGGTTTTAAAGGCAAATCCCAAGAATGCACAGTCTACTGATGTCATCAAGGGCAAGTTTGAACCCAATTGGGTTGGGCCTTTCATAGTAACTGCAGCCTATGGCTCGGGGGCATACCAGCTTGCGACTCCCGAAGGTGAACCTTTGTCTGATCCTATCAATAGCATGCATCTTCGCAAGTACTGGGCATAGTTTTTTGTCAGCTATTTCTTCAAATATGATCCTGAAAAAAATACAAAAAAATGAAAAAAGCAAAAAATACAAAAAAATGAAAAAAGCAAAAAATACAAAAAAAGAAAAAAGCAAAAAATACAAAAAAAATGAAAAAAGCAAAAAAGCAAAAAAATAAATGATTCACCCTCTAGTGAAAACCTGGCAAACAGGCGCTTTGGGCAAGTACCATGGTGAAAACCTGGCAATCAGGCGCCATGAGTAATGAGATTATTGCTCTGTCATCTATCATGACTTCTAGATATGCTTTCTCTTGACCACTTTGTCATGCCTATCTTGATCTCGACCTAATGTTCTATTCCAAGTCTGTCATTGGTCAACATCGTTGTCTTGTCTACACTAGTTTCTTGTACATATGTGTTGGTCCTAGTCTATGTGTCTTTCAAATGCGCATTAGGTGCCTTCCCCTTGTCATGATCGGTCACTGGAGCTTTTGAATCGAAAAATGTCCTGAAAAAATTCATAAAAATCTCAAAATGTCCTGAAAAAAGTCATAAAAATTGAAAAATGTCATGAAAAAATTCATAAAAATCAAAAAATGACCTGAAATAAGATCATAAAAATTGAAAAAAGTCCTAAAAAAAAAAAAATTCTAAAAATTTCAAAAATGTCCTGAAAAAAGTCATAAAAATCGAATAATGTTCTGAAATAATCCAAAAAAATCAAATAAAGTCCTGAAAAAAATGAACACAAAAACATTTCAAAACATTAAAATAAAAAAAACCATGCATTTTTGCAATAAAGTATTCCCTTTGTGCATCGACAGCTCACTGAGCATTCATCCAAGAACACTCGCAATCAAACATTGTGCTTTAACTGAAATCACGCATTAACATATGAACTTTTTCAATCAAACCAAGCATTTAAACTGATCACAATTGTCATACAATCGAATATCAGCATCAAAATCATTTGTCCTTTTTCTTATTATCATGGGTCTTATACAGGGTGTGGTATACTCGAAACCAGACTGTGTCCTGTCTTAGACGGGGTACCGCATATCCTGAAACCAGACAGCATGATCGTCCTATCAGCACGTTCAACTTTTGACAATAAAGATCAAGATGTTTGTTTGATTTGCTTGAATTTGTGAGTCTTATCTTCTTATTGATTTATCTTTGGCTTCGATCATGTTCCTATGTTGCTCGATGATGTCACCAAGTGATTTAGAGTGACCGGGATGGTTCATGATCCTTTTCTTTTTTGATTGTGATTGTCGTTTGTTTATGCTGTGTCTGTCTTTCGCAAATCGGGTTGCATTTCAGCTCTGGCCTTCAATGCCATGATGCTACGCATCCATTTTGCTAAATAAAAATAAAGGTTCTCACCTACAAAGTGCATTACTGAAAGCAAGTTTTCATCATCTCTAACTGTCTTCTATCTCATTTCTTCTTACTAACACTTCTTCCGTCCGGTTGGATAGTCAGTTCGGTCTAGTGCTCCGATATCCAAAACCATATTGTGTCCTGCATCCATTTGGTTAGTACATTTGCATTCCATCATGTCGATTACATCAAGCATTTTTATCCATTTCATATTATAAATACATCCAAAGTACATACAATGCATTCATACATGTTCATAAACCAGTACATAAGTCATCCATACATGAAAAATAACATCAGTCATAACACATTGCATCCATCATATTGATGCCTATCATATCACATATCATCATAATGTCGGAGTACAAAATTGGACTGTTTGTCCTAAGTATGGCCCGCAGGCTGACTACATAATGGCAAACTACATGATGTCTACTGTCTGTCATACGGAGCACGTGCCTCTGTCACTGGGTGCTCCCTCTGTCCTCCTCATCCCTGCCATGTCTCGTAGATGATGTACCTAGTCTTGGTCCTGGCTGCGGTGGTCTCATCGGTCCACTCACTCCTATGCTGCTCAATGTCCTCCGAGAGCATGACCTGCTCTCTGTCCTCGATCGTGCCTGATATGAAGGTGCTCTCCGCTCCGGTGGAACTGCACCCTCATATAGTGTCCTCCAGTACAGTCTCTCCTCGCCAATCTCTACTAGCATCTGTGCCATCTCCCGTGCACTGGCATCCCTAATCGATCCAATGAACTCAGCGACTCTATGTCCCTCTCGCTGTGCCTGAGCTATGGCTGTATCCCGAGCCTCTGTGAGTCTGGCTATCTCCGCTCTGAACTACTCATGCTGTCTCTCCAATGTTGCAATATAATCCTGCTGGCTCGCTATGGTAGCCCTGTACATGTCTATCTCCTTTGTCCTAGCTGTCTCTGGCTCTATGGGAATATCCTGCAAAGTCTCCTGATCCGCTGAGTCTGGCTCCTCATCGTCCTCACCACACATCGCTGCTCATACTCGGCCGCCATAGTCTCCCACCGAATCTCCCTCTCGACAATGTCTAGATCCTCTGCGTCACACTCCAACAGTCTGCATAACACGTCTCTCCCTGTCACTGGGTCGTACTCTATCATCTCCCCATGTATAGGAATGCGGAGGATGCGCCATACATCCTCTAGAGTCACTGTCGCCTCGCCAGTCGCCAAATGGAATGAGGAAGTCTCCGAATGCCATCGCTCTACCAATGCGGTAAGCAATCCTGTGTTTGCCCTAATCTTGGGCATATATGTGATGTAATACAATCCCAGTCCAGCTAATGTGTCTCTCTTTGTGCTCCTGAGTCTATGTCATAGCATGAAACAGTCCGGTCGATTCTCCCGTGCGATCAATGGATATTGTCGACTCTGCATCACAATCGGGGCATCATTTTGTCAGTTTTAGGGTTTGTTCCTATGGGTTGCATGTCTTCATTTTCATGATCAAATCAGGGTGTTTTTCATCCACATTACCCTATCCTATCCTTCCCACCCCCTGTCAGGTCATTTGCATGCAATTTCAAGTCAAAACTAAGGATTTTATGCCAACTTGCGCCTGTGTTTGAGAAGCTGCGCCTGTGTTAGATGAATTGCGCTTGTGTCTTCCTACACAAGCGTAGAACTCCTTACACAAGCGCAGGTTTAGCCTACACAAGTGCAAGAGACCATTTTGGTATCCCCTGTGGGCCCCGCAATGTCCCGTAAGCCATCAAAATTCATGAAATTCAAAACATGGGTTTTCGATATACATACCGCTGCTCCTGCATCCTCCGGTCGTCTGAATGTGCATACACGTTCTCCAAGGTGATCCGCCGTTGGAATGTTCGCCATCTATCTGCAAGTGTCCTTGTCCAGAGCAACAAATCCTTCTCTTTCGCTACTGCAAATGAGTCATTTTCACCCTCTTGGTCCCATTTATAGCTCTTTGTCATTGCATAGATGGACGTGCGTCCTCTCCATCTTATGTTGGTCACGGTCTTGTGCTCCTTAAATTGCTTGTCTATCATGCATCTAATCTCCGATTGTCAGTCCGTTCGATCCTGTCATTTTTTATCGATCAATTGGCCTCTTTTCCACATGTTTCCGGCCAATTCCTCGAGGGGGCATGCATATGTCATTATCGTTGTCTGGGGCATTTTTTGTTATTGTTCTTTGAAACAACGCTCAGAATCGCATTGTCTCAAAGAGGGGCAAAATGTAGACACCCAAAAATGGTCAACGCTTGCGAAGTCATACTTTAACATTTGCGCATTGCCTCATTTTAGGTTTTTGCGTCGCATTAACATTTCTCCTATGTCACACACTTGATTTTTATCATTTGCGAACATCGAGTCATTCTTCTACATTCTTCAATCATCTCGTCTTCGAATTTGGTCTTGTCGACAACATTATCCAGTCATGATTTTGATCAATTTTACTCTGTCGCATCAATGTGCGTATTCATTTGTCATCATTTTGGACATCGTCAATCCTAATTAGGGTTTTGTCCTCCTATCAATCTTATCAATTTTCTCATCAATCTTATCATTTCGGACATCATCAATCCTAATTAGGGTTTTGTCCTCTTGTCGATTTATCATCAATCCTTCAATCTTGTCATTTTGCGATCATTTCGCTATCGATCATTGTCTATCTCAATTATGTCAATTTGGATCAATTTGTCATTGTTCCTCGTCAATTGGCGCATTTATCAATCAAATTATTTTGTCGCATTGGTCATTTATCAATTCAGAATCATGACATTAATTATCTTTAATCAAGACCTAATTGTCATTTTCGCATTTCTAATTCATCTTCTAGGGTTTTATGATTTAGTCATTTAACCTAATTTGCCATTTCTTCCTCCAGGATTACTAAATTATTTATTAATCCTAAGTCTTCTCATTACAATTAAATCTCTATTTAATTGGCTAATTATTCCTCTTTGTGAATTGATTAATAAATGAAAAATTATTAATTGATTCACTAAATCCTAATTTCTAATTTCTTTCAATTTCTAATTCCTAATTTGTCATCAATTTCAATTTCCTATTTTCTTAATTTCTAATTTCAAATTCCTCCTATTTCATCTCCTAATTCTATGGGAATGACATTTCAATTTGTCATAAATTGTCATAATTGACAATCAATCAATTTTGACATAGAATGTGTCATAATTTGTCATCAAATTGTCAATCAATCAAATTGTGCATGGAAAGTGCATAATTTGTCATAATTTGTCATATTGATTTGCAATTTCCATTTGAATTGCATCATGCCAATTTTGTGATTTCTCCAATTTCTCTATAAATTGGATAATTTTCTTCAATCAATCCCTTCATGAATCTCGAATTTTTACCGAACTTTCATTTCTAGTACTCTTGAGCCTTTTTGCTTTCAATTGTGTGAGCACTTGTAGGTGAGATCCACAAAATTATTGAAGAGGAAAGAACAACAATGGAGCCGCATGGAAGGAGTATTCAATCTTGAATCTGGTTTGCATAATGTTTTCTTTTGAATGCTTCATTTTCATACCTTCATTGAATGTGCTTTAGAATTAGGTTCATTGCAATGAGTATTTCTTTGATTGAGCTATCATGTTTAACGTTTTGATTGATATATCTTATTTTGATGAATCCTAATTTCTTACGCTACAGTTTGATATAGACTTTGTAATACCTAGGCTTGATGTAGAACCCACTTATTCTTTATCTATCCAACCTTGATCACCTTTGTAACTCTGACTTGAATACCTTGATCATTGGTGATTGATGTCTTACATATGGCCTATCATGTTGTAGATCCCTTCATTTTAAAGCAATCCTTATTGATTTCTCCTTATTCTACTGATTACTATTCTTGGATTTTCGAAGGGAATGCAAGATAGTCTTCTGTTTCTTCCTTGTTGAATCCTCATAATATCTTGATCATCATTTGACATTGTCCTTGCACCTTGAGATGCTCCTTCCTTTGTATTGCATCGTTGAAAGCTTTGAATAGGTTTAGCTCCTCATGTTTCCATCCTAAACTCATGAATCTTGGTGTTGATATTGAGATGAAAACCCTCCATGATGCCAATGTCCTCTTTCATGCCTTGAAGCCTCCTTTCATAAAGTGTCTTCATCCTTGCATTGAAGCATGATGTTGGCATGCTCTACGTGTTGGGTAAGGTGTTCTTTTCCTTGTAATGAAGTCCTCATGACATCTTGAAAGCAACAAAAAACATATTGTGAATGAAATGAAAAACAAATAATGCATCACAAATAAATTTAATTTGATTTTATACCCTAATTCATAGACCCTAATTCTTCTCCTCTTAATTGGTTGCAAATTGAATTTGATGAGCATTTGATCTTTGTTTTATATGCTTCCTTTTTACCTTTGCCTTCATTTCACCTCCATAGGTCGGCCAACCCAATAATTATTTATTAAATTCATGAATTTACCTTCCTTCTAGCTGACTTAAGGTGCTCTTCTCTTGCTAAGTGGGTTTGGACTCCTCTCATGCATAGATTTAGGCACAAATAACAAGAAGGTTTGCACAGATTGGGGTCGACACTATAGAAAATTATTGATTTTATCCTTTAAA
This sequence comes from Cryptomeria japonica, assembly GCF_030272615.1. Taxonomy (NCBI): domain Eukaryota; kingdom Viridiplantae; phylum Streptophyta; class Pinopsida; order Cupressales; family Cupressaceae; genus Cryptomeria; species Cryptomeria japonica. Next base: position 215,356,127 of record NC_081406.1, on the reverse strand, counting down.
CATTTGCATTTTTCCTCAAAATAAGGCCAACTTAGGGCTATTTTACCCCCGAGTGGGTTTGAAAGGCTCATATGCACAGACTAGAGGTGAGAGAGAGAGAGGGTGAGAGGAAGAGATAATGACCTGGAGAGGGTAGAGAAAGAGAAGTAGAGAGGGAGAGAAGAAGAGAGGGATGGAGAAAGAGACCTAGAGAGGGGAGAGAGAAGAGATAGTAGAGAGGGATAGAGAAGAGAGATAGAATAGAGATACCAATGCCAATCTTTTTCTATAACTTTTTTTTTTCTAAAAAATCGGCCTACTGTCAGAATTCTGACACCAAAGCATAAAAATTCTGACAGAGGAGTGTCATCAGATGCATAGCATCCTCGTCGGAGCTCTCCTAGGGACCGTCGTATTTCAAACGCCAAAGGGTTCAAATTACGACGGCCTCCAGGAGAGTTCCGACAAGGATTTTGTGCATCTAATGACACTCCTCTATCAGAATTTTTACGCTTTGATGTCGGAATTCTGATGGTAGCCCAAGATTGAGATGGTAATCTTTCTAGGTATGAGTATCAATGGCGGCCGTTGGAAAGGATGGGGCTGATGTTGGAATTGCGACGACCACAAGGATAGTTAGAACTTCTGACAAAATTTTTTTGATGACTTTCAGTAGTGTGACAAAAATGTGTCGGACTTCTGACGATTTGCCATCAAAATTTTGACCCGAATGTACTTGTGATGATTTGAAAACTTTGCCCCCAGCTCGGTGCAGGATTTTGCCCCAAGCCTAGAAACAAATTCAATATGATATACCCAATCATCCAAACCAAGGCAAGAAGCCACCTGGGATGCCTGCATATGTACAAAGGCTTTATTATGGATATGAACAACACTGATGGAAAAGAGTGAATGCAAGTGGAAGGATGCATGAACTAAATAGATGGAAGAGCTATTAGACAGATAGCACCTGTTTGCCAGGTTTTCACCGTCTGTTTTTATTGCACTTTTTCTTATATTTGATTTTTTTGGATTTTATTCTTTTTCACTGTTTTGGGATTTTTCTGCTTTTTCACTATTTTAGGATTTTTCCTACTTTTTCCGATATAAAATTTCTTCAGATGCATGCTATTGATGGGTTTCTTGAGCTGATCCTCATCTGGTGTTGATAGCTGATATGCTCCTTACCCAAATATTGTTGTGACCACAAATGGACCTAACCAGTTTGGTTCAAACTTTCCTTTCTTTTTTTGATCTGATTGGTTGCGTGGATTTTATTTGAGTAATATTTCCCCAACTTGAAATGCTCTCAGTTTGACCTTATGATTATAACTGCAGAACATTCTTTGTTGATATACCTTTAAATGATCAAAGGCATTTTGTCTTCGTTCATGGATTAATTCTAACTCCTGCAATCGAGACACTTGTTGTTCTTCATCTGGGATAAGACCTTATAATGATATTCATAGAGAAGGCATATCTACTTCTATTGGTAGTATTGCTTCTAATCCATAAACAAGAGAGAAAGGTGTGGCACCTGTGGGTGTGCAGATACTGGTACGGTAGGCCCATAGAACAGGGTTGAATTGAATATGCCAATCTCAGCCAGCATCATTCACTATCTCTTTGAGGATTTTCAAAAGAGTTTTGTTTGATGCTTCTGCTTGCCCATTCCCTTGTGGATAGTAGGGTGTGGAAAATCTATGTTGGATCTTGAATTTCTCACATAGCTCTTCTACATCCTGATTCTTGAATGGTCACCCATTATCAGTGATAATGGTCATGGGTATTCCATAGCGATAGATGATGCAGTTCAAGATAAATGCAACAATTTGTTTTCCTATGATATTTGTGAGAGGTACTACCTCAATCCATTTCATGAAATATTCTGTAGCTACAAGGATGAATTTGTGACCATTATATGAAGAAGGATTTATCTTTCCTACTAGATCAAGACCCCATTGACAAAAAGGCCAAGATGTTGCCAAAACATGAAGTTCTTGTGCTGGTACATGAATCAAATTCCCATGGATCTCACATTGTTTTCATGTTTTAGCTATCTAAAAAGAATCTCATTCCATAGCTGGCCAATAATAGCCCAAGCGTATGAGTTTTTTTGAAAGGGTAAGACCACTTGAATGAGTGCCATAAATTTCATTATGGACTTCAAGTAAGGCTTTCTCAAATTCTTCTTGTTTGAGACATCTTAAAAGAGTACTGTCTAGACCTCATTTAAACATGGTATCTGTGACAAGAGTATAATGGGAGGATTGGAGAATAAAGTTTCTCTTTTGATTTTTTGATAAGTCAGGAGGTAGGGTATTATCTTTCAGTTATGTGTAAGGTTGGCCATAATGGGAGGAATCATGCCCAACAAGGTGATAGATAGTTTGGGAATCAGGCCAATTATGAGCAGGGTAAAACAACTCTTCCACCAGGATTCATAACACTATTGATTTTCCTATGTTTGAAGGAGAGAAGCAAGTGTTGCCATGGAATATGCTGAAAAGTTATTTCTACAAAGTATTTCTTGATATCATCAACCATCTTTTTATAAAGCATCAAATTTTCATCCTTTGTTTGATAATCATCATTGATTTGATTGATGACGAGTTGAGAGTCTCCAAAGACTTGAACTTGTGTAATGCTCCATTCTATAGCCATTTTGATACCTATAACCAAAGCTTCATCTTCTATTGTATTGTTGGTACATGGAAAGCTTAATTTGTAGGCTTTTGGAATTGTGTGACCTTGTGGTGTAATGAATAGAATACCTGCTCCTGATCCATGTTGTGTATATGAACCATCAAAGTATAATTGCCATGTTTTTGTTGTGACCATTAGGATATCAACATCGGGAAACTCAATCTATAAAGGATGATCATCTTGAAGTGGTGCCTCGGCTAGTTGGTCTACAATGACTTGTCTCTTTATAGCTTTTCTATCAACATACTCAATATAAAACTCACTCAGGATCATGATCCATTTTGCTAGTTGTCTTGTTAATGTTGCCTTGCTAAGTAAATACTTCAATGGATTGATTTAAGCTATCAACTTGATGGAGTGATATAGTAGATAGTGTCTTAATTTTTGAGAAGCAAAAACTACCACTAAGCATGTTTTTTCTATTAGTGAATAGTTGATCTCATATCCCACTAATGTTTTGCTGATGTAGTAGATCGCTTGTTCTTTTTCTTCATTATCTTGTTGTGCAAGGAGAGCTCCTAATGATACTTCGGTGGTTGATACATAGAGTAATAATGGCTTTCCTAGAATTGGTGACATTAGGATGGGTGGTTGCATGAGATAGGCCTTGATCTTGTTGAATGCATCCTCACATTGATGGTCCCACCTGAATTTAACATTCTTATGCAATAGATGAGTAAATGGTTGACATTTATCTGCCAATTGAGCAGCAAATCTTTTGATTGACTGTAGTCTTCCTTGGAGTGATCTAAGTTGACCTATATTCTTGGGAGATACCATTTCCATGATTTCTTTGAACTTAGCTAGATCTACTTCGATACCTCTAGCTGAAACAATGTATCCCAATAGCTTGCCTAAAGTGACACCAAAGGCACATTTCTTGGGATTGAGTTGCAGCTTATACTATTCTAACCTGTCAAAGATATTTTCTAGTATTCCTATATGGTCTTCTCTGTTGTATGATTTAACCAAGATGTCATCCACATAATCTTCCATGAATGTGTGCATCATGTCATGGAATATCATTGTCATAGCTCTCTGATATGTAGCACCCATGTTCTTTAGTCCAAAAGGCATGACGTTCCAGCAAAAAGTACCCCATGGGCATGTGAAAGTTGTCTTTTCTTGATCTTCAGGTGCTATTTTAATCTGATTGTATCTGGGGAAACCATCCATTAGAGAAAACATGGAGTGTCTAGCAGTTAAATCTACAATGATGTCAATGTTAGGCAAAAGAAATTCATCCTTTGGATATGCATTATTAAGATCTCTGAAGTCTATGCATATTCTGATACTTTTGTCTAGTTTGGAAATAGGAACAATGTTGGATACCCATTGAGGATATGCTATACATCTGATGAATTCGACATCCAATAATTTCTTTAGTTCTACTTTGACTAGAAGAGAAATATGTGGATGCATTCTCCTTAATTCCTGTTTAACTAGTTTGGCTCCGGTACTGACATTGAAGTGATGCATAATAAGCTTTGGATCCAATCCTGGCATGTCTGCATATGACCAGGCGAAATTGATTTTCCATCGTTTCAAGAATTCCATATATTGTTGCATTTCTTCTTCTAATAGAGAAGTTGCTGGATGTAGGATCCTTGGTTGCTTTGTTGTCCCAGTGTTAACTGCCTTTGTTGGTTCAATCAAAATGGATGACCTTTCTTAATAGTGCGCAGGTAAAGTGTCAAGTCTCCCATCTTTTGGTGCCTCAAGGAGGTTTCCACCACTAGATGTGTCCTTTCTTTTTACTTTTTCCTGATCTAATGTTGCTAAGAAATGGTTTTCAACATTAGACCTGATATTGTTTTCTTTATTTTCCTTTTTGCGACTAGGAGATTTGGCACCCACTTGACTGGAAGATGCATAGCTAAAATTCCTGTTGAAAGTTGTTGTGGGTTCAATTTCATTAAGATATATGAATATGACATGGTCATTCAGAAAGGTATCAATGGTAGTATGTCCTTCATTTTCCCAATCAATAAGTTTGGGGTGGATTAGAGGTAGGGGGTCCTTAGGTTGAGATGTTTCGAGGGTATCAAGGGTCATGATAGATATGTCAAAGTTTTTGATATGTATGTCTATGTCTAGAATGGTACTCTCATCAGAATTACCTCACACAAGAAGCTCCTGATCACCCTCAATTAAGTCCAAGTCAGCCGAATGTGATTCTAATTCAAGTGAACTAGTTCCTAATGTTTGCCTTGCATACATGTGAACTACATCAACTCCTACATCTTCTTCAAAGCAATTTTCTTCAGCTGATTCTTAAGAGTGATAGGAATCCCATTCCCATTTGTTAGAATTTGTCTCACTTGCAGCCTCCAATCTACATATTTGTTCATATAGTATTTGATTTGTTTCCTCATCTTTTCTTGATATATCTTTTCTTTTTTCATATTCAACCTCTTCTGGACTGAGATTAAGTTTTTTCAACCATTTTATGAGCTCTCTTTGATTAGTACTAGGTTTGTGCTTGTTTTGATTGAGATTTAAGGTTGTTTGGGAGGTGCTTTTACTTTGTTTTTCCTAGTGATTTGAAGCTTGTTTCTTTTTCCATTTCATGTTTGCTTGTGCTTGTCACTTGGCTGATGTTTCTTCTCTTTCAATTGCTAGTTGTTCTTGTCTGTTTTCCTATTCCTCTTGTTGTTGGCTAAAAGATGTGTCTTCTCATAGAGTAACTTGTCCATATCCTAAGCATGCTTTGTCTGTAGCCTGCTGAGTATGAGGCTGGATAGGTTCTGATATACCTTCTTTTCTTTTCCCTATAGGACCTATTCTGGTGTATCCCATTTTTCTGAGAATGTTAAATCCTTTTCCATACTTTTCTGTAGGTATGCGGACATTGTTGATCTTTTGTTGGAATTCTTCATGCTTGTATAGCCACTGTAGTAAATCTTTATCTTCTATTTCCTCTAATAAGGTCCCAACACTAACAAATGCTCCATCAAATATCAGAAGATGTTTCACAATTGGTTGTTGTTTAGAGTTTGATGGTTTTCCAAATGATTTAGGAGAAAGCGGTAATTGTGATATTGAATCTTCTCCATTACCTTGATCTCTTAGCTGCATTTGTTTTTCCATACTTGACAAAATTGAGGCAAATGATTTTTCTTTGGAATGTGTGTTTGAAGATGATGCCTCCCTATTATGAGGAACAATGACTTCTTGAGCTGGTTTGAGATTACTACAATACTGAAATGGATTTGAATCTGTTGAGATCATGATTTCTTTCCCATTATAGGGAAACTTTAGGCACTGATGATATGTGGATGGAACAACTTGTATGTCATGTATCTAGGGTATTCCCAAGAGTATGTTGTATGATAAGTCTAAGTCTAGAACTTGGCATGCGGTGTCTTTATCTAAAGGTCCCACTCTAATGGGTAACATCATAATTCCTTTAGAGGAGTGCTCTTCTTCATCATAGGCTTTAATGGTGATCTTTTTTCAGGGATCAATTGCATCTTCTGAATAACCTAGAGCACAGACTAGACTCAGAGAACAAATGTTTAAGCCAACTCCTCCATCTAATAGGACACGTTTAACTCATGTCTTATAAATGATGACTTCGATATGCAAGGGAGCATTATGGGGATGTTGCAAGGACATGTCATCTTCTTCAATGAATGATAAGCAGTGAGGGGTTGTGAGGTGTCCCACCATTGTTTGGAATTGATCTATATACAGATCTTTAGACACTGTTGTATCTACTAATGCCCATTCAAGAATTTCTTTATGTGCAGGTGAAAGCTTTAAAAGTTATAAGATGGATATTTGTGTAGGCATTTTCTGCAATTGTTCCACTAGATTATATTATTTTGCAGTGGATGACATGTTAGTGGTAGGACCCAGCAAAACAAATTTAGCTTTGCTTCTTATGATAGCATGAGCAAGTTCTTGATTTTCCTTTTCTTTAACTACAATCACATTTACCACATTATCATATGTATGAGCATAGTTTACCTTCACTTTATCCTTACCATTGTTTGTTGTTGATGATTCCCCCTTCTCATAGTTTGGGAGTGGAATTTTAAAAGATGTATGATATTCATTTGGCGTATGTCTATACACAGTTATTACTCCATTATCAATCAAATCTTGGATGACATGTTTCAATCGCTAACAATTATCTATGTGATGTCCCTTGTTTCGATGGAAATCACAATAAAGGTTATCATTCCACCAAGGGGGTTTTACTTGAGGTTCATAGTTCCTTCCTTCTGGCAAAGTAATCAGTTTGTTTTTGAGAAGTGTCTTTAGTGCTGACCCAAGGGGTTCACCAATGTTTGTCGGTTGCCTTCGAAAGAAATTTTTGATAGTTGCTTTTTGGTGATTGTTGTTTTGCCGAGCTGCTGCTGAATGATTGGATAAATTAAAAACTAGCTGTTTTGGTTTCACATTGTTGTTATCCACTATTCCATCATTGACGACATTACGATTTATATTCCAAAACTTTGGCTTATCATTGTTGTTGTTCTTAGTGTTGTTAGGAGGGTGAACTCCTTCTTTGTATATTTTCAACTCACCCTTCTTTATCATGGCTTCCTCCATTCTAATTCCATTATCAATCATATTTCCAAAAATTTGATTTCCTTTCATTTTTATATGATAACTCATTTGATCATTTAGGTTGTAGATGAATATATCCATTTTTTCATACTCTGGCACTTTATGAGGATATTGTGAAGCTAACCATCTCCATCTATGTAAAAATGTCATGAAAGGTTCTCCACTCTTTTGTTTGGAATTACATAGGTCTAGCATTGTTTCTTCATGTTGTATGTTGTAATAGTATTGTAAAACAAACTTGTCCACCAATTCTGAAAATGATCTGATTCCAAGTGGAAGTTTGGAGAACCATTCCATAGCTAGTCTAGTTAAGCTTTTCGGAAATAATCTCATCAAGTAGGTATCTTTATGTACAAAATCCATACTCATTGTGCTAAATTCTCATATATGATCTTGGGGGTTAGTGCTTCCATCATATTTTTTGTATCTAGGAGTTTCACAACCTATAGGAAATGGTATCATGTTTAGATTTATGTCGAATGGATAAGGACGAATTTATTGAAGTGAGTATCTTCTAACATTTCCTCTCTGCATATCTTGAATTTGTGTTTGTAGTGTTTGTATTTGTTGTGTGAGAGTTGTGATAGGATTATCAACATGATTTGTTCTTGTATAACCATGATTTTGCATTCTAAGAGGATCTTGATCTCTTCTTGCATCATCTCTACCCCTTCTTGTATCCTCGTTGGATTGAACATTATTTAGAATTTCTAGGTCATCCCTTTTGAGAATGTAAGTTTCCTCATTGGTTCTGGTGTTACTAGGAATTGATGTGTCATTAATTTTGAGACCAAAAATATCCTCATGTTGTTCATTATTAAGGAGAGGGTCACTTCTCTTTTGTGTCAATTTATTCACATCAAAATCTTGGGTGAGTGTAGCACCAAATTTTGCTAACACTAGGAAATATTTTTCTTTGTCTCCCTCCAATATTTTCTCCATAAATTTATCGAATTACAGATCTTTTTTGATGTCTCTAACATGTTGTTCTATTATTTCCTCTTCAACTTGTATTTCATCTTCATGTTCCATGTTTCTATAATCTTTAGTTATTTCAAATGTTTCTATTTTTGTTTCAGCAATCTTTCATCTTTGAGCCCTGGTTAAAAAGGGCATACACGTGTGTTAGATATTGTGCTAGGGTTCGATTGTCCAAAAGTTGTTTCGATAAGTGATCAACTATCAATGCAAATGTGATAAAATGATATGACATGAAAAGATGATTCAAGTGTTTAAAAGTTTGCAAGTTTTTCAATCTTCAATTTTGGAGTGCAATGATGATGATTTTGATAAAAGCCAAGTCCAATAGGAATGATATATCCTAGGATGTGGGACAAGATTGTCTTGACCAAATGTTGTAGTTTTGTGATAGAGGATGATAGATCCTGATGAGAAACTATGTTTTGAGTGATCAGTTTATCAAAGAGGGTGATAATGCACTTTGAGATGTTAGATCTTGAACTTGTTGAAGGTGAATGCTTGAAAATCTTAAGGTGTCTATTTCTAGAGTCCAGTTTGACAGATGATAACTTGACCAAGTGAACTAAGGAGATAATCTAAGTGCAAAATGACAGATAATAGGTGTTTATGCTCACTATAAACTAACCAAGAAAATATGATAGATCTGAAAAAAACATACAAGTAGACAGTTCTGGACAGATAGAGACATAAATTTGTACGTCACCTTATACAGCCCCGAACGACAATTTAGACAGGCTCATATGACAAACTAGAAATCTCACATGATAGAAGACATAAACTCGTACAAGCTTTTGCATAGAACTAGATGACAAAAGATGACACAAAACTCTTTTCTAAGTTGATTTGTATGACAATTCCCATTGGGCCAAACGATAAAAGATAACACAAAATTGTCTACTAAGATGACTCACACAACAATTCTCACTGGACCAGATGATAAACTAGATGCCTCGTACAACAAACTAACAAAATTGTATGATAGAGGATAGAACAGAGACAAAACCTTTGTTTGGATAGATTTTTGATCAATGAAGTTTGATGGTTTGCTTCTGTTTTCCAGTTTTTAAGATGTCCGATTTTCTGTTTTAGGGATGAGGACACAAAAAACATGGCATATGATAAGTGACCTCAAGCACAGTATGCTACCTAAGGATGTTAGTTGAGAGAGAAAACCTTTTCTTGCAAACTTAGGTACACACCCAATAGCTAATCAAAATACGACCGTTGAGTCTCACACAATGGATTCTCAACACCATATTATCTAACTCCAAATGCTAATGGGGGCATGATATGGAAAGTTTCTTGGGAGAGTTACTATCTCTCTTGCACAAATATTATCCCCCTTTTGAATGGGAATTAGGTAGCTTCTAATTTTAATCGGAACTAGTAAAGGATCCATTTAGCACGTCGGGGTATAAACTCAATTAAGAGGTCTCCCAGCCTTGAAAACCAAGGTTTGATATACCCAAAGGTACGAAGGAGAGATATTCTCAAGAACTACCATTAACTTGATTTTCATAAAATCAAATCTATTTTATAGTGGGTTGGAGTACTTGGCATTATCCATTCCCACTTGGGTCGTTCCTCTCTCACCGACCTTAATGGCTTTGGCCTTATAGGACCCTCGAGAGGGCAGACCCGCTAAAGATATGCACTATTGAAAACAAAGGATGAGTCCAGCTTTCTAATCACTTAAGAAATGTAAGGGAATACTCTCCTATCATCAAAACACATAAGACATGTTTGTTCATTTCTATTAGCTAAAAAAAGTGTGCCTAGAAAATTTAAATACATAAAGTTTGGCTGAGTCCTCCTAGGCAACCTGCAAAATAGATACGTTAGTAGTCATGATGTTTGGATGAAATGAAGCTTTGACAAGTGTAATCTTCGACAATCATTCTACAAAAACTAGTTAGGCTACCGAAAAACTCACAAACATACCAGGCTTAGCATTAGTAATAATCAAATTGAAGCATGAAAACCCTAAAATGCAATCTGTTTTGAAAACACAGAAGAAGAATTTTGTACGACAATTCTCACCTTCTTGTACAAGGACACAAACAAACTTGTACGAGGTAGAAAGGGAACTCATATGAAATTCTGAATTAGACCCGGCCAAAAACTTGCTAGATTGAAAATTTGATGATGTTGAGAGGCCAAAAATGAGATTTTTGGCCCTACAGTGGGTGCCAAAATGTTGTGCCTGTGAAGTGTGATACCTACAGCTGCAACACAAACACTCAATAGATCATTACAAGCATGGTTAGCAAATAAGAAGTAAATGAAAGATGAATCATGACAAACTGACCTATCACCTCCTAAGAGATGCGAGTGTATATGGTGAAAATGGATAACAATAATAACGATATTGGAAGGCTAAATGAATTCAACCACAAAACCCTAGCCTAACAACAACAAAGATCCACCATAACATATGAAGATTACCTAAGACAATTCAAATCAAATGAAATCACAAAGATTATACCATCACATGTCCAATAGGGTTTGGATCTCCATTCTTCCTATCTCCATTGATCTTGCTTGATGTATTGGCTCTCAGATTTTATGTGCACAAGAGCTCAACAAAGAACGGAATGTGGTTGCAAGTAGGATCGTAGTGTAGTCAATTGATCAAGTAGTTAGAATGATTGATTAGGGTTTGATAATGAAGGAAGCATCTCCTTATATAGAAGACACTATATGAAATGGAGGGATAAGATTGGGAGGTGTAAAAGGAGGTCGGCTATGATTAGAGGGCAGGTAAAAGAAATAATAAAATAATGAAAGGGGTAGGTAGTGTATGAATTAAGAGATGAATGACATGTGTCATGGGTAGAAAAGGTTAATGAATTAATTAAATAAATAAAGATTCATTTAATTAATAGAAGGAGTGAGATAATTAAATAAATAAAATATTTATTTAATTAAGGAAAAGGATAATTTAAATAAATAAATGTATTTTTTTAAATGAGAAATAAGGCTAGAAGAGGATAAATGAATTAATTAAATAAATAAAGATTTATTTAATTAATAGAAGAATTAAGCTTAGATAATTATTTAATTAGACTAGACAATTTTGGGTGTCTACATTTTGCCCCTCTTTGAGACAATGCGGCTTGGCGCATTGTTTCAAAGAAGATAATATGAACTGATACAGAGTTGCCCCAAGATGGGAATGATATGCCCCCTCGAGAGATTGGATGAAAATGTCTGGAAAGATCACAGACAATCTCTTGATAAGAAAGAAAGGCTAGAATGGACTGACCGGATAAAGTGATAAAGTCACAAGATAACAAAGACTGACTCGGGAGGCGAGGGCTAGGGCTAGGGTAGTCTATAAGATAGACCACGGGGGAAAATACATCCTCATTGTCATCTACACATCCATGAGAGTAGAGTGTAGAGCGAAAATAGAGTAGTAGTAGTCAACAGCGATGGCCTTCATTCACAGATTCGACTGCGTTCGCCGATTCTAGAGGCCAGCAGAGGCAGGAGAGCCAGTAAGTACCACCAAACCTCCTCGTACTTTGATGCATTTATTGTTGTCATTAATGCATGGTAGATAGGGCAATAAATGTGCTTAGAATAGGGTCCAAAAAATGTGCAAAAATGTCCAGGCGTGTCTGCATTGGTGCCAGGCGCGTCTATGCTCGGGAAGCGCATCTGTGTTTGTACCAGGCGCGTCTGTGATGGAAACCGCGTCTATGCCAAATGCGGCCGCATTTGTGATGTGTAGGCACGTCTATGGCAAGAAGGCATGTCTATGTCACCCAGGTGCATCTGTGCAGAGCATAGGCACGTCTGTGTTTGTCAGGCGTGTCTGTGTATTCTTTAAGCATGTTTATGTCAGGAAAGTGCGTTTGTGTCAAAAAATGTGAATTTGTGTCTTCTAGGTCAAATTGACAGTTCTGTGATGAACATACACTGCCGATTGGATAAGCTGCTGAGAGGATACACTCAAGAAGGTCCTCTAGGGAATACTAGGATAGATCAAGGTACTTTGTGATGAATAGTGAGCACCAAGATAGAGTACTTTGTGATGAACAGGGACTACTAAAAAGAGCAGCACTTTGTGATGAACAGAGAATACTAAAAAGAGCAGCACTTTGTGATGAACAGTGACTGCAAATGTGAGTAGCACTTTGTCATGAATAGTGAGTGCCAAACACGTAGTACTTTGTGATGAACAGGGAGTACCACTAGGATAGAAGCAACACTTTGTGATGAACAATGAGTGTCACTAGGATAGAAGCAACACTTTGTGATGAATAGTAAGTGTCACTAGGATAGAATGCCATATGCATTTAGATAAAAAGTAGCATTTTGTGATAAACAGGGAATGCCACGATGACTGACATGATTGATTTGCTTGACTACAGGAGTATTTGCCTATGTTGGAGTCACGGGAGAGATTCCCATCGACTCAGAGGTTGCGACCTGGGCTGACAGCCGAGGAGCAAGCTACGATCAAGGCTATGGGATTGAGACATGTGTTATATGTGCCTGAGTTTCAGGTGAACATGGGACTGTTGACTATGCTGGTGGAGAGATGGCACTCCAAGACATGTACATTTCATTTCATTTGCCAATGGGGGAGATGACAGTCACTCTCGAGGATGTATATAGGATTCTATGGATACTGATCAATGGGGAGTTGATCCCATATGATCAAGATGGAGATAGGGAGGCCCTGAGACGAGTGTTCCAGGACCCAAGACTAGAGATGAGGGTAGGGCACGTGGCTTGGGACACTATGACTACTACAGGATTGGCGCTACCAGTAGTGCTAGGAGGAGTGATCAGTGGGTTCCTATGTCTTGATAGAGTGACACAGGGGTTGGCTATAGGCTGGGGAGGTGCATTGGAGACACTCATGACATAGCACACCAGATATGCTTGGGGACCATGTGTGCTAGCACACCTCTACTATGAGTTGCATCAGTTTGTATACCACGGATTAGTGGGATTGGGCTGTGGGGTGACATTGTTGTAGGTGTGGGCTTATGAGCATCTACCAGTAACAAGACTGATACACTTCAGAGGTAGAGGTCACAGACGTAGTTTTGTTCACTTATACGACATAATCACGTCGTAGCCACGGATTGGCAGGCTAGAGCACTGGCGATGGGTGATTGATGATATTGACATGGTCATATGGAGGCCATACTTGGGATGCGAGTAGTGGGAGGACGATGTGGTAGAGCTTCCCTACACCTTCCAGAGCAGGTACCTGATTGGGTGGATGCCCTATGTGCTGAAGAGGTAGCTAGTGGATAGGGTTGGCAAGCAGTTTGGCAGGATTCAGCGGATGCCACGGGGTTTAGGCATGTATGCACCGACTGTGAGAGATCAGGCATAGTTTGGGCCCCTATTATCATATGATTAGGCTATTACACAACATGTAGAGATGATGACCCTACCCTAGGACATGTGGCCAAAGATTGAGGATGCCGACATGGATGTCGAGTACACAGCATACTGGGCTGAACATACATTCCCACGCCTGACGAATCCAGGAGAGCCATTAGATGGAGATGGTGGTGGCAGAGGCCGATGGAGGAGGAGGGGAGCAGTTGGAGAGAGGAGGGTTGCACTGTGGAAGGAGGGTGGAGATGATAGGTAGGCTCAGGTGGTGAGGGGTCGCAGTGGATTACCACTACAAGTGTCAGTAGCACAGGGTCCCAGATAGGTCCAGGTACAGGGACAGGGACAGGGACAGATACAAGGACAGGGATAGGGATAGATACAGGGATAGGTACCAGTATAGGCATAGGCACAGGGGTAGGCACCCATACAAGGGGAGCCACATGCAGAGCCATAGGGGGATGATGTAGAGGAGGATGAGCTGATGGAGCTGAGGGAGATCTGCCAGGGACAGGAAGATGAGATCCAAGAGTTGGAGAGGGAGAGGGATAGGCTCAGGAGGCATCTCTGAGATACCGAGTGAGAGTGAGACCAGGCCATTCAGCGCTACACAATGGCTGAGACAACACTGAGGGCTAGGAGGCAGGCAGCAGAGGACACAGGGGTAGGATATGCTTACGTTCTGCGGGCTGGGGAGGAGATTGCCTGCTGTGGGATCTCTATTATGGTGTAGTGCCAGTGGATCAGGTGGCAAGGAGCTTCCATAGACCATCGCGGATAGCGATAGCTATGGGAGGGAGCCCAAGGAGACAGGCATCTAGTGGTGGGGTTATGGATAAATTTATTATGAACGAATTGGTCATGAGTGTGTGCAAAGTGAAGTGATGAAAGAGAGTCCTGAAGGAGGGAGGAGCAATGTCTCTACATATGGCGTTGGTGACCCAGTTTTCACCATGGTACTTGCCCAGGGCGCCACCGAAGTGGTTTTCACCGTTGGACGAAATTATTTCTCTTTACTTTTTTGATTTTTTAATGTTTTTTGTGTCACAGGGTGCTTGTTTGCCAGGTTTTCACCAAGTAACGATTTTTTTGTTTTATGATTTTTTTTGTATTTTTGAATTTTTTTGATTTTTTTGTATTTTTTGAAATTTTTGATTTTTTTGTATTTTTTGAATTAGGATATTTCGAAGAGCTATGTATAAAACCTGTGAAGCTGCATGCTATTCATAGGATCCTCCAAAGGTTCACCTTCTGTAGTTGAGAGCTGATATGCCCCAGATCCATATGCTGCTGTAATGATGTAAGGACCAAGCCAATTTGGTTCGAACTTGCCCTTCTTCTCTCTATCTTGCTGATTTTTGGGGTTTTCTCTGAGAACCAAATCACCTACCTCAAATGTGCGAGGCTTGATCTTGTGATTGTAGCTGTGACTCATTCATTGTTGGTAAGCTTTGAGATGATTAAAAACAGTTTGTCTTCATTCATCCAGTAGTTCTAGCTCTTGTAAGCGAGAGACCCTATAGTCTTCATCACTGATGATGTTTTGCAAAGAGACCCATAAAGAGGGTAGCTCGACCTCACTAGGAAAGATGGCTTCAATACCATAGACAAGTGAATAGGGTGTAGCTCCTGTAGGTGTGCAGACACTTGTGCAATAGGCCCAAAGTGCAGGATTAAGTTGGATATGCCAATTACGGCCAGCGTCGTCGATTGTCTTTTTGAGGATTTTAAGGATTGTTTTATTAGATGCTTTAGCTTGACCATTACCTTGGGGGTAATATGGCATGGAGAAACGATGGGAAATATGGAAGCAGTCACAGAGCTCACGAACATCCTGATTTTTGAAGGGACGCCTGTTATCAGTGATAATGGAAATAGGAATACTGTATCGACAAATGATATAGTTGAGGATGAACGTAGCAATCTATTTTCTAGTGACTTGTGTGAGAGGCATGACTTCAATCCATTTTGTGAAATACTCTATGGCAATGATAATGAATTTATGACCATTGGAAGAAGGAGGGTGAATCTTGCCTATGAGATCAAGTCCCCATTGACAAAAGGGCCAAGGAGATGCAATTGGTTGAAGTTCTTGTGCTGGTGCATGTATGAGGTCTCCATGAATTTGACATTTCTTACATTTCTTGACAAACTGATATGAGTCTTTTTCCATATTGGGCCAATAATATCCAGTCCTGATGAGTTTCTTGGCCAAGGTAGGACCACTAGCATGTGGACCACATATCCCTTCATGCACTTCCCGTAATGTAATCTTAGCTTCATCACTTTCTAAACATCTAAGAAGGGTGCCATCTAGACCTAGCTGGTATAGGATATCATCTAAAATGACATAGCGAGAGGATTGGCGAATGAAAGTGCGACGTTGGTTATTTGATAGATTCGGAGGTAGGGTATTGTCACAGAGGTATGTGAAAATAAAACCATATAACTAGGACTTGGGACCGACAACACATATCATCTCAGTAGGAATGATTTCGTATGAAGGAACCAAAAGGTTATCCACCAAGAACTCATAACGGGTCTCGTTTGGAGGTAGATCAATCAATGAAGCAATTGTAGCCATGGCATCTGCGGCGCGATTCTGCTCTCTTGGTATCTACTCAAAGTCTATCTCTATGAAGTGTTGTTTCAGGTCATCCACCATTTGTTTATAAGGCATTAATTTTTCATCTTTTGTTTGGTAATCATCAGTTGCTTGACGGATGACAAGTTGAGAGTCCCCAAAAACCTGAAGTTCCTGGATCTTCCACTAAACTGCGATCCATAATCCTGTTGTTAATGCCTCATATTCCACTACATTGTTAGTGCAAGGAAATGATAAGCGATATGATTTTGGTATAGAATCCCCTTGAGGAGTTATAAAGAGGATGCCAGCTCCTGCCCCATGCTGTGTGTATGAGTTGTCAAAGTACAGTTGCCATGGCTTTGCATGTGACATTGTCAAAATAGATTCATCTGAAAATTCTGAACTTAGAGGAACATCATCTATCATGGGAGCATCTACTAATTGATCTGCAATGGCTTGTCCTTTTATTTATTTTCTGTCCACATACTCGATGTCGAATTCACTCAGGATCATTACCCATTTGGCCAATCACCCAGTAAGTGTCGCTTTATTGAAAAGGTATTTCAATGGGTCGATTCTTGCAACCAACTTAGTCTTATGAGTGAGCATGTAATGTCATAATTTCTACGAAGCAAAGACCACGGCGAGACATGCACGCTCAATTGGTGTGTAGTTTAGCTCATATCCCACCAATGTGCGACTGATATAGTATACTACTTTTGCCTTGCCCTCAACAATTTGTTGTGCTAAGAGTGCCCCCAGTGCTGTTGGAGTAGCTGATATGTATAGTAACAGAGGCTAATCTAGAATTGGTGGCATCAGAACTGATGGATTCAGAAGATAATCTTTGAGCATTTGGAAAGCCTGTTGACAATTATCATCCCATTTGAATTTGATGTTTTTATGTAGCAAGTGCTGAAAAGGATTACACTTATCTGCAAGTTGTGCTATGAATCTTCGTATGGACTGGAGTCTGCCTTGTAAGGATCAAAGTTGACTGATATTTCTTGGTGGTTGCATTTCCAAGATGGCCTTGACTTTTGCTGGATCAGCTTTGATTCCTCTTTTGGATACAATGAATCCTAGAAGCTTCCCGGAGGTTACTCCAAAGACACATTTCTTGGGGTTTAATCTTACTTTGTATTTTTCCAACCGATCAAAGACGACTGAAAGTATGTCCAAATGTGTAGTTCTATCTATTGATTTGCCCAAGAGGTCATTGACATAATCTTCCACGGTTACGTGCATGAGATCATGAAAGATAGTAGTCATGGCTCTTTGATATGCACCTGCATTTTTTAGCCCGAAGGGCATGACATTCCAACAGAAAGTTCCCCAAGGACAAGTGAATGATATTTTGTGTTGATCCTCCAGCACGATCCTTATTTGATTATAACTAGAGAATCCATCTAGTAATGATAATATTTCATGACCTACAGTGAGATCAACAATCAATTCGATATTTGGTAATGGGAAGTCATCCTTTGGACAAGATTTATTGATGTCTCTGAAATCTGTACAAATTATGATGCTTCGATCTGGTTTACTGATAGGCACTAAGTTGGAGATCCATTCAGGATAATCAATTGGGCATATGAATCCAACATCCAATAATTTCTCAAGTTCTGCTTTGACTAGTAATGCCACTTGTGGATGCATTTTTCTTAATTTCTGTTTCACTGGTTTTGCCCCTGGTTTAACTATCAAATGATGCATTACCAAATCTGGATCTAATCCAGGCATATCAGCGTATGACCAAGCAAAGTTGATTTGTCGTTCTTTGAAGAAACTTATGAATTTTGACCTTTCAGACTCTGTCAACGATTGAGCCAAGAATATGTTGTGTGGAACCTCTTCTATACCAATGTTTGTTTTGATAGTCTCCTCTACCAACATGGATGACTTTTCCTCATATGATGCTGGGAGAATGTCGAGCCTTCCATCTTCAGGTGCCTGAGAGAGGTTTTCGCCCTCAAATACATCCTTTCTTTTTACTTTTTTGGGTTCAGACAGCGCCACAGTGTGGTTTTTGCCATAAGACCCTTGATTTGTTCTTATTTTCACATTTTTGCAACTGGAAGGTCCGACACCCTCACCAAAATATGCCACGCTATTGAGTTCTATAGTTTATCCCGCTTTATGGTCCCCAGGAGGAAGATCATCTTGTATGCCCAGATAGTCAATAAAGGCTTCATCATTTTGGAATGTGTCAAACTGTGTAGGTCCTTCATGATCCCAGTCAATGAGTTGGTGGTGAACAAGGGGAAGGCCTTCAATGTCTTCGAAGTTAGCGGGGCTAAGAGTGAAGATGTAGTTATATTCGGGTATGTCAAAGTAATTATCAAGGTCATCGATGGCACTCTCCTCATCAGTCTTGATCCTATGTGATTTCAACCTAGGACCTTGAGACAAGGACTGTGTGGAATCCTCATGGGTTATTTCTTGACCAACTCTGAACTTGTTATAGAATTCCTCTTCTTCTGTGGGTTCATCTAGCTCTCTAAATGTCTTGGTGAGCTCATAGTCACTGGAAGATTTGTCTGAACCCCATTCCCATTTGTTGGAGTCTGTGGAATAGTGATCCTCTTATTGAATTTTGGCAGCTTTGATTTGTAAAGCTTCTTCTATCCTTTGAGTGTGGACCTTGGAAGTCAGGAAACCAAGTCCTTTCGAGCATTCCTTTTTAAATGTCAATTCAAGTTGTAAAGGTTCAATGATGCCTTCCTTTCGTAACCCAAGAGGGCTTTTTCCATCATACCCAAATTTTTGTAGAATTTTGAAGCCTTTGCCATATTTCTCACATGGTAGACTGATGTGATCTTGTGTGTCATCTTCAATGTCTTTGTAAAGCATTTTGTATAAATCTTCCTCTTCCAGTTCGCTCCATCTTTGAAAGGTAGTAGGGTCCCATTTGAGTATCATGATGGTTACCTGCTTGTTAGGATGTGGTCTTCCATATTCTTTTGGGGAACTCATGACTTGTCGTAAGTACATGGTCTGATTTAAAGTGTATTCCCCCATGCCTTTGTCTTGAAACTTGCCTTTAAGCTCACCTTGTTTTGATGTCGAAGGTTTTAAGGACTCAGGATCAATGTATGCTGAGGAAGGAACAACTTCACGATTACTGGGAATGATGGTCTCAGTCTTTGATCTCAGGTTATTGCAGTATATGAACGGATTACGATCACTATTAACGGTTTCCTCCACTCCATTGTGATGAAACTTAATGCATTGGTGATATGTAGATGGGACTGCTCTCATTTCATGAATCCAAGGATGTCCTAGCAATATGTTATAAGTGAGATCTAGATCCAAGACTTGACAAACCACATCCTTTGTAACTGGCCCAACTCTGAGAGGTAAGGTGACTGTGCCCTTGGATGAACGCTCTTCATCATCATATGCCTTGATGGTGATTTGATTTGTAGAATTCACAGCTTTATCAGAATATCCCAATTGTTTAATAGTGCTCAATGTACAAATGTTTAGACCAGCTCCTCCATCCATCAGGACTCGTTTTATTCGATGTTTGTGTATGAAGGCTTCAACATGTAGCGGTGCATTATGTGGCTGACTTACGGAGGCGTCATCGGCTTCTGTGAATGTAAGTGAATGTGGAACGAAAAGGTATCCCACCATGGCTTAAAACTGGTCCATGTTCAGATCAGTAGGAATGGCAGTATCTCTCAAGATTTTGTCAAGAATGGCTTTATGTGTGGGGGATATGCGTAATAGCTCAAGAATGGAGATGAGCATGGGTGTCTTCCCTAACTGTTCTACAAGGTCATACTCAGGTTTGGTTGATGAGGAAGTGGTGTTCTTGGCTAGAGGACCTTACAAAGTGAATTTACCTTAGTGGGTTGTAACATGACATTCAGAGGTAGGTTGGGAAGAAGATCCAACACCTTTTAGGACAATCTTGGGTCTTCGGGTAGAATTCACAGAGGTTTTGTCCTTGATGATAATGGTAGAGACGTAATTGTCCATTGAAATATGATTGATAGTTGAATCATAATTATAGGATGCTCTGGTATAGTTGGTTTAGTCATCTGTGGCTTTAGCTTTTCCCTTGTCATGCTTTGGGAATGGTTCCTTGAACATCTCATGTTCTTGATTGGATGAGTGTCCCTCAATTTCAATATCACCTCTATCAATGAGATCTTGTATGATGTTCTTCAGTCGATGACAATTTCCTATCTTATGACCTTTGCTCTTATGAAATTCACAATACTCATCATCATTACACCAATTTGGTTTGACCTTTGGTTCATATGGAGGAAAATTTGGAACTGTGATTACCTTGTTTGCCACTAGCTTTTTGAAGACTAACTCAAGTGGTTCTCCCAAGGGAGTGTACTTCCTTTGTGATCTAGAAGTTGTTTGAGTATTCACTTGATTGTTTGTAGAACTTGATCCTGAAAAGATGAATTTGGGTCACACTGTGTTGGCGTCAACAACACCATCATTGACTATGTTCTTGTTTTTGTTTCAAAATCTCGGCTTGTCTTTTCCCTTAAAGTCATATTTGTTTTCCTTGAATATCTTAATGACTTCTTGTTCAATTAGGAACTTTTCTGTCGCTAAGCCTTTTTCAATGACGTCCTTAAAGGTGGACAAACAAGATTTTCTTAGATCATAGCCAATGTCTTTGTTAACATTCTAGGTGAACATTTCTACCATTTGTTTTTGTGGAATTTCACAAGAGCATCTGCTGGCTAGATTTCTCCATCTTTGTAAAAATGATGAAAAAGATTCTCCATCCTTTTGTTTGGTGTTGCACAAAGTAGTGACTGATATGTCTGTCTCTATATTGTAGGAGAAATGTTGAATAAATGCCTCTGCTAGATCACCCCATGACTTAATACCAGGTGGGAGTTGGGAGAACCATTCCATAGCTTGATCACCTAGGCTTTGTGGAAATAATCTCATCAAATATGTCTCTTCTGCTACTACCTCAATGCAAGCTGTGAAAAATTGTCTTATGTGTGCCTTAGGATCTCCTTTTCCTCTATACTTATCAAATTTAGGCATCACAAAGTGTGTAGGAAAAGGAGGCATTGGAATTCTCTTGTCAAATGGATAAGGACATATGTCTCTCATTGTGTATGTTGGCTTCGGTGTATTTATGTCCTCCATTTTCTTTTGTAAGTCCCTGATTTGTTGCTCCAAATTGCTCTTTGGTGGAGACCGACTTCTTGGACCATACCCCATGCTTGAGGCACCAATTGGAGGAGGATCCTATTGCATATATGGATGATATTGATCATACACATGTTCATATGGAGGAGGTCTATAATGATGCTGCGTATATGGACCACTTGGTATAGATTCATGTTGAGGAATGCCATATCTATTTTGTCCATGTATACCATACTCTACAGGCATGTCATGTTATAATGTGTTGCCCCCAAATTTGACATGGGGTTTCCTTGTGTCCAAAGTTTGAGCATGCCTTTGAATATCCAATTTCTTTGGTGGTTGATCCTTGGCATTGATATGTGATTGAGCATATTTCTCTGCATAAGACTTCCATAATGGTCTGCGAAGGTGAGTATCATATGCTTGACCATGTGTGTATGGGACCTCTAGTTTTTGAAACAAAGATGATGGTGATTCAAGTACCATATGTGGTCCTCTATTGCCTCCACTATTAGGCCTTCTTTGATCGATGTTCGAGTGAGGTTGTTGCAAAGGTCAATTTTCCATTATTTGAAACATGTCAAAATCATGAGGTATCTTGGCTCCACTTTGTGCCATCATTTGTAAGAAGTATTGTCTATCCGTTCTCATTATTTCCTCAACCAATCGATTGAAATGGGGATTCATAAGGGATTTTTCCACATTTGCTGAATGTACAAAAAATTTGTCCATATTGTCATTATGTGTATCATTGTTGTTTGTAGTGTCCATGTTCTCAACATTTGGAATGTTTCTATAGGCATCCATGTCAGGTAATGTAGTATGATCGGAATTGAAAAAGATATCATTATCATACTCATAAGAACTCATGTTTGCGGACTCTTGAGCCTCTTTAGTTTCTCTCCTAGATTTTTGAAGGCAGGTTTCAACCATGAACTAGGTATTGATTGAGATGTGTGAGACTAGATGAAAATGGAAAAAGTACAGAAGACCAAGAGTTGGATGGAATGTAAATGAATCAG
Organism: Cryptomeria japonica; assembly: GCF_030272615.1. Taxonomy (NCBI): domain Eukaryota; kingdom Viridiplantae; phylum Streptophyta; class Pinopsida; order Cupressales; family Cupressaceae; genus Cryptomeria; species Cryptomeria japonica. Next base: position 215,333,771 of record NC_081406.1, on the reverse strand, counting down.
AGGTTTACTTGCAATGTCCAAAGTGTAAGACCAAGTATGTATGTAGTAGAGTAGGTGTGGCTTCCAAAGAGAGGATAGTTTCTCTTGATGAGGTAAGTTGACCTTGACTCTAAGTAAGACCAAATGAGACCCAAAGGTAAGAAACCTTGATGAGGGACCACTTAGCAAAGTGTTGTTATATGTAGTGTGTTGACAAAGTATGATGAGGACAAGAAAGTGACCTTTTGACTCAAGTTTAGACAAATGTGAATGTTATGTAAGGTGTAAAGCAATGATGGACTTTGTGAGACCCAAGGACAGGTTGACTGCTAAATGAAACCCTAGAGAAATGACCTAGGAAGCTCAAGAATTCTGAAACTAACTGTGTTTGTTTGGTGGACTGTAACAATTTTTCAATTCTGAACATAGACGCGCCTGTATACTTCACAGATGCGGTTTTCTGACATAGACGTGGCTCTACTCAACACAGACACATTTTTGAGATTTTGTACAAATTGCAATGTTGATTCTGTAGACACAAACGTGTTTCTGCCCTTCACAGACGTGATTATACATCACAGATGCTATTATGTCCAAAATAGACGCGTTTTTGCAAAATTTGTGCAATTTTTTCCAATCTGTGAAGTCATTTTGTTGTAACCAAATCTGACTATTTGACTATTTTTCGTGACAAGAGGACACAGTGTTATTGAAGACCTAATGTTTGCAAGTGTCTAGACTCCAAAATGACTCAAAAAGAAAAGTGTGTTGTTTGATGTGAAAATGTTTTTGCATACACTTGAAGACACAAAAGACACAATGTTTTGCTATTTGGTCTTGAATGTTTTGAATGTTTAAAATAAGTCAAGCACAATTCTTATGGCTAGCCAAGACAATAGTTGTTGATCCCACATGGGGTTTTACCCCCGAGGCTATGCTATTCAGAGTGGATACTTAGATGCTTGACCTCACTGGCTCCACCCTCGGCACTCACTTCTCACATCAGCCAAGCATCAGTCTCCATGAAAACTCCCTGTGCCAAACTTTGTATCTCTACTAAGAACCGTATGTGTGTGGGCCGCTACCAGAGGTCCGACCTCCTGCCTCAACAACTAGAAGGATTTGGGCTTCTAAAACAAAGAGGTGCTAGTAAGGGCATTCACTCATGTGGCCATACATGTGGCACTTTCAACTCTGTAACTACAGAAGGCTCCTAGCCGGTAGGGGTTATGCCCTACAAATGATCAAATAAATTTGATCAAACGGGTTTATGGGGAGACATAGTGTCGGTATGAACTAATCAACACACGTTATCCATAATTTTCACCATGGATATAGTTGTTTATAGTGGTTCAGAAGAGGTGGGTTTTCCTTGCTACCACTTGGGTCATTCTCTTCTCACTAGTAGTCCTAATGACCACATGGGAAGATAGGCCCTCTAAAGATTAAACAAAAAGAGCCTATTGCTCAAGACACAAAAGACAATGATTCAATTTTAGTGCACCAATTGAAGTGATTGCTAGTCTATGAAAACAAGGCACACAATAAAAATCCAAAAACCCTTGCTAAGGACCTACAACAAAGAGTTGTTAGTAGTTTGGATTGTTTCAAATAATCACCCCTTCCTGTAAGCACACAAGTTAGGTAAATTTTAGATCCAAAATACTTTGTGAAAATAGGGGCCTTCAACCAAACGATTTTTCTTTCAAGACAAGCTGCACCAATTTCGTTAGCTAGATCTAAAAATGTTAGCTCAAAATAAACCGGATCTGAAACCCTAAATGCAAAATCCAAAACTGAATCAATAAACCCAAAATTTGAAATCAGTGAACACAGACGTGATTACCCTCAACACAGACATGACTTCCTGACACAGACATGGTTCTGTGAGACACAAACGTGTCTCCAGAATGTAGACGCGACCTCTAGACACAGACGTGGCTAAAAACACCACAGACGCGACTTAATAACACAAACATGATTCCCAGAACTTGAAAAATAAAATACTGCCAATAACACAAATGCAATTCTAGATGTCACAGACGCGCTAGAAAATCAAAAATGTGATTCGAAAGTGCGCAAACGCGGGAATATCAAAATGTTGTCGAAAACGTCAAATCTGCAACTTCAAAACACAAAATCTGCAACAAGGATGTTAAATACAAAAGGGACAAGAGTCCCACCAGGCATGCCAAAATGTATATGGTGAAAATGGATAACAATAATAATGATATTGGAAGGCTAAATGAATTCAACCACAAAACCCTAGCCTAACAACAACAAAGATCCACCATAACATATGAAGATTACCTAAGACAATGCAAATCAAATGAAATCACAAAGATTATACCATCACATGTCCAATAGGGTTTGGATCTCCATTCTTCCTATCTCCATTGATCTTGCTTGATGTATTGGCTCTTAGATTTTATGTGCACAAGAGCTCAACAAAGAACGAAATGTGGTTGCAAGTAGGATCGTAGTGTAGTCAATTGATCAAGTAGTTAGAATGATTGATTAGGGTTTGATAATGAAGGAAGCATCTCCTTATATAGAAGACACTATATGAAATGGAGGGATAAGATTGAGAGGTGTAAAAAGAGGTCGGCTATGATTAGAGGGTAGGTAAAAGAAATAATAAAATAATGAAAGGGGTAGGTAGTATATGAATTAAGGGATGAATGACATGTGTCATGGGTAGAAAAGGTTAATGAATTAATTAAATAAATAAAGATTCATTTAATTAATAGAAGGAGTGAGATAATTAAATAAATAAAATATTTATTTAATTTAGGAAAAGGATAATTTAAATAATTAAATGTATTTATTTAAATGAGAAATAAGGCTAGAAGAGGATAAATGAATTAATTAAATAAATAAAGATTTATTTAATTAATAGAAGAATTAAGCTTAGATAATTAAATAAATAAAATATTTATTTAATTAGACTGGACAATTTTTGGTGTCTACAACAAGTATAGATTTGCTCTCAGATCTGGATAAGCAATCTGAGTGACTTGACTACACCTAGATGGAGGATTTGAAATGATAATGATATGTAAAGATGAGATTGATTATGCTAGATTTATCCAAGAGACTTATTAAGCTAATGATATGCATGATTAAGCTATGATGATGATGCAATTAAGCTAGAAAAGAGATTGATTAAGCTACATGATTCAACAATTATGCTAGAAAATGATCAAATTAAGCTAATACAATTGCCTATAACAATAATGCTCAAATGATATGCCTATAGTAACAATGCCTAAATTGATAATGAGATGGGATCCTTTGTGCTCCAAAATGGGGGATATTTATAGGATTTCCAAGGCCAGGGGTGAGGTGGCAGGAATCAACGGTCAAGATTAAGTCTAAAGATATCAAGGGTGAAATTGGAGGACGTTGGAGAAGAGGTTGGAGGAAGGGACACTTGTCATCTTTGTTGTGACAAGTGTCAAGGAGCCTTGCTCATAAAAGGGCAAGTGTCCAAGAAAGGAGACATGTGGCCAAAGTGTCATGTGTCTTAAGGGAAGAGTATCCACACCATAAGAGGTTAGGATAAGGAGGTTAGGATGTGAAAGATAGGATAGGGTTAGGCAAACCCAAGGTTAGGTGGTTACAATTTAGGAGGCATGTGGGTAATTTGAATTTTACAAATTCGAATCATAGGAAAATACTAATTAATTCTCAATCAACTCATAAATGTATTTGTTTTAATTAATTAGGGGATTAGAATAATTGATTGAAATGGGGGGGAAGATTGATTAATTTGAATTAATTAATCAAAGGAGACAATGGAATGAACTTAATGAATAAATCCTTATATTTATTAATAAGTAGATGAAAGGGAGAATTTAATCAAATTTCGTAATGAATTCAATTAAATTAGGAAGGAGGAATAATTAAATAATTGCTTATTTAATTAATTATGTTTAGATGATTTTTAGGTGTATACATCAATGACTACATAAAAATCTAGACTACAATCCGGAAGAAAAAATGAACTGCAATGATAGCATCTCCTATGCTTGAGTATAGTTTCGGTTAAGCTCAATACTAGAGGACTAAATCCTCTTACATTAACTCAACTTGATCACCAATGATCAACCAAATCCTTTGTATGAATGATTATTACATTATTCGCTCCTATATCATCCTTATTACCTTTTTTTCATATGATCTACAATGAGATCTTACATCATATATATACAAACCCTCAACCAGAAACAATAAGGTCGACCACTAGACAATAAAGCAATTACATAATTATAAAACATGTTAGCTTGAGACCAAACAAATATTATCCAACCCATAAGACATCTTGAAAACACATTGAGTAGAACAATCAACATGTTACATTAATCAGTCCATAACCTACATAGTACAAAATAGTCTTGGTACCAATTGTAATGATCCCAATTACCCAAGTCTCGAAGACGATCACCATTAGCATCCTGAATCTCTACTAGAAGCCACACCAACACCACTTATGCATAATATAAAAAATCTTCAATAAAGCTCTATCGATGAAACCCTCACCGGATCAACAAATCAAGCTTACTAGCATACAAGATAGCATCCAATCACAAAATAAAAACCAATTGACTGAACATGAATTTGAGTAGCATGAATAGCATATCTAAGAAAATTCCATAAGCCAACACATACTAGAGTATACCAAATCATCATGATCTAATCCAACTAGAAACCAAACAACCTACCAGGACCAAAGGGATACTAGTAAAGCAACCAGAACAGCTAGTGTTGACATCAATGACAAAACATCAATGCAACACATAATCAATTCCTCCAAATGGCCAACAATCTCTCCATTTGGCATTGATGGCAACACTAGATGTGAAAAACATCCAAGTGCCAAGAAATGCCAAACAAATATCCCTCATAAGAATATAACATTGAAGTTCTGATCCATACTCTCCTTGTAGATGATATCTCAGTTAAGTTCTACAAATTTCTCCCCCTAATGTATATATCCCTTAAGTTTTTCACATGAATATCTCTCCCCCTTTGACATCAATGCCAAAGATTTGGCATAAATATCAAAGTAAAATAAAAAACCACTGAATCACAAAACTAACTACTCCCCCTAAGTAGTAGCATCACCACATCAATCCAAAATGAATAATATCTTTGATAATGCATACCAAACTAATTCCAAAGAGCATCAATTAGTTTTTTGTCGGAGGGGCAGAAACCCCTAATATGTCTTTGAGATACTAAAATGATTATTTAGACAAAGGTTTAGTGAAAATATTTGCAATTTTCTCTTTAGTGCTCACATAAACTAGTCTAGCTTCATTTTCTTCCACCTTCTGCTTCAAAAAATTATACTTGATAGATATGTGCTTTTTCTTAGAGTGAAATACCAGATTCTTTGATATGTCTATAGCAGCAGAGTTATCAAAGTGAATAACTACTAGTCCATTGCAATGCACTTTTATGTCCTTCAACATTTGTTTCATCCATAGAACTTGTATACAAATAGTAGCAACAACAACATACTCAACTTCAGCAGTAGATAAAGAAGTACATGACTGTTTATTGCTAATCCATGAAATAAGTTTATTTCCAAGAAAGAAAGCTCCACCGAAAGTAATTTTCCGATCACCAACATCACCTACCCAATCTACATCTATATATGCACATAAAGTAAAGTCATCATCTTTAGGCTACCACAAACCGTATTCAAATGTACCTTGAAAGTATCTAAAAATCCTTTTCACTGCTCTTATGATTTTCTCTAGGATCACTTTGATATCTTGATGTAATGCAAACAACATTCATTATATCTGGTCTAGTCCAAGTCAAATATAGAAGACCTCCAATCAGATACTTGTATCTTGTAGGATTTACCAGTGTTGATTCATCTTTCCTTGTCAATTTATCACTTTTAACCATAGGAGTACTAACCGGTTTAGAAATTTTCATACCAAATTTTTTCAACATCTCCCTAGCATACTTAGTTTGATAGATGAAAATACCTTTATTAGTCTGAGTAATCTACAAACCTAAGAAAAAAATCATCTCCCCAATCATAGACATATCAAATTCATTTTCCATATTTTTAGAAAATTCCATACACAACTTATCCTCACCTCCAAACCTGATGTCATCAACAAAGACCTCAATAATCAGTATCATCATTAGTGACTTTATATTATAGATTAATGTCAGCATTACCTTAAGTGAAACCAAGCTTCAAAAGGTATTTTTTCAACCTTGCATACCAAGCTCTGGGTGCTTGTTTCAATCCATATAAGGATTTCTTTAACCTACAAACCATGTTTTTATCATCTGAAAGTGAAAAACCATAAGGTTTCTCAATATAAACTTCCTTATAAAGATACCCATTCAGAAAAACACACCTAACATCCATCTGATAAACCTTGTAGTTTATATGTGCAACATAGGCAAGAAATAATCTTACAGCTTCAATCCTAGCTACAAGTGCAAAAGTTTCTCCATAATCAATTCTTTCCTTCTAAGAATATCCTTTACAAACCAATCTAGCTTTATTTCTCACAACTTGTCCATCTTCATTTAATTTATTCCTAAAAATCCATTGAGTTCCAATAAAATTCTTATTTTTAGGCTGGGGAACTAAAATCCATGTGTTATTCTTCTCTACCTGATCTAATTCTTCTTCCATAGCTTTCATCCAATATTCATCTTTACATGCTTCAATAACCAATACCGATTCAACTTGAGAAATTAAACATACCTCATTAGTCGCTAATCTCCTTGTCATCACTCCATTGTTTTTATCCCCAATGATCTAATCTTTTGAATGATTCAGCCTTACATACCTACCAATCTTCTGATTCTCTATTCCTCTTTCATGTTCTTCAGTTACCATTGAATTTTTTGATACTTTTGGAGTAACTGGTTCACCATTATGTTCCAGTAAAGGTGTTACCAAATCAGTTATGATCATTTCCACTACCGGTTGTTGCTCAAAAATTTTGATCTAACTTTTATTCATCTCATTCACCTTGACATTTGCACTTTAAACTTGTTTGCAACTTTACAACCCAAATTAATGTACCAGTGAACAAGAAATAAATCAATAAAGAGAAATAAGAGAGACAACATCAATGCACAACATAGCACAAGATATTTTGGTGAGGAAACCTAGTAGGGGAAAAACCTCGGTGGGATTTGTGACCCACAATATTTACTTACTGGCCAATATGAATAAATATTACTGATACAATAGGGGCCTACACATGCAGAAAGGCCAAAAGCCTAGAGTTCAATGTGAAATCACAAAAAGGAGTCACACTGACTACAAAATTGGATGATTAAATCTAATGACAATGTACTTCTCAAAATAGCATCTACAATGCTTGATTCAGTACCGGTTTAAGCTCTGTCAAATACCTCTTCCACAAACCTTTCTTAACTCTTCTCTTCTCTTACTTGCTCATCAAAATATTACATCAAAATTTATATACAAATATTCACTCTTGTAATCAACTTGCATTAAATACCTATACATATTTCACATACCTATCACTTTCTCACATACCTATGTCACTTAAAAAATGACCTATAAGATCTCATACATATATGAATCTTTAATATACATCATGTTGGCTATAAAATATAATTACAATACAAAACAATATAATTTCCATGTCGGTTGGGGTGTCGATAAGATCTTATGTTGGTGTAGACTGGGTGCCGGTGAGAATAATCTTGTTGTGCCTGTTGGTGCCAGTGTAAGCTATGAACCATATTACCAATTGGTTTCCATCAATGACAACATCAAGAATTCTCATCTGAGGGTAGAATGCCAACAAATATAACATTTACTACCAAATATTCTGAAATACTTAACTGTAGGTGTATTGCCATACTATAATTTATAAGGTGTCTTACCGGTTTCTCCTTTGATATGAAATTTGTTGAATATATAGGCTATTGTTCTCACCACTTCTCTCCAATAAATATCAGGTAGATTAGCTTCCATCATCATGGTTCTATCAGCATTCAAGAAAGTTTTGTTCTTTCTTTCTACAACTCCATTATGCTGAGGTATCTGAGGAGCAAAAAATTGTCTCCTTACGTCATGCTTCACGCAAAAATTATTAAACTCACCGGATGTGAATTCTCCACCATGATCTGACCTTAAACACCTAATCTTCAATCATGTCACAGTTTAAAATTTAGCCTTAAAGATTCTAAACTTTTCAAAATCCTCATATTTTTCCTTTAGAAAAGTAACCCACATCATTCTAGAGTAGTCATCAATGATTAGCATAAAATATCTATCACCTTGAAAACTTTTAATTCTAGTAGGGCCACACAAATCAGTATGAATAAGATCAAGAATATCATTAGATTTTTGTTGTATACTCTTAAAAGAGGTTCTGACCTGTTTTCCCATTTGACATTCTTTACATACCCGATTATAGGGCTTCACAATCCTAGGTATATCTCTGACTACCTTAGTTGAATTGATCTTTACCATGCAATCAAAATTCACATGACATAGCCTTTTATGTCATAGCCAACTCTCATCAATTTGTGAAATCAAACATGTCTTCTCACCAAAATTCAAATGAAAAATATTACCTTTTGTCTGAGTACCAGTTGCAATCTCCAATCTAGATCTATTAATGATCTTGCATTTTACATCCTTGAATTGCAATTGAAATCCCTTATCCACCAATTGTCCTAAACTCAAAAGATTATGCCTTAAAACTTAAACATAATAAACATTATTAGTATTGTGCTTACTATCTAATGATATAGTTCATTTTCCATTGATCATAGATTCTTTGTCATCTCCAAATCTAACTAGACTGCCATCAAATTCTTGTAAAGATAGAAACTTCCTTTCATCTCCAGTCATATGATGTGAACATCCACTATCAATTACCTATTCATCTTTATATTCAATTTTAGCAGTAAGAGCTTTCTCTTCAAGGACATTCTCTTCCAGTGCTAGAACATCTTCCTTGATAGCCAGGAACACCCATTCCTTTCCACTGTTGGAACCACTAGTAGAGTCTTGTGTCAGTTCATCATCATAATCAATCACACCTTCCTCACCTATAATGTAGCATAATTTATCTATGTTTTTCCTGTACTTATGTTTGTTTTGATATCTAGGGTTAGGCTTAAAATATCTTCTAGCTCTTTCTTCAAATCTTGAATTCCTTCTAGGACATCTAGATGTAAAATAACCTATCTTATTACATGCAAAACATTTAAAAGGTGATTTTACTTCATACTTATTTCCTACCTATCCTTTAGGTACTCTTCTAGCAAATAGGGCTTCAAGTTGCTCAAATTATTCATTTTCTCTTTTCATATTATCCAATTCCTTCACATACAAAGATTTCCAATGGTTGATGATGTAAATGCATGAAAAGAAGGTTCACACTTCACAACTCCAGAAGGTCCAAATTCTTTAAGCTCGACAGAAGATAATTTTCCAACCAAGGTATTTGTATTGACAGAAGTAAATTAGCCATTGTTCTCAATTCATTAATTATAATAGCCTTCATCTTATAAGCCGGTGGCAAAACTCTCAATTAGAAACTATTTCATCTTCACTCAGAGATCCACCACAACATTGAATTCCCATAACAATTTCATTTACCCTTTCCATGAATGTAATAATCCTTTCATATTCTTCCATCTTCAAGTTTTCATATCTCACTTGGTAACCATCAAGTTTAGCAATCTTAATAGTAGGGTCACCTTCATTACGAGTATCCAACTTGTCCCATATAAACTTTGTTGTTGATTTGTCAATTAAACCCATTATTTGCTGATCAGAAAGTGCACACAAGAGGGATTCTCTAGCTCTACAATCATTCTCAATCTCCTTATCTAAGTTTTCTGGAGGAGGATTGCTAAATACTAGATTAAAAGGAGCTACTCCATTCTCTATGATTTCCCAAATTTCCTTACCAAGACATCTCAGATGAGTCTCCGTCTGAATCTTCCATACTCTATAATTTTTTCCATCAAGCCTAGGAATTTCTCTCTGAAAGATAGCAGCAGATGAACTAGATGAAATTGAACTATTAGTTTCCATAGGATCTTCCTCAAGTGGTTAATCTTCTGCAAAGAGGACCAGAGCTCTGATACCAATTGTTAGATAGTTGAAATAATGAGAAGACAAATGAGAGGGGGGGGTGAATCAGTTGTCACCAGATTACCAGAACCCAAAAGATCAATACCGGAATACATAAACTAATTACCAAAATAGCAGATATACCAATTAATCACAAGCAACAATTAGAGAATAAATACCATACACATGACACCAAGATTTGTATATGGAAAACCGAGTAAAGGGAAAAACCACAATGGGAAGCTTACACACAGTCAGATAATACTTTTGCAGTAAGTATGTGATTACAAATTGAGGGGCCTGCACTTGCAAGAAAACCAATAGCTTAGAGCATATTGCTCAATACAAAAGGAGTCTCACTGACTACATAAAAATCCAGACTACAATCCGAAAGAAAGAATGAACTGTAATGATAGCATCTCCTATGCCTGAGTACAGTTTTGATTAAGCTCATTACTGGAGGATTAAATCCTCTTACATAAACCCAACTTGATCACCAATGATAGAACAAATCCTCTACATGAATTATTATTACATTATTCACTCCTATATCATCCTTATTACCTTTTTTTCATATTATCTACAATGAGATCTTACATCATATATATACAAACCATCAACCACAAACAATAAGGTCAGCCACCAGACAATAAAGCAGTTACATAATTACAAAACATGTTGTCTTGAGAACAAACAAATATTATCCAACCCATAAGACATCCCAGAACACATTGAGAAGACCAATCAATAGGTTGCATTAAGCTAATCCATAACCTAGATAATACAAAATAGGTTTGGTACCAAATGCAATGATCCCAATCAGCCAAGTCTCAAACATGATCACCATCCACATCCTAAATCTCTACTATAAGATGTACCAACACCACTTATGCATAATATAAAAAGTATTCAACAAATCTCTGCTGATGAAACCCTCACCGGATCAACAAACCAAGCTTACCAGCATACATGATAGCATCTGATCACCAGATCAAAACCAACTGACTAAGCATGAATATGAGTAGCGTGAATAGAAGATCTAAGCCAATTCCATAAGCCAAAACATACCGAATTATACGAGATCATCATGATCTAATCCAACCAAAAACCAATCAACCTACCAGGACCAAAAGGATACCAGTAAAGCCGCTAAAACAGCTAGTGTTGACATCAATGACAAAACATGAATGCAACACATAATCAATTTCTTCAAATTTCCAACACCAATAATATGGCTTCCTTTATTGACTCTATAACATATCCTAAGGCTCAAATTGTGTTTACATAGGATAAGTTGCCTAGTAGTGAAATCCAACATCAATATGATCCTTTAATGATTGTGGTTATCATAAACAATAGTGCAATAAGACGAACGCTAGTGGATAATGGCTCTATCCCTAATGTTTGTAGCATTAAATTATTGCATAAAATTAATGCAGATACATCTCTCATTAATCTTGATTCTCGTACTATTTGTGGCTTCGACGATGTTGTTAAATCCTCATTAGGTATCATTACCTTGTCTTTTAAGGTAGGTCATGTTACTTTATCTACACCTATTCATGTCATGCCTAGAAATTTGACATATAACCTATTTTTAGGGAGACCTTGGATTAATAGCATGCAAGTTGTCCCCTCTACATTACATAGGAAAGTCAAATTCATTTACAACAATAAGACATACACCTTTCTAGGTGATACCAATCTCCAAGCTTGTTTAAAAATATCAACATCCAAATCCTCTTCAAGTGGTTCTTCCCCAACTATCTCAGATGATGTTTCCAAAACCTCTCCTCCTACTAGTGTGTTTATTCCCTCGTGTATACCTCCTACCTCTATTTCATCTCCCATTAATTCCTCAAATGGTCCTACCGTTTCAAATGAACCTACTGTTTCAAATGATCCTAAGGTTCCTGAAAAAAAGACTTCTCAACCTGATTCTGCCACTGAAGATGTCTTCTCTCTTGAAAAGATTCTTGCAAAAGATGATTGGGAATCCCTTGACTTTAATCCTACTTTCATAGGAGAACACAAATTCCCCCTAGATAACCCAAGGTTTAAAAGAAGAAAGAAGAAGAAGAACTTAAAAATAAGCCCACTTTATCCAAGCCATTGAGTAATAACTTTGTGGCGGCTTATTAAACTTCATCTCCCCTTGTTTCTGATTTAGAGGATTTTGATCCCTTACTTCATGAAAAATTCCCTTCTCTTTTAGAAATGGCTAACCTTTATGGTCCTAGTTTTCACATCCTAGCTAAGTGTTTATATAATGGTAATGGTTGCGGTGCACAAGAACAAGGGATAAAAGTTCCCTTGGAAAATAACTTTCATGACACAACATTTGGGCTTGGCTATGATCCTTTTAAGCATACTAAATCTTCCAATAGACCATTTATTAGTGTAAATGTTATCTCTACTTATCTCTCAATAACATATCCAAAGTATATTGACTTCGACTCTTCTCGTGTCTTCACTTTGGATGTTTTTCCTACTAATGATTCCTTAGCTGAATTCCTAGGAGCCTATGATAGCCTTCCTCATTATCACCATAATCATGGATTTCCCTATTATTTAATTAATACAAAAGCTTACTTTGGGAAAGAAAGAAATAATGATGGGATACCTAAAGAATTCCCTCAGTTGGAAGACACTCCTCAACAAAGCAATATCCTCATAAGTGACACTATTAATATCAAAATGGATCCTTGTATTGAAGACAAAGTCATTAAGAAAGGAAAATGCTTGGATGAAGAAGAAGAAAAATAATATTCTAAATTATTACATGAATGCCCTAAAATATTTGCTTGGATATATTCTAATATGCTTGACATTGATCCTAAGATTGTCACTCACAACATTGTCTTAGTTCCTGATGCTAAACCTGTGAAACAAAAGATTTGAAAGATGAATCCCAAAATAGCATTGCTTGTTAAGGTTGAGATTGAAAAGTTATTGGATGTCGGATTCATCCGACCTATTGATTATTCCCCATGGATTCCAAACATTATGGTCATGGCTAAATCAAATAACAAGATTAAGATGTGTACCAATTTTTTAGATCTTAATAAAGGTTCTTTGATGGATGACTTCCCTCTCCCAAATATCGAAATGATGGTGGATTCTATAGCAAGCCATGCTTTTTTATCCTTCATAGTTGATTTCTCAAGATATATTCAAATCTTCATTAATCCTCAAGATCAATTTAAAACTACTTTCACCACCCCTTGGGGCACATTTTGTTGGGTTATGATGCCTTTGTGACTAAAAAATGTGGGCACTACCTATCTGTTAGGGTTCCCACAGATACTGAGAGGGGGGGTGAATCCGTATCTGACCGGTAATGAAATTTTCTTGAAACTGAATATGCAGAACATAAAGTAATAGTATACCAGTATGCAAGAATTAATGTAAATAACATAATCAAAAACATCCACATGAAAAGAACACCATAACACAAGATGTTTAACAAGGAAACCCGGTGTGGGAAAAACCTCAATGGGATTTGTGACCCACAATATTCACTTACTGGCCAATAAGAGAATATTACTTACAATAGGGGCTTGCACATGCAGGAAGGCCAACTACCTAGAGCTCACTGCTCAATAAGAAGTCACACTGACTTACAATGAGGATTTACACAAATCCAATATTCTGTACTGCTTTACAATAGCATCTTCAATGCTAGATTCAGTACCGGTTCTTGCTCTGTTCTTTACATATACCCTTGACCTACAATTCGCACATTAGGTCTACCTTATAATTTATTGTATGCTTTACATCCATATCCTACAAACACCTACAATGATCTCTTTTATATTCAAGAGTCATTTTACAATTTTCCAAGTTGGCTTACAATAATAAACAAAATATTACATATCAAAAATCATGTCAGCCTCAGTGCCGGTATACATGTTCTTTTCTGTGCCGGTGTACATCTTCTGTGTCGGTGCCAGTGTAGATTGATCTTGCTGATGTCGGTGCACTATCTTGTTTGAGTAATGCTTTACCGGTATAATGTCTTGTCGGTGCCATAGGATTGCAAGGTTGCTTGAGTAATGCTTTGGCGGTATAATGTCTTGCCGGTGCCATAGGATTGCAAGGTTGCCTGAGTAATGCTTTTCTAGTATAATGTCTTGCCGGTGCCATAGGATTGCAAGGTTGCCATCAATGAAAAAACCTTCAATCACACACAATGTCTCATTGGAGTGTCCATATGCCAACACTATCAACGTGCTATGACCCTCATCTTCCATAATTACATGCATAAAATCTTAGAAGATTATGTTGACGACATTTAGATAAATCCATTCTTCACATAGATAATGTTAAGATCCTTCATCAAGTATTTGAAATAATTCATAAGTACAACATATGCTTGAATCCTCAAAAGTGTGTTTTTGGTGTGGATAGTGGAAAACTATTACGATTCATAGTCTTGCATCATCGAATTAAGGTGGATACGAAGAATATAGATGCTATTGTTAACATGCCACCTCCTAAAAATGCTTCCCAACTAAAAAGTTTACAAGGAAAGATTCAAGGCATTCATAGGTTTGTTTCCCAACTTGTGGATCATACCCTTCCATTCACCCAGTTACTTAAAAAGAATATCACCTTTCAATGGAATGAGGATTATCATCAAGCATTTGAAGACTTAAAAACATATTTGTCCAATGCTCCCATTCTTCAACCCGCTGATCATTCCAAACCTTTTCTTCTATACACAGTTGCTTCCCTTCATGCTCTTGCATCATTATTGGCACAACATGATAAGGATGGTAGAAAATGTACGGTTTATTACATGCTGCACTTTACTCAATTACAAAGTCTGATATTCTGCAATAGAAAGACAATGTCTTGTTTTAGTCTTCACAACCCAAAAATTAAGGCATTATCTTTTGAATGTTGAAGTTCATGTTATCATTAAATTCAATCCTCTAAAGCATCTTTTCTCCAAAAAAGACCTTTCAGGATGCTTAGCCAAGTGGGTTATGATGTTGATTGAGTTTGACCTTAAGTTTGTTTCGCAATAAAAGGCCAAGAGTTGATCAACCACTTAGTTGAGGCTCCTTCGCCTTTCTCCATACCTAACCAAGAGTCTTTTCTTGATGAATTCATTCTCTCTACTGAGGGTGATGAAAATTGGGAATTATATTTTGATGGCTCTAGGTGGGCCATATAGGATCAAGGGGAAGTGTTGTCTTAATCTCTCCTAAGAATAAACCTATCCCTTTATCATATCGCCTTAATTTCTTGTGTACCACTATCATTATTGAATATGAGGCTTTTATAGCTATAACTAAAGTAGCCCTAGCATTAAATGTGAAACATCTACATATCTAAGGAGATTCTCAATTAATCATAAGACAAGTGACATGAATTTACTGTTAGGACCCGAAGGCAACTGACAAGGGGGGTGAAACAGTTGTCTATTAATTTTATCCCAAATATAACTTAATCAAACTTGATACATAATACCAGTAAACAAAACTTAATGCCGGTTAATAGATTAACAGTTAATATTAATACCGGTGAAAGAGAAACAACATCCACAACACATAACATAGAGATTTGTATGTGGAAATCTTGTAAGGGGAAAAACCATGGTGGGAAACCTTACCTAGAATCAGATGATACTACTGCAGATAGTATGTGTTTACAAATGGGGTCTACACATGCAGAAATGCCAACCACCTAGAGCTCACTACTCAATCACAAGAGGGGACTCACACTGACTACAATTGGATGATTAAATCCAATGCTAATGTGCTTCTCAAAGTAGCATCTCCAATGCTCGATTCAATACCGGTTAAGCTCTAATAATCACCTTCAAACCTTCCTTGAACCTTCTCTATGGTCTGCTCATATGATCTTCAATATCCACACATACCATGTTACAATACCATAACCTTACATACCATATACTTACATCTCATGAATGAGATCTTACATATATACCAAAACCTAAGACCAAATGTGTAGGTCGGCTAACTAAGAATATTACAATAAAATCAATTACAAGTAAGTCAAGATGTGATGTATCATGTTGGCTCAATGTAATTACAACAATACCAATTGATTAAATCATCTCCATAACGTGTCGTGCTAATCTAGAATAGATAATGCATGCCGGTCCATAACCTAGACCAATTTGCTGGTAATAGCAAATATGTTAACCTGATTAGATGAATAAGTAGAATACAAAAGCCAAGTGTCCAGACCATGTATTTGATATAACCAAGTGATCTCCAGATGATAACAAGTCATCCTAAGTGCCGATGAGCAATATAACCTATTGGTGAACCAAATACCGGTGACTGTGCATAAGTCATTGAATTTGTCGGTGAACATAATCAAGGATCTCTAGAAGGATAAGTGTTGATAAGTGTTGACATCAATGACAAAACCAATCCAACACATCTATAATACCAAAAATGTCCCCCTTTGGCATTGATGGCAACACAAGATGGAAAAACTATCTAAGTGCCAAAGTAAAAATGCCAAAAACAAAAAACCAACAATCTCCCGAATAGATCAATACCAGAAATCAAAATACAAATGCGGAGAGTAAAAATCTCTCCCCCAATGAATAATCTCTCCCCAAAAGATAATGTTTTTCCATAGCTATCTCTCCCCCTTTGACATCAAATGCCAAAGCAATACAAATACCAGATACAACTAGTTCATAGAACCAATTACAAATACCAAATGTTATAACCAACTACTCCCCCTAAGAAGTAGCTCTCCTCCATCAAAGCTAGAAAAAAGGTTGCTCTATAAATTCTGCTGGTTTGATGCCAAGCATCAACTGTCTAGGTCTCTATCAGTGAGGGTATAACCCCAAGCTTCTCTCTGAGATATTGAAAAGTTTCTTTAGGCAAAGGCTTAGTAAAGATATCTGCAATCTTTTCTTTAGTATTCACATAAACCAATCTCACTTCTTTTGCTTCAACATTCTCTTTCAAAAAATTATATTTGATACAAACATGTTTAGTTTTAGAGTGAAATACTAGATTCTTAGATATATCAGTTGCTCCTAAATTATCACAATAAATGATTATAGGTTCTTTGCATTTTACCTTTATGTCTTTCAACATTTTCTTAATCCATAATACCTAAGTACAATTTGTTTCTACTGCAACATATTCTGATTATGTTTTTGATAATGATGTACAACTTTGTTTCTTGCTCAACCATGACATCAATCTGCTACCAAGAAAGAATGCCTCGCCAGTGGTACTCTTTCTATCATCTACATCTCCTGCCTAATTAGCATTAGTGTATGCACATAAATTAAGATTTTTATCTTTAGGATACCATAAACCAAGATTTGTTGTGCCTTGTAAATACCAAAAAATCCTTTTCACTGTTGATTCATGATTTTCTCTAGGATTACTCTGAAATCTTGAAACAATACACACTGCATTCATTATATCAGGTCTTATTTGTGTCAAATACAATAAACCTCCAATCATAGATTTTTATCTTGTTGGATTAACAGGAGTTGAATCATCCTTCAATGATAGTTTATTAGTTGTAGTCATAGGAGTACTTACTAGTTTAGAGTTTTCCATACTGAATTTTTTCAGTAGTTCCTTCAAGTACTTTGTTTGACATATGAATATACCATTATCAGTCTATGAAATTTAAAATCCTAAAAAGAATTTTATCTCCCCAATCATAGACATTTCAAATTCTTCCTGCATCTTATTAGAAGTCTTTACACAATCCATCTTCTCCTCCAAAAATGATGTCATCAACAAAAACTTAAATAACCAAGATGTTTTCATTAGTCACTTTGAAATATAAGTTGTTGTCAGCATTACCTTTAGTGTAACCAAGCTTCGAAAGATATTTGTCCAATCTAGGAGCTTGCTTCAATCCATATAAAGCTTTCCTTAATCTACAAATCGTATCTTTATCATTTGTCAATGAAAATCCATCATTCTGTTCAATGTAAATTTCCCCTTCAAGATCACCATTCAGAAATGCACATTTAACATCCATTTGATATACTTTATAGTTCTTATGTGCTGCAAATGCAAGAAATAATCTGACTACCTCAATTCTAGCTACTAGTGCAAAGGTTTCATTGTAATCAATTCCCTCTTTTGGTGAATATCCTTTACACACTAATCTTGCTTTTTTTTTGATTGCCTTACCATCTTTATTAATTTTATTTCTGAATACCCATTCAGTTCCAATTACATTTTTATCTCTAGGTCGGGGAACCAATGTCCATGTATTATTTTTTTCAATTTGTTCTAATTCATCGTCCATAGCTTTAATCCAATGTTTATCTTCACATGCCTCAATAATAGATGTTGGTTCAATTTGAGAAATTAAACATACCTCTTCATTTGCCAGTTTTCCTCTAGTCATAACTCCTTGATACTTATTCCCAATTATCTAACTTTTAGAGTGATTCAATCTTACATATCTGGGTGTGTTCACTTGTTGCTTTTCTTCAGTCACTATGGAATTCTCTGATGATGCCGGTGTGACTGGATCTACATTTTGTGCTGGTGCATTCTGTATAGGTTCATTTATGATCATCTCAACTACTAGTTCAAAATCCATAGACCTTGAATTTCCTCTAAAGTGTTCATCTATCTTCACATTTTCACTCTCAATGATTTTCTGCAATCTTTTATTAAAACAACTATATGCTTTTCTCTTAGATGAATAACCAAGAAATATACCTTCATCACTTTTGGGATCAAATTTTCCAATATACCCATCTCTCCTAATGTAGCATTTGCTTCCAAATATTTTGAAGTACTTAAGAGTAGGAATATTACCAAACCATAATTCATAGGGTGTCTTACCGATTTCACCTTTGATGTGAACTCTATTGAAAGTGTAAACCGTTGTATTCATTGCTTCTCTCCAATACACATGAGGTAGATTTGCTTCTGATATCATTCTTCTAGTTGCATCCAGAATAGTTCTATTCTTCCTTTCCACAACTCCATTTTGCTGAGGTGTCTGGGGTGCTGATAGTTGTCTTCTAATTCCATTCACTTCACAAAATGTTTTGAACTCCTTAGATGTAAATTCACCTCCTTGATCTGATCTTAAACATTTGATTTTCTTACCGGTTTCATTCTCTACAAGTGCCTTGAACAATTTGAATTTCCCAAAATCTTTTGATTTCTCGCTGAGAAAAGTAACCCAACACATTCTAGAATAATCATCAATGATTATCATAAAGTATGTATCTCCCTCTAGACTTCTTATTCTTGTTGAACCACATAATTTAGTATGAATTAAATCAAGAACATCATTGGTTTTCTCATAAATACTCTTAAAAGTTGTTCTAACTTGCTTTCCCATTTGACATTCCTTACATACTGGATTATGAGGTTTTACAATCTTAGGTAAATCCCTTACTGCCTTAGATGAACTAATCTTTACAATGCAATCAAAATTCACATGACAGAGTCTTTTATGCCATAACCAACTTTCATCAATGTGTGCAATCAAGCATGTCTTTTCATTGTTATTCAAATGAAAGATATTACCTCTAATTTAATTACCGGTTGCAATTTCCAAACCAGTTCTGTTCATGATTTTCCATTTACCATTCTTGAATTGTAACTCAAATCCCTTTTCAACTAATTGACCAAGACTCAAAAGAGTATGCTTCAAACCTTCAACATAATAAACATTGTTAGTATTGTGCTTAACATCAAAAGATATAGTGCCTTTTCTCTAATCAAACAAGCTTTGTCATCTCCAAATCTTACTAGACCTCCATTGTATTCCTGAAAAGATAAGAATTTACTTTTATCACCACTCATATGATGCGAACATCCAGAATCTATAATCCATTCATCATTTTCTTCAATTTTAGGTGCCAAGGCCTGCTCAACCGGTGGAACAGTAGGTGTCGGTTGATCTTTTGTTACTGTGACAAAAGCCCATCCATTGTTTGTCTGTTCTTCATCAGAATCATCAATAACTCCTTCATCAACATAATAACATGATTTGTCTCTATTCTTCTTAAATCTATATCTTTGATATTTAGGGTTAGGCTTGTATGTTCTTTTAGCTTCTTCTCTCAATCTTGCATGTCTATCAAGATATCTAGATGCCATATGACCAACTTTATTACAGTTGAAACATTTAAATGGTGCTTTACCTTCATACTCACTTCCAATAGGACCTTTAGGTATTTTCCTTGCAAATAGTGCTTCAAGTTCTTCCAGTTCTTCATTTTCCCTCCTAATATATTCAAGTTATCTTGCATAAAGTGCTTTCCAATCAGATTTATCAGATGATGATGATGATGATGATGCAGATGATGATGCTTTGAAGGCTAAATGTGCTTTAATTGTAGCAACAAGACCAAATTCCTCAAGCTCAGATGCTGAAGATTGTCCAACCAAGGTATCTCTAGATACTGATGTATTAGGCATTGTTCTCAACTCATTAATAGATGTTACTTTCATTTTGTATGTCGATGGCAATGCTCTCAAAACTTTAGAAACAATTTCATCTTCACTTAAGGAACCTCCACATTATTGTATTTCCAAAACAATTTCATTAACCCTTTCCATAAAAGCAAAATTCTTTCATCTTCTTCCATTTTCAAATTTTCATACCTGACCCAGAAGCATTCCATTTTTGCAATTTTGACAGTGGTATCTCCTTCATTCAATGTCTCCAATTTATCCCAAATAGCTTTAGCAGTAGATCAACTTGATAATCCCATGATTTGCCGATCTAACAAGGCGCTCAAGACTGCTTCTCTTGCTTTGCAATCATTCTCTTGATCCTTACCCAATGTAGGTGGATTAGGTTGACACGGTATAGGACCAACATAGCCATTATGTGTAACATCCCATATGTCTCTTCCAATTCAATTCAGATGTGTCTCCATTCTGATCTTCCATACACCATAGTTAGTTCCATCAAGTTTCAATTTGTCCTTCCTAAAAAAGTTAGTTGCCATAGAATCTCCTCAAGTTGTTAAACTTCTAGAAAAAGAGGACATAGCTCTGATACCAATTTTTAGGACCTGGAGGCAACTGAGAGTGGGGGGGGGTGAATCAGTTGTCTATTAATTTTATCCTAAATATAACTTAATCAAACTTGATACATAATACCGGTAAACCAAACTTAATGTTGGTTAACAGATTAACAATTAATATTAATATCGGTGAAAGAGAAACAACATCCACAACACATAACATAGAGATTTGTACGTGGAAACCCTGTAAGGGGAAAAACCAAGGTGGGAAACCTTACCCACAATTAGATGATACTACTGCAGATAGTATGTGTGTACACATGGGGTCGGCACATGCAGAAAGGCCAACCGCCTAGAGCTCACTTCTCAATCACAAGATGGGAGTCACACTGACTACAATTGGATGATTAAATCCAATGATAATGTACTACTCAAAGTAGCATCTCCAATGTTGGATTCAGTACTGGTTAAGCTATGATAATCACCTTCAAACCTGCCTTGAACCTTCTCTATGGTCTTCTTAGATGATCTTCAATATTCACACATACCATGTTACAATACCATAACCTTACATACCATATACTTATATCTCACGATTGAGATCTTACATATATACCAAAACCTAAGACCAAATGTGTAGGTTGGCTCACTAAGAATATTACAATAAAATCAATTACAAGTAAGTCAAGATGTGATGCATCATGTCGGCTCAATGTAATTACAACAATACCAATTGATTAAATAATCTCCATAATGTGTCATGTTGATCTGGAATAGATAATGCATGTTGGTCCATAACCGAGACCAATTTGTTGGTAACAACAAATATGTCAACCCGATTAGACCAATAACTAGAATACCAAAGCCAAGTGTCCAAACCATGTCTTCGACATAACCAAGTGATCTCCAAATGATAACAAGTCATCCTAAGTGTCGGTGAACAATATAACCTACCGGTGAACCAAATACCAGTGACTATGCATAAGTCACTAAACTTGTCGGTGAACATAACCAAGGATCTCCAGAAGGATAAGTGTTGATAAGTGTTGACATCAATGACAAAACCAATGCAACACATCCATAATACCAACATTTACCAAGCTAAGCAAGATAAATTATCACAATATAGAGATTTAGCTATATCCTTGTTGCAAAAGTTAAATTCTTATACCATGGAGCATGTCCCTTGAAAATATAATTGACATGTTGATGCAATGGCATGTGTGGCCTCTCTTGTGTCTTTAGAGGACCCCTTGGTAGATCTCAAATTTTTTATTCACAACCTCACTACCCTATCTATTGCAGACAATCCTAGTGATGTGGTATATTGTTGTGCTATAGATTCTCATGAATGGTACTCACATATCGTGAGATATTTGAGTGATGGTACCTTTCCCAACTCTATAAACAAGAATACTAGGGCTAGGATTTGCAAGTTGGTCGCTAGATACATTATCCTTTCTAATGATCTTTATAGAAGGGGTTATAATGGTCTCCTCCTTAGATGTCTTAAACAAGATTAAATCCATATTTCTCTTGAGGAAGCATATTCAGGTGCTTTTGGGGGCAAATCTTTAGTTCAAAGGTTTCTCTGAATGAGATATTACTGGCAAAGCATGGAAAAAGATTCCTTTGCATTTGTTAAGAAATTTCATCAATGTCAGCAACATAGCAATTTGATCTATGCTCCCACCCAAGAACTTTGATCTCAAGCAACATCTTGGCCCTTTTCTATATGGGGTTTGGATATCATTGGTAAAATATCTCATCCCTCATCTCAAGGACATACTTTCATCATAACCGCTACTGATTACTTTATGAAGTGGGTAGAAGTAGTTCCTCTTCGATCTACTACCATCGAAGTAATCTGTTAATTCATCTTATATAACATCATTTCCTAATTTGGAATACCTTCTACTTTAGTTTTGGATAATGGAAGATCATTAAAAAAAAGATGTGAAGAAATTTCTCAAGAAATATCATATTCAATATTGATTTTCTACACCCTACTATCCTCAATCAAATGGTCAAGCTGAATCTTCAAATAATATAATCAAACAAAGTCTTCATAATACTATGAACAAGCATGGTAAGGATTGGCACACTCAGTTAATCTACACTCTTTGGGCTTATTGAATGAGCATACATATTGCTATGGGTTCTACTCCTTATAATTTGTTTATGGTGTTGATGCTATTATGCCTTTGGAGTTAGAAATTCCATCTTTAAGAGTTTCTCTTAAGAGTATAATGGATGATGATTCCTATAAAGAACAAAGGCTCCAACAATTTGAGATGCTTGATGAACAATGCATAAACTCTTTAGCATATTCAAGCATACCATAAAAATCCACAATGAAGTTACAATGATAAAGTCATTCAATGTTCCTTCTCAATAGGTGATTTAGTACTTTATAAAAATCAGTGCAATGTGAATACCCTACCCAAGGAAAAAGGAAAATTTAGTCCTAATTGGCTTGGACCATACATTGTTGTCGAAGTCTATGGATCAGGTGCTTACAAGATAGTAGATGTGGAAGGTATGCCTCTCAAAGAGCCTATAAATTCTATACACCTTCATAGATACTATGCCTAATCTCTCTCTCTCTCTCTCCCTCTCTCTCTTTCTAGCTTATTCTCTCTCCCTGTGCCTTTTCTTTCTTCAAATTAGATAGTATGTTAGCATATCTTTATTAAAGTATGTAGTATTAAATGATATTGTATTGTTTCATCTACATTGCTTCATTCTTGACAAGAATGTTTCTTCACTTTATGGTTTGTCTTGGATTCAATTATGTAAATTATAATAGATTTACATTTTATATGTGCTAGCATGTTATATAATTTCTTATGTGTTAAGAAGGATTATATTGTGTTGTGTTTAATTAGAGTTAATTAAATCACATTAGTCATATAGTTCTTAAACTTAACACACTTTCTTCTACATCACCAAGGTAGTATTTAATTAAATACTTATTTAATTAAATCACACGTATCAATTTAATCATGAAGCATTAAGAAATCAGTCACTTGGAAATTAAATTAGACATACATGTCCATTACCAAATATGTTACTTTTAATCAAAGAAATGTATACATTATTTCAAGAATTAAAATAACATGTTCAAGATAAAAGCATAAGCTTTCATACTTATGAGGTATCTTCTTTTTCACTTTTTCTAATTTTAAGTTAAAAACCTTAATTTAGCTCTTTTTCACTTAATCTATCATAACTTGAGCTAGGGAGCTCCGATTTTCATGTCGTCGACGGCATCGGGATTGTGAATTTTCTCTCTGGCTCCACATTTGTCCCATAAAGTGCTTTGATGTATAATAGAACCTTATTTTGAACATTTCTCATTAAGGTCTTCATCACAATTCAGTGTGGTAAACATGATACCCCATTTCACCACACTAGTAAGTGATGCAGGAACATCTGGTGGTTTAAGGGAAATCCTGCATCACCCAAAAAATATTTTTTTATTTTCTATTGTAGTTTTTAGATTCTCCCTTTCTTATTTTAGCAATTTATTCATAGTCAAATTTGAAACCCTTAGAGGCTTCGGATGAACCTAGAAACTGGTGGAAATCCAAATTAGTTGGCCTTCAAACCCTACTTTGCACCAAGTTATCTTTTTAAGAACTTTTCGAAAGGTATTATCATTGAAAATCTGACAGTTAGATCAAAAGTTACGGTTGCCGAAAGTTGAACATTTATTTTTTTCAGAAAGTTTCCAGTTTCGAATTTGGCTTCAGTGGAATTATACAGTTTCTTGGTCTAGCTCTAGTTAATCTGCCAAGTTTCTATTGCAAATGTAATCTTAGCTCCTAAGGAATAGAAATCTATTTAAGACTCATCTTTGAGGAAAATAGTTGAGTTTTTGGAGTTGAGTTTTTGAGAGCTTAGAGTTGGGAGATTGTATTGTGGGAAGGGTATTTTATAGATTCTATAAGCTGTATGTGTGGTAGCCTATGAGGTTTTGAATCTCTGAAATTGTAATGCATGTAGTGCATGTTTTTTATATTAAAAGAACCCAAAACAAGGGCGTTGAACCAGGGGAACAAAGAAATAGTGGGAAGCGAACTATAGTGCATGTTGGTTGAAAATAATAATAAAATTTCTCTTTTGATTCTCAATTGTTGTGTTTTTCTATTTCTCTAGTTGTTCCCTCATCAGTAAGAAAGCCAAAACAGGGGGGCATATAGCTACCGATGAATTTCATCACCTTCCTTAGTAAGCATTAGGTGATTTTGTGATCTAACATGTGGTTTTGTAGGGTGTGGTTCCTAACTGTGTACTATAGATACTACCGAGGGCTTCATCCAACAACTTATGGATATATCCTTTTTTAAATAATGTTTACTTTTCTATACTTTACCTTGCATTTGCACGTAGTGTCATATGATCGCTAAAGTGGGGGACAAAAGTAGCATCATAAATTGTACACCCTTGCTAGGGTGGTACAATTCCACGCTTGGTTTAGCACCCACCTTAGTGTGTTTTGCATCTTGCATTTCTAATTCCCTTTAACCATTTAATTAATTAATTTAATTAAATCTAAATTCATATTTCATCACTTCATACATTATAAAGTTGGACCCTTTTACTTTAAGTGTGCCCCTTTTATTTTAATCCTCAAATAAATCATTAAATCATAAACCCTAATTATGTCTTATTTCAACCCTTAAGGCTCAATTTCGCATGTCAAAACATCTTGAAATCAGGTGTAATTTTGGGATTCACTCTAATATCATCATATCTAATGACCCTAAAAATTTGGTAAAAAGTTGGACGGACCGTGCCTAAGTTATGCATGGTCCCTGACATTTTTCCTTAAATTTAGTGAGCATAATTCTATGATATTATAATGCTTAACCCCAATAAATTGGAAAAAAGTTCAAATCCTAGGTCTACCTTAATATGAAATTTAGATCTAGGGATTCATACAAAAGAGCTCTCTTTCTTCATTTGAAGGCCTAGGAGTTTTTGGCTAAGTTTTCTAGTGATCACAAGGAGCCTTCTATGTAGTGAAAGAGAAGGTCTTTTGGAGTCTTCAACAACATTCAACAACATCTATCAACCATTAATCAAGCATTTTTTATTAATTGGGGGCTTTTGAAGATGTAGGAATGCAATAGGAGATCACTGACTGAAGATTGGCTTGTACCCATCCCTTGGGGTTGGGTATGATTTCATGTTGTTTTAATGTCTTTGTATGAGCTTCATTACATCAATTTCCAAATTTGTAGATTTTCATTTATGCTTTGGATCACTTAGCATCATTGATTTAGAGAATTTACTTTGTCAATTACAAGAATTTAGGGTTTACTCTTTAAAGCATAGGGTTACTCTAGATTGTTTGCATTCATTATTTTAGGGTCTTGCACACACATAAGATCCTTGCACACACTATTTTACTATACAAATCGACTATTTGTTGAGGTTGAAATCACCAAAATAGGGGTTTGACTAAGGAAAAACCCCATATAACCATCCAAAATCCTATCTTCATTTACAGGTGTAGGTACAAGATCCAATCATTGCTACAAATTTCAGGTCTAGCAAAGCACACAAAAATAGTCTTGAGGATTAAACTTGAGTATAAAATCACTGGGATAGGGGCATGGCACCCTGGTCCTCCCAATTTCAGATGGTTTTTGGCAGAACAATAATTCAAAACCTTCAGATTCCAGTCTGTCAGTTGTAGCTTCCTGTTTGCAAAATTAGGACAGGGGCATGGCACCCCTGTCCTTGAAATTCTGGCTCAGATTTCTTGGGCAAGTGCACCTCTGAACTCACTTCCTAATATTTACTTTTTCAACTACGTATCAATTAGTTTTAGTTATTAATTTTCAAATTAGGGTTGCTTGTTTATACTTGCATTCTAGGTTGATCATTTAAATCTGCACTTTGCATCGCTTCTACTCCTCATTTATAGAAAAAGAATAGAAACCCTAAGAGGTAATCCTTGTCTCTCTCTTCCTCACAAGAAGTAGCCAAAGTGTGTTACCTCCCTAGGCTCTTTCATATTCCATAGTGTGTACATGAGAGTGGGATTAGGACCTATTTTCTTACTCTCACTTTTCCCCTACACACACACACACACACACACACACACATATATATATAACATGAGTACAATCATTAATAATGCAAAATCCATTAACCCCCTTAAGATTCATTTTAAGAGCACCAATCCAAATGTTCCTAATCCCAATTACTTATTCATTATCTAAACACCATTAATCCATTTCTACTTCCATCTATCAAATTCCTAATCCATTTCTTTAACACAATAGACATCCACATAACACTAAATGCACACCAATATATTCAATTACATTATTTTCATCATCAATTTCCAAGATATAAAAAAATACATCAACTATCATTACATATGACTAAATTATCAATGTTACATTAGGGAGCATAGCTATCAATATATAAATGCATGGATCTCATGAAATCTACAAATACATATGCCATAATAATCTTTTACAATAATCTTCTACAAGTATCCATCTATAAGCTAAAGAGATATGAATCCATGTCCACACACAAGAGCATCCAATGAAGAACATCTCAGTGGAAGAAGGCATCAAACCACTTGACCATATGGAACTATAAGGAACAACCCCCCATGATAGGAGATGACACAAGATCCCACACACTCTAGATCTAGGCTGACACCTAACAATCAAAGGACATAACCAAAACCACCATAACAATACTCCAACCACAACACAAAGTTGTATCAAAAGTATAATACATAAAGCATAAGACCTCGAGAGGCATCTCAATAAATAAAATCTTAAGGTTCTAGGACCTACATGTAGGGAAGGAGTTTCATCACATACTATAACAATGGGAACATGGGAACCTATTCCGACATCCATGATACTCATCTGGATCTGTCTTAATCTTTGAGGATGTCAAGGGAGTTTAACACACCTGGATCACCATCTACTCAACCATTCTTAGATTACTATAAACACCATAGGGATATGAGTTGAGGCCACAAATCTATTTCTTATCTTATTAAATGAATAACTACTACCCAACCCACCTATGATTAATTATTTATGTTATCCCTTGATTACAAGGTAAACTCCTAATGAGCTACTTGGGTAGTCTAGACCTTGAGTAACCTAGTGATCTAATCCTCATGACCCCAATCAATCATACAAAAGCCCACTCCCCCTAGCATGCACATAGAACTTAGGGTAGAAACATAATGTAACACAACCAAGGGCTCACACATGCATCATAACTCAGATAATCAAGGTTTCAAATTAATAAATGTATAACAATACCAATATCATTGCCTCATAGGCAACATGAAAATATATAGCAACCAATATCCACAATGGAAAATATATCCAAATGAGCCCAATACAATCAGCAAGGAATTATTCCTCTTGCTTCACTCATAAGAATGCAAATAATCAATTTCAATCAATAATACAATTCCCAGAACACCTCAAGAAACTCATAAATAACAAAACACATCCTTTGGATAGAAAAAATCCAAAAATAGAAATTAGAAAAGGCTCGAAAAAGCCCAAGAAAAAATACAACACATAAAGCGACCCATACTGAATCATTATTCAAAAACCATAATATCAAATGAAAAAGAAACCAAGAGCCTCATGAAAAACTAAAATTGTGAGCAAGGCATGATCACTCTTTCTCAGCCACGAAACAATATAACATCCTGAGCTAGGCAACATCATCTTGTTGGGAAGATATGATTGCATTTGTAAAATTAAATAGCACATAAATATGACAAGTTAGTATATCTATAACCAGATAGCACAAATACATGACAGGTTCATGCCTCTATTACTAGACAACACAAATTAATGATGAGTTAGAGCCTCCATTACCTGACATCATAGAAACACGATGGGTTAGCGCCTCTATTACTATACATAAAAAATACAACCAAAGAGTTTAGAAACATGATGGGTTAGCATATAGCATAGATACATGATGATCTAGTGCACAACATAGATACAAAATAGGTTAGCGTGGAGCATACAATTTTAACACAAGATCCAAATTTGTATACTTAAATGTGTATAATCAAAATCATATGGCAAATATATCAATTCTGAATCCCGCAGACAATCATTCATAGACAGTCATTTTCAAAAGAAAAACTCAAAAGGATAGAATCTCCAACCTAGTAAATTGAAGTTATGGAAAGATAAATAATTTTAAGAAGCACAAGAAAATCCTCAATCTAGCCACAATCCAAAGCCAAGCTCCCAAAATCCCAAATCCTTCTAAATGCAAAGTTTTTTCCAACAAGCCCCCCACAAGAATGAACAAAAAATTATATAAATATACTTCACTCCCAAAATCATATAATAAGTCACCCCAACAAAAATAATTAGATAATATAATATTTCAAACCTACTAGACATTGGTTGATGTGTTGCCATTGATGTCAACATATTCTTTTGTGTATTCCAGTGTTGCAGTTTGGTTGAATGAGTTGGTTTAGCCTTATATTGCAGTTAATATGACGTAAATTAAAGGGTTTTTGGTATGTTGTCAGTAGAAGGTTCATTACCATTTGTAGAGTTCCACATGTTGATATTATTGAGTTATGAGATCTATTATTAAGGATGTTATTCAGATGTTCATGTTATTTGATATTCTAGTTTGTGCTCTGTATTGCTCTGGAATTGCTATATCTTTAGTTGTGGATGTGTGGGATGTATTCTAGACATTGATGTGTGTCCTTTGTTTGAGTGGTTCATGATTTGGAAATCCACAAGTGAGCCTTTTAGGTTGACAGTCAATTATGCTAGTGTTCTTGAGCTCTAGTAGAGAGATGATGATGATTCTAGTGATCTGAGTTATTGCGGTAGTTGTGGTGCAACTCACATTGCTTGTGAGTATCTCTAGATCATGTTCTATGCATATTGGTGGTCTACATTATTATTGTGTGCACTATTGAAAATTTTCCATGTTCGGTGATGTTCTTAATGTTAGGATTAATGATAGTCCCAAAGATACTGAGAGGGGGGGGCTGAATCAGTATCTAACCAATTAATAGAATATTTAACCTTATTAAGAACTTTGCATTCCAAAACAGTGTACCGGTAAATAAGAATTAATGTAGTAAATAGGAACAATAAAGATAGCATAGAAAACACACCATAACACAATATGTTTAATGAGGAAACCTGATGTGGGGAAAAACCTCGGTGGGATTTGTGACCGACAATATTCACTCACTGGCCAATGAATAAATATTACTTACAATGAGGGGCCTGTACATGCAGGAAGGCCAACTACCTAGAGCTCACTACTCAATAAGAGTCACACTGACTAATAAAGTGGATTATGAAATCAGCATCAACTATGCTAGGTTCAGTACTGATTTAAGCTTATTATGTTTGCATTGTGTTGTCATTGATGTCAACTGGTATGGGAGGATCATCGGTAGTAGAGATGTATGTGCAACAGTAATATGGAGGAGTATATGATGTGATATCTTGGATATCACCTTGTGTTGCATAACGCTGGTAATGTAAGGAAAATATGTCAACTGGCAAGGTGTTTGAGTGGTTGTTTGTGATGAAGAGGTAGAATGTTACCTGAATCACATCAACACTAGAAGAGGAGAATGAACTGGTATATTGTAAGGTTGCAGAACAATAGGACTCCCACCGGAAGAAGATGCAGTCATCATGAGAAGCAATGAATAACAATGAATGTGGTCACTATAGATCACATATGCCTATTTGAAGAGATGTTGTATAAACAAGGAAGTCACATGAGCATATGGCAGAAAGCAGATGATGTTACTCCACCAAGTAAGTGGAGCTTATCTCCTATTATGCATTGAGTGCACTATAGTTTGGAGAGAGAAGTGTGAAGTGTTTGTCACCTTGACAAACCAGTAGAGAAATGATCAAGATTGATCAGGAAGAAAGGCAAGATTAGGTAGATGCAGTATGAAGTAAAAAGACCTGATTGAAGATGGAGTCTTGTGAAGGTTGATGACATGGTATCATAAAGAGTGGTAACCGATATGTAAGTCCACAAGTTATATAAGTGAGGTGCAGATGTAGAAGACTTCCAAGTTGTGGGAATGAGCATACTTTGGATTTACCTATCTGGAGACCAGTTTAAGAGTTCCATCGATAGTCCAAGATGAGGGAAGAGATGATAAGATAATTGGTAGAATGGTTGAGACCAAAAGGGTTTGCAAACCAACATAAGTAAGGAACCGGTATGGTGATTGGTTGGTGATCCTACCTGGATCGACTTGGATGCCACATTGGATCAAGGTGGCAAACTCTCAGAGGTTGGTGAAGTGTCATGTGGAGTTAGGTAACTCGATTGGTGTGCACTGATAATGTATCCCATGATTTATGGAATTGGGTCAGAAGCATGTGGCTCGAGGAAGAATGAACCAACAAAGAAGATCAGGGGAGAGTTGGCGCCTAGATCGAAGAAAGAAGATCAGGCTGATAGAAGAGCTCAAGAAGGAAACAATAGAGGCATTAATGATGTATGCCGATAGATTGGTTGAAGACTACTGAAGATGGAAGGCATGTTCTGGAAAGTGCATGGTAGACTTGTGCAGGTGAATTTCAAGAAGATCAGATAAAGCAAGATCTAATTGGATTTGATCAGCCTTGAGGATTGTGAGGAAACCCTAACCGCCCAGATTTTTGAATAGGGTTTTGGTAGAAAGACTAGTCTATAAGTATGAAGGCCAAAGAGATTGTTTGGTGGTGCTGGAAAGAATATCAATGTGGTACTGTGAAGTGGAATACTTTTGCAAGTAAGAGAAAATCAGCCAAGTTCTCAACAAACATCTGAGAAGTGAGTGAGAGTGAGGAGGAACTAGGTTGAAGAGTTTGATCAGTAGTAGGGCAGAACTGGTAGTGGTTATACTAACAAAGAAGAAGAGAATAGAGTTGCAGATAAGGAGGATAGAGAACCGACAGAGTATAGTACCGGTAAAGTGCAAAGAGTAGCAGAAGAGTGAGTCGATGTAGCAAAGAAATTATGTCATGGATAGAGTAAGATATATGATAAGGTTTCAAGATTCTCTTGTAACCTAAAGGCAGGGGTTGGTGCCCTAAACTTTTGTAACAATGTTTTCATTGTGAGGCTAGATTGGAGCAATAGTCTCTAGCAGCATTGCTCACCGAGTTTTTTCCCATCTTGGGTTTTCCTCGTAACAACTGGTGTTATGTGATGTTTCATTGTGTGTGTGTGTATTTGAGTTAGTCTCCTCACTAACCGATAAGTCTATTCATAGCTAAATCTAATAACCAGTATGCTCATATAGGATTACTAAAGACAAATAAAGAAGAGAACCATAGATTCACCCCCTCCCCCTCTCAGTGGTGCATTGTGTCTAACAATTGGTATTAGAGCTAGGTTCCTAGTTAGAAGAGTGTTCTCGAACTTGGGTAGATTTCGGCCTGAGGACACAATGGTTTGTTTAGTGTCAATCTTTCTTCTAGCGTTTGATGGATCAAACTATTCTATTTAGAGTTGCCAAATGGAAGTCTTCCTATCCTCCCTTGGGTTTGACGTCTGGATGGTAGTTGTAAATGGTCTTCCTAGGAATGTATGTTCCCCCACCGGCACTAAAGAAGAAAGAAGACACTTATGTAATGAAGAAGCCATGAAGGATATACTCAGTGAGCTCACCGGTGATGTCTCCTCATAGGTGGATAGGTGCAAAATAGCAGAGAGTCTATGGGATAGACTGAAGAGGCTTTATGGAAATGAGCCATGCACTACTAAATCAGATTGTGGAAGCATGAAGAACAACAATGTTGACA
This sequence comes from Cryptomeria japonica, assembly GCF_030272615.1. Lineage (NCBI taxonomy): Eukaryota > Viridiplantae > Streptophyta > Pinopsida > Cupressales > Cupressaceae > Cryptomeria > Cryptomeria japonica. Next base: position 215,300,881 of record NC_081406.1, on the reverse strand, counting down.
CATGTGGAAGTGTCGACAGCAGATCCATCAGTTGTTGCAGTCTCGATGAAGAGGAAACTCACCTCTTCATGGCACAAGAGACAAAAAGTGATGCACACACATCAGAGTGTGACAAGGCTGATAGATCCCACTGACAAGATGTGTTTGGTAATGATGATGAATATGAAACCGAAGTAGATCTTGAATGTGAACTAGTAAATGCACTAGATGAGCTGCAAAGTGTTAGAAAGGACTTTAAAAATTACAAAGATGCGGTTCATGATGAGTGTAGCCAGTTGAGAATATGCCTTGAAGAATCAAATAAAAATATTTGCATATTGACTTCTCAACTTGAAGAGGCAAAATGATTGACTGGTGAGTCGAAATCAGTCTTTGATGATAAGGAAAGAAGGTGTGAGGATGTCCAGCTAGAAATGGAAACAAAGAACAAGGAATGCCAGAGGTTGAAGGAAGAGATGGATAATCTCAAAAAGAACTTGAGAAATGTCAAGATGAACTCAAGGTGAGAATGAAGAATGATGTCACATGGAGAAATAATGAAGATTGTAGTACCCCTACTCGTTTGAACTTATTAGACTCATATTTTATTATTGTTTACTTTCAGTGGATACATTACCATGATGTGTTATTCAAACTTATATGACATTATTTCATGCTTTATCTAGATATGAGATGCATAATTTATTTGCAGTATTTCATTACTTGTGGTTTATGGCATTTTATGGATTATTGCTATGTCCTGACACTTTACTTTATCTATGCAATGTGGAATTATATGTTGTGTGTCTGTGAGTGTATTGGATGCAAGGGGATTATTTTCCTTCACTCATTTCGATGAGACAAGGAATGTCGCAATTCTCCTTCATCGGTGTGTATGTCGTGTTTTCTATATTGTATATATGCATGTGTGGTTCGGTGATGCAGGATATTGTAGGTAAAGGTACCAGGTAGGTACGGGGTATCATCTCCACCTAGCTTCATAGGTCTGAGTGTGCCTTATATTGTCCGATGGAAGTGGAGGAGGTAGTAGTTGACCCTATTTTACTCAGTTACCCTCGTGTGAGTGTCATCAGTTGGTCGTCCTGTCAGTTTGTCTGACCTTCATATTTTGTAGTTTGATCTTTTTATGAGTATTTGCTTGAGGTTTGCTCAGTTTGTGTGTTTAGTGGTTTTAAATTAATTAATTAAATTTATGGATTTATCTCATAGTTGGTATTTTTGAATTATGTATTTTATGCATTGAGATTATAAATTTAGTTAATTAAAAGAAATTATTAAATTAAGTTGCAAGCTGCACGATTTTAGAAATATATTTTATTTAACTTTTAGTGGAAAATAAATTAGATTAATTTCATTTATTGTTTCCTAGAATTTTAAATAAATAAAAGAATAAAAGAATAAATAAATGAATAAAAGAATTAATTAGAATTGAAGTATTACTTTAATTTCTTTATTTAGAAAATTAAATAATTTGCATGAGAAAAGAAAAGAGAGAAAAATGATTTTTAATTATTGCATGTTAACTTATCCTTTGTTAGGAAATTAGAAAAGAAAAGAAAATTGCTTTTATTACTAAAATTAAATATTAGGGTTTTTTGGGAAAAATATATGCAACCTAAAATTTTAGTTTAAAAGGGGGAATATGTCTTTATTTTAGAGGGATCACAGAAACAAGTTACGGATTTAGGTGAAGAGAAATTTATTTGGAAGCTTGTTCAAGGATTGGTTCTCTTCTACAAATTTCTTCCAGGAAAGCTATACCAAGTTGGGTGGCTTCGTTTGATTCTTTGTTTTAAAGAAAATATTTTATTTCTTTCTTCTTTCTGAATGATGTGTGTGTTAAGATGTTTGTCAAATCTAAAATCCTGCCTGATTATTTCTTGTTCTTGGCTTAAGTCCGGTCCTAAATTTAATTTCTAGTTTGTGGAAAGAAGTTATTTCCTGGGTGTTTGTAGATTAAATTTTGAGACAATTGGGAAAGGTTATTATGGCAAATTTTGCCAAGATTTTTATTGTGTATGGAAATTGCAAGATTTGGGAGGAATGGGATTTAGCAAAGAAATCATTCCCTCTTGTTTGATTTTTGTTTTGATATTTGGCTATGGCAGTCCTTTTTAATATTTGTGTATCTCTATGATATTATTAGTTATTATAGAAATAAATTTAATCATAAATTAAATTTATTGTGTTATTAAAAGTTAAGGGAAATTATTTTATTATATTATTTTGGAGAAATTATATATTGATTAATTTCCCTAGAAATAAATTGGTTTGGAAATAAATTTTGGTTGAAAATTAAATTTACTGGTTTTTTTTAGGTTATTGTGAATTTTTAAAAAGAAATTTTTAAAAAAATAAAAAAAAAATATACAAATCAGTAGCCACTACCGAAGAGAGTGCGGCTACCATATGGTAGCAGTACTACCAAGGGTAGTATGCTACCGACAGCAGCATCTGCTATCGTAAGGTAGCAATGCTACCATACATAGCAAGGTAATATTAAATTTGCTATCCCAGTTATAATTTGAGCAAACCAAAATATGGAAATTTTGGATATCTATGCAGGTTATTAAATTTGATTTTTAAATTAATTCATTATAAATATGATATATATATATATATATATAAATATATATGTATGTATATATATATATATATAAATATATATGTATGTATATATATATATAAAAATATATAAGTTTATTGTATTCTGGGTATTATGTTATTTAGTATTATTTTAATACTGTGAAAATTAATTCATGTAGTTATATATATATTTTGTAATGTGATTATAGGTATATGATATATATATGATGTATATATATATTCATATAATTATATTATATTAATTTAGACTTTGGTTATTTTCAAAAAAAAACTTATAATTTTTAGATTCTATATTTATGCTTGGAAATACATTAGGAGATTAATTTTTATGTGATTTTATTTAACCTTATTGGACAAATGACAAAATTGATTTTCTTGTATTAATATAGTTGTATTTTCTTACTTTTTGGAAAATCTTCAATTGCAAGTATTTTATGCTTTTGGCTGATTTAAGATAGGATTGTATGTATTGGGATCTTATGTAAATGGTATTTGCAGTCAAGCTTAATTTCGTTGCAATTCTGATTGAGTTGTCATGATGTCATATGTTGTTATATCTCCTTGGTCAGGTATTGTTGTATAACCCTATTGATATGAGCCATTGTGTGTTTTGTTCCAAATGGTCAATCTTGGGTTAGTGATTGTGTATCCTTCACCTATGGTTTGTTAGGATTAGTTATGGCTGTCTATTTTGCCATAGATTTTTCATAGAGAGACCTTTCCTATTAGAGTCCTATGAGAGAGAGTGGCTTTCGAGTAGGGGCCGCGCCCAAAGTGGATAGCAGGATAACCCCTCGAAAGTCAGTTAAGAAGTGATAACCTAGTAATTGATTAGGGGTGGGTAGATTAAATATTAATTAAGATAATGTACCTCGTGCATAGGTGAGTGCTAGTACAGGGCTCATAATGTTGCGAGAAGGTCTAGAGTGGCAAACTTACCACCTTGTCTTCACGAAAGGATTGGTAGGGTCCGCATGAGACTTAGATGGAGCTAGAGGTTCGGGAGAGGTTACCAGGATAACCCAGGATGGGAGCCAGGACCTATGGAGGCCTACTAGGGTAACCACCATAAGCCATGTGATGACACTCTCTCCTTAGAGTCACTAGTGTTTATGAGTTGAGTCACATGGATATTTGCGGAGTCATGTAGTTCTTTCGTACTTGTCTTATTTTGCTTGCTTGAGGGTTTTCTACTATCTCCTAGCATGGTGGGGTGGTTCCATTTTGGGATCACATGGTCGGGTGGTAGTGCCACTTCCCATCACATATTCTAGATTGCATCTTCATGCAAGGAAAGGCTTCATTGGTGTTTCTTGGTTTGTGGTTCATGTACCAGCTCTTGTTCATGGTCATTGTTTAGTTGAAACTTTGTGGTTATGGTATCAAACTTTTATGTAACCTTGATATTGTAACTTTTGGATTCTATGGTATATTTGGAAGCCATGTATTTATGGATATTGTAATATTATGTCAGTGGATTGTATGTTAATTCAGTTGCTTTGATGTTTTGTATAGATGGTTTATGGATAAATAAATGCATTGGAATACTTTGATTCTTTCATTATGGAATTTAGATGTATGTGTAGTTTTAAACTTAAGCATTTAATTTATCTAATTAAATGGACAATTGGATTAACCATGGTGTTAATATAATCTATGAATTAATCTTGGTTGGTAACCCTTAGGAAATCATGTGTTAGACTTCCATTGTGTTATTAAATGTGCAATGGTTATAATTGATGCACTTAATCTTTTTTTAAAAAAAATATTTCACCCTTTAGTTGCCAAGTTGTGTTGTTTTCCTTTATGGTTCCTAACAAGGCATTACAAAGATCTTAAAGGAAAAGGAAAGATGAGGGAAGATAGTGTTACCGGTAGCATGAATAAGGGAAGACCTCCTACCGGTAGAAGATAGAGAAATGTTGCTGCCACCAAGTCAAGACAAGAATGGCAGAAGAAGAGCTATGATGGAAGACCGACAAAGAGTGGACAACCCTAGATCCATTTCTGGAGAAGCAAAAATTGTGAGGTCAAACCGGTAAAATCACCTCATGTCTAGCAAAACAAATTTGCAAGTAATAAGTCACCTTTCTCTGGTTATTTCTTTAAAAGTAAAGGATTTGGTCATAGGGCAGAAGAATGTAAAATAAGGCCTAAGAATAGACAAAGTGTTCTTCCTAGGCATAATAAATCGGATGGCTACAGATTGCATGCATATGAGCATAATGCATCAAGGGGAAGAATAATGCATACCCCCTCTTTCGGCATTACTAATGTTGTATGTCATAACTACAATAGACCTGGACATAGAAGTTATGATTACAAGAGGAAAAACTTGCAATCCTACAACAACCAGTTGAATAGTCATGATCAACATGGAAGCAGTTATAGAGGATACAGGCAGCAAAGACCTGCATGGAACAAGATGAGTGGTGTTCTTGATCAAGCAAGGTATCCAAGGAAATTGACATATGGCCACAATGACATGACAAGAAGAAGAAGAGCGAATAGGTACAATAGAAGCTTCCCATGTCATGAGGTCAACATGGATGTGGTGTGCTTCTATAGCACTACCTCCTATCTTGGTGCTAAATCCATAAGTGTAAGTGTTGATCAGTAGGAAAAGGTGAAACTTACTCCTTGGGCTGAAAAGGGGAAGAAGAGTGAGACCAAATAGGCATGGAAGAAGAAGTAAGAAAATAGGATCATGGATGGGCATTATTCATTAAATGCACAAGTGATATCTCCTATAGTTTAAAGGAGATGCAGGACTTAGGGGGAGTCACATGTTGATCATATCATTCACCCCTTAGTTAAATAAGGTCAAGGAGATGAACAAGTTGCTATGGGTAAGAGGAAGCAAATAAGATGGTAGTATGTGTGTGTAGGTACTACCTTGACTACACATGGAAGATAGTTTATTGCTACAGGTGAAAAAAATAGTAGCAGAGGAAATTGGAACCAGGGAATGAAGGTAAAAAGGAAAGTGACCTAGTAGAGACAAGAGACCAGTATGTGAAGCATGTTATCGACATGATTGTTGATCAGTGTTGCTAATTTATGTAATTTAAATGAGTTGAGTGGTCATTGCAACAACTTTAATAGCTCAGATGAATGTGGCTATCTCAAGTGTCATTAGAAAGGACCTGAATGACATATGGTGGCCCAGTAGTGGATCCTATGTACATGTATCTTTATGAGTCAACAAGTTGGATATGTGACCTAGATATGTGGTCATGATGGTGGATGTTATAGGCATTGAGGTAAGTACTAGTTTAGAATCTGGTAGATGAGAAATGAAGTCCAAAAATATATGCTTCGAGGGGAGTTCAGAGCTATATCCTCAGATTGATATCAGATAAGACTGAACATAGAAGCATATCAAACAGATGCTCAAAGAAGGAGAGAGATCAATGTGTGTTGTAAAGGGTTATTTGGAACCTGAGATTTCCATCTCAAGTGTTGATGTTTGAGATGATGTTGTGCATAATCTTCAAAAGGGAGATGCACCCAGTAATAAGGGGAGAAATATTCTTGATAGTGCTCGGTGGATACAAAGAAAAATGTTCTCTTGATAGTGCCCTTTGTCATTGTATCAAAGGGGGAGAATAATTCTATAGTATGATAGATACTACAAGTGTTGACATCAATGCCAAAGGAGGAGATTGTTGGCATTGTGTTGTCATTGATGTCAACCGGTATGGGAGGATCACCGGTAGTAGAGATGTATGTGCAACACTAATATGGAGGAGCACAGGATGTGATATCTTGGATATCACCTTCTATTGCAGAACACCGGTAATGTAAGGAATGTATGTCAACTGACAAGGTGTTTGAGTGGTTGTTTGTGATGAAGAGGCAAAATGTTACCTGAATCACATCAACAATGGAAGAGAAGAATGAACCGGTATGCTGTAAGGTTGCAGAACAACAGGACCCCCACCGAATGAAGATGTAGTCATCATGAGAGGCAATGACTGACAATGAATGTGCTCACTACAGATCACATATGTCTATTTGAAGAGATGTTGTATAAATAGGGAAGTCAAATGAGCATATGGCAGAAAGCAAATGGTGTTACTCCACCAAGTAAGTGGAGCTTATCTCCTATTATGTATTGAGTGCACTATAGTTTAGAGAGAGAAGTGTGAAGTGTTTGTCACCTTGAAGAACTGGTAGAGAAATGAACAAGATTGATCGGGAAGAAAGGCAAGATCAAGCAAATGCAGTTTGAAGTAAAAAGACATGATTGAAGATGGAGTCTTTTGAAGGTTGATGACATGGTGTCATCAAGAGTGGTAACCAGTATGTAAGTTCACTAGTTATATAAGTGAGGTGCAGATGTAGAAGACTTCCCAGTTGTGGGAATGAGCATACTTTGGATTTACTTGTCTAGAGAGCGGTTTGAGAGTTCCATTGACAGTTCAAGATGACGGCAGAGATGATAAGATAACTGGTACAATGGTTGAGACCAGAAGGGTTTGCAAACCACCATAAGTAAGGAACCAGTATGGTGATTGGTTGGTGATCCTACCTGGATCGACTTGGAGAGCCAAGTCAGTTGTTGATCACCATGGATGCCACATGGGATCAAGGTGTCAAGGTATCAGAGGTTGGTGAAGTGTAGTGTGGAGTTAGGTAACATGATTGGTGTGCACTGACAATGGATCCTGTGATTTGTGGAATCAAGTCAGAAGCATGTGGCTCGAGGAAGAATGAACCAACAAAGAAGATCAGGGGAGTAGTTGGCACCTAGATCGAAGCAAGAAGATCAGGTTGATAGAAGAGCTCGAGAAGGAAACAATAGATGCATTAATGATGTATGCCAATAGATTAGTTGCAAGCTACTGAAGATGGAAGGTGTATTCTATAAAGCGCGTTGATGGCAAACTTGTGTAGGTGAATGTTAGGAAGATCAGATCAAGCAAGATCTAATTGGATTTGATCAACCTTGAGGATTGTGAGGAAAACCTAACTGCCTAGATTTTTTAATAGGGTTTTGGCAGAAGGACCAGTCTATAAGTATGAAGGCCAAAGAGATTGTTTGGCACTGCTAGAAAGAAGATCACTATGCTACTATGGAGTGGGATACTTCTGCAAGTAAGAGAAAATTAGCCAAGTGCTCAAAAAACATCTGAGAAGTGAGTGAGAGTGAGGATGAACCAGGTTGAAGAGTTCAATCGGTAGTAGGGCAGAACCGATAGTGGTTATACCAGCAGAGAACAAGAGAAGAGAGTTGCAGAGAAGGAGGATAGAGAACCGATAGAGTATACTATTAGTAAATTGCAGAGAGTTTATAGATAAGCAGCAGGTGAAGATCAGCAAAAGAGTGAGTCGATGTAGTAGAGAAAGTATATCATCGACAGAGTAAGATATATGAAAAGGTTGCAAGATTATCTTGTAACAAGATAACTAATTTTGTAATTAATGTTTACAGTGTGATCACTCAGTTGTAGCTCGATGCAGGGGTTGTAGCTCCTTGGGTTGGTTCCCTTAAGGCAAGGGTTGGTGCTCCTTGGGTTGGTGCCCTAAACTTTTGTAACAGTGTTTTCATTGTGAGGTTGGATTGGAGTAGTAGACTCCAACAACAATTCTCACCAAGGTTTTTCCCATCTTGGGTTTTTCTCATACATCTTGGTGTTATGTGATGTTCCCTTGTGTATGTGTGTATTTGATTTAGTCTCCTCACTAATCGGTAAGTCTATTCATAGTTAAATCTAATAATCAACATGCTCACATAGGATTGTTAAATACAAGTAGAGAAGAGAACCACCGATTCACCCCCTCCCCTTCTCAGTGGTGCATTGTGTCTAACACATTCTATAACCAAAACCTTCACTGTCAACTATATCACATTATACATAATTCAGTTCTCTACTCTTACACAAAATGACTTATAAGATCTCATACATATATATGAGTCTTTTGCAATATGCCTTGTGGGCTTTACAAAAGATAATTACAATTAAATACAATAAACAAAAGTTTATTCCTTGTCAGCTGGGGTGTCGGTATGCATTGTTGCCACTGCCGGTGAAGTGTCTTCCCGTGTATGTAGATGTCTATGCAGGTGTCAGTGCCTATCGGTGGCTTTACCAGATGAGTGCCAGAAGGTTGCCAAATGGTTGCCATCAATGACAACATCATCATTCTCATAGGAGTGTAGAATTCCAACAATCTCCCCCTTTGGCATTGATGGAAATACTCATGAGAAAAATCCAAAAATTGTTTCCAAAAAGGTGAAGTCCAAAAGGTTACAAAAAATATGTGCTCCCCCTCAGTAGATGATCTCCTCTGATTAAACTTTTTTCTCTGTCCACTACTCCCCCTTTGACATAAATGACAAAGGTTGTCAAAAATTATCAAATGAGTGCAAAAATTTCACCTCAAAGTTTATAACCAGTTGGTTACAATCTGAAATATGTCTACCAAAACCAAATTTAAACTCTGCATGAATCAGTTGTTGTCATTCAAGGCTGCCTGAGTCTGTTGGATAATGTCAGTGAGATGATGCATATTCTCTTCCAGTGATCTTTCTCCTTGAAGTAATGCCTTAGAGATCTCATTCCTCAAAGAGCTAAGATTGACCAGCTTGGGACCAAGTTTGTATTTAAGCTCTTTGGCATTAGCCTTATTCCTTGCCTTATATTTCTCAAATTTCTCCAATTTTTCCTCAAAACCTGCTATTTCCTGCTCAATAACTGATATAGGTTCGGATGAACCAATTATGTTATCAGCTATATCATTTATCTCCTTCTATACTCTGCTTATTTCCTTTTCTATGTCCTTTGTCAATAGATGTGGCTTGTATGTTTCTCTATATAGCTCTTTATATTCCAAAATTGTAGTATTCAGTGCCGGTAAAAGTGTGTTTATATGTTATGTTCTTTTCTTTATTGTATCCTCAAAGAATTTTTCCTTTTCCTTCTCAATTTTCTCTATGAATGTGTCCTCATTTACCTTATCAACTGTTATTACATTGTCGGTAATGATTTTGGACACTATGTCCAATTGACTTAAAGAATCCTTTACATGGTCTATATTAGATTTCATAGCAATCAACTTAAGTATTGGTATTGTGTCATCAATTTCTTTGTAAGCCAATGCATTACAGTCAGTTATCTTCTTGATAGAGTCAAGGAGTACCTATGTCACATTAGTAGGCCTAAATTCACTTAATGAAGTACTAGATGTCAGACCAATTGCCTTGATTACCTCTGTGCTTCCAACATTTGTAACCATTTTTCTTGTATTATCCTTCGGTGGATCAGTCTGAGTTTGCATTTCAACTAGCAATGGTTTGGGTTTCTCAGTGATTACTGGTTTCACTACCTCAATATGTACCTATGCCTCTATAGGTTTCTCTATGGGTTTCTCTATGTGCTCAACTGTCGATATCTCTATCTCAGTAGGTTTCTTAGTGTTAACATCTATACCATCAGTATTCATTCCCGTATCCAATGGTTTTTCAATTTGTAATGTTTTTCTCTATTTTCTCTGTTTGGATTTCAACTTCAACAGTCTATGTCAGTTGCTTAGCAACATTTCCACTGTCAGCAATGTTATGCTTGACCTCTATATTGTCCTTATCCACAACAATGTTCACTTCCTAAGTATCCATATTCATGGTAAATATAATTATAGAATCAGGATTAGTGTCATCATGTGTGATACCTATACTGACAGTAATTGGTGGATCATCAGTATGTACTAGTGTAGTATCGAAGGGTGGTGGTAAGTTTTTAGTTATTTTGATGTTTGGTATTCCACCAACTTTACCTTTCCCTTTGTCCTTATCCTTTTGATATACCTTGAATGTTTTCTTCAGTCTGTTCAATTCTTCTTGTTTTTCTTTTTCAACAAAAAAAGATATCCCATTTATTAGCAGTTTCCTCTGTAATCTCATTTACTCTACCTGCCATCAAACTCACTTGTCAATGAAGACTAGCAAAAATAGATCTGTTAGCTTCACAAATCAGGTCATCAATCTCTTCCTTTGAGTTAACTAGATGTATAGCTAGAATTTTTTCAACCTTAAGTTTCTTGTCCAATTCCATTACTGCAATCCTCTTTGCATCTAACCTTCTATATAATTCATTAGGCAAGTCATCCACAACTTCAATTAATACTTTCTTATATATATCCAGATGTAAGATAATGTTGTTTTCAATGCTTTCTTTTTCTAAATCCTTGAATGTGTTATACAATTTGCTCACATTAGCCAAATTACCATCATCAATTATTTCATTTAGCAAATTATCCAATGGTGGTATAACCTATTTCCGTTTCTTCTTGGGAGTTAGTTTCTTTGCTGATTTCCTTAATGCCTGTTGTTTCTTCCTTAAACTCCTTTGTTCTCTTAGGTGGAGGAGAGGGTACCGGTGAAGGTTTTCTCTTGCTATCAACTCTTTTGAATTCAATTGGTATCTCACTGTCAGAAGATGTCCCAACTGGTGAAATGTGTGCCTTCGCTTGCAGTCCTTCTAGTTCACTAGCCGATATACTAGTAATGTTCATAACATTTTCTTTTATTTCCTTTACCTACTTAGAAGCATCTCTTATGTATTTCTCTCTTTTCTTCCTTTGCTTCATTGTTTTCACATTGCTTTCAATTGTTTCAGCACTACCAAAAACTTCTTCTGTTGGTTCTCTAGGTACATCTAATAAGGCTTTTGCATAAGTCTCAAATATGTTGAGATCTACCTCATAACCCATTTTTGTTACCCATACAATTCTAGGTAATACAACTTCCATCCATGTTTCATCCTTCTTGATTACAAAACATATTTCTTTATCATATTTATCCACTACACTTTGCGGTAGTCTTTCTCTTGTTTTCATTTTGGTTTGGAAAGCTTTGAAATATTCAGTTATATTGTTTTTCCTAATAGTACCCATGTCGGTGAAAGCTTCTTGCAATTGTTTGCCTGCCCATATGTCATACCCAAAGTCTCTATGTCCTATACCGGGGATCTCATTTGTGAAATACAACATTAAGCATACTAAGAGATTACCAAAATGAAATGTTCCTTTCTTGTCTCCTTTTATCTTTTTCAAGTTATCTATGAGTTCATCCTTTAGCCATTCACACACATCAATTTTGCATTATTGTTTGCCATTTCATAAGCACTATTAATGCAAAGAATAGAAACTGAATTAAGTCTATTTGTATGTGTAGTCTTGTAACCTAAAATCATACTTTTGAATCTTGCATTGATGTCCTTGATGTCATTTACTCTTAGATATCTACTATTAGATGTTGCTCTGATTAAGGTCATGACTTTGTTGTTAGGAACCTTCTTAGTTTTGTCTGGTCTACTGCTGGTTAAGGGTAAACCTGTTACTACCCTAATTGCTTGTCAGGTGAATTTGCAGACTGAATCTAACCAAAGAAATTCTCCATGTGCCCTACTTAGGACAATTCTCACAACTTCCTTTGAAAATTCAGGGATGTTCAATATTTCCACAAAACCTAACGTCTCCACAATCTTGTGCTCGGGTTTGACAATGCCATTTTCATCATAAATTATGGTTCTAAACATGTTTAACAACTCCTAAAAACCTAATTCCTCAATGTTGCAGTGAATATATATCCTAAGGTCTTCAGCATAAGCTACACCTTTAGGAATCTTTGAAAATGCGCCTATGGAATCATCTTGCTTAGCTACTTTGGGAATAATTTTGAATACGGGCTTAGGGAGTTTTACATTTTCCATGATAGTAGGGTTTGCAATAAATTTGGGAGCAGAAGAAGAAGCCATTTGAAAAATACCTTTATTTGTCTGATAATGTCTGAATGCTTGAAAGAAATCGCTTCACACGTTGCCTTGAATGCCTTTGCTCGGATTTCATGCTCTATGCTAATTTGAATGTGATGAATAATGATGAAAATTAAATACTCAATAGATACTGAGAGGGTGGGGGGGTGAATTATTATAGACAAAAACTTCTTTAACAACTTAAACTACAAAGACTACACTAACTGGTAAACAACATCACCGATCTAAATCAGGGCACTACCAGTAAAACACAATGAGACTGTGAAAGACATAAACTGGTAACATCTAGATCATTACAAAACCTAATATCTCATTTCCACTTCACCCATATGCTTAAACAAGTAATACATTAAAAATATAATGACCACTGGATCAACAAGCTTTACCGCTTAATAGAAAACACTAAGACATCACATGAAAAAGCATCACACATAAAACACTTATTTTTCATGTGGAAACCCAACTAGGAAAAACCACGGTGGGGATGAATACGCACAAGTTGTTCTTGAACTCTTCTGAAGTCCACTCTGTTAGGAGCCTAGTCTAGTTAAAGACTTTACAACAGGTTATGCTAGGAACTGATCCTGCTAGGGATCACTTGGTTAAGGGATGGGCAAACACTCAGTTAGATGTTAAAACCCTGTTAAAGGTTACCTTGTCAGAGGATTTAAAGAACTCAATGATTTTGAGTCACCCTATTAAAGAATTTACAAAAATCATGTTAAAGCTACCCGGTAAAGGGATTTTCCAACTGCTGAAATGGTTAGAAGTCAATAGGTAATACACTGAATGTCATCAAGCTCCTCTGAAATTTTCTTGAATTTTTCTTTGTGTTTATTTGTAGTAGCTAACTCATTTTGCATAATTCCAACTTGTCTCATAAGCTCAGTTTTATCATGTTGCATGTGAATCAGATTTGTCTTCAACATATCATTTTCATGACCAAGTCTCAGATTTTCATTTATAGCATCATTAAGTCTCCTACTCAAGTCTTATTCATTCTTCTTCCTATCTTCAATATCTTTGCATAACCTCATAGTCATATCTTGCATTTCATTCTTCATATTACTGTTTTCTTGTCTCAACTTGTTTGCAATGTCTCTAAGAGTTTCTTTTTCATGATCATCATTTTGCATCTTCTCATGAAGTTCTTTTATTTTATTTTGTGCTATAGAAAAGTTCTCCTAAATTCCTTTAATGAAATCTTGTACAATCCTCAGATCATCTTCAAGTTTGATATTCTTCAATTTCTCTGCATCAAAATATTCAAGGGCTCCTACCAACTATTTTCTTAAGTTCTCTATCTGTACCGGTGTCAGAATCTTCCTCAAGCTGTTAGGATTTTGAAAATAGAGGACCAAGCTCTGATACCAATTGTTAGATTCAATGACCGTCCCGAATCCACTAAGAGGGGGGGGGGTGAATCAGCGTCTAACCAGTTAGCAGAATATTTAAACTTATTAATAACTTTGCATTTGAAAACAATGTATCAGTAAATAAGAATTATTGCAATAAACAGAAATAGTAGAGACAACATAGAAACACACCATAACACAAGATATTTAATGAGGAAACCCAGTATAGGAAAAACCTTAGTGGGATTTGTGACCCACAATATTTACTCACTGGCCAATGAATAAATACTACTTACTATGAGGGCCCTGCACATGCAGGGAACTCAATCACAAAATTGGAGTCACACTAACTACAAAATAGATTATCAAAATCCAATACAATGTAATGCTCAAAACAACATCTCATATGCCAAGTTTAGTACCAGTTTAAGCTCAGACAATAACCAAAACCTTTGTTGTCAACTATATCACCTTATATAAAAATTGCCTTATACTTCTCATCCATCTACTTAGAAAATGACCTATAAGATCTCATCCATATATGAATCTATTACAATATACCATGTCATTTTACAAAACATATTTACATTAAAATACAATAAACAAAATTTTATTCCATGTCGGCCTAAGAGCTGGTATACATTGTTGTCGACGCAAGTGAAGTGCCTACCGGTGTATGTAGAAATCTATTGATGGTGCCGGTATCTACCGGTTGGTTGCCAGATGGTTTTCAGTTGGTTTCCAGTTGATTGCCATCAATGACAACATCAACTATTCTCATAAGAGTGTAGAATGCCAACAAAAAGATGACAATATCCATAGGCATAATATCACAACAAACTTCATCCTGATAATTCCTAATTTTCAATTTTACCAAACATTGCTCACCTACTAACAACTTATGTTCATCTTGAATCCATGCTATCTAATAGTGCTTAGGTTGTTTCAACCTTTCCAAATTCAACTTATTCACCATCTCTTCTAAAACAAGATTATCTTAACTACCACTATCAATAACTTTACAACACTTACAAAATACCTTACATCTAGTCTTGATCAAATTCTTCCCCTGCAAGGGCTCTTCATCTATCCCGGTATGACACAACTCTCCTCACCATCTGTTGGTATTTTGGATATGTTGATATGGTTTTGTCATTGATGTCACCACTTATCAACACTGGCACTTGGAGAATTGGTAATGTTCACCAGCAAGCAAGTGACTTATGCATAGTCACCGATATCTAGTTCACTTACAGGATATATTGTTCACCGGCACTTGGAATGACATGGAAAATATTTGGTTATGTCGAAGACATCATTTGGACACTTTGTCTTGAAGATTTGTTCATTGGTATATTCATGTTTGCATATTTGTTGTTACCGGAAAATAGGTCCAGGATAAGCATCGACAGGCTTATCTATTCCAGATCAACATGGCATGCTATGGAGATGATTTATTAATGTTGTAAATGCATTAAGCTGACATGTTGAATCGGATATTGCATCGGTTATTGTTTTACTTGTAATATGTTTTTTATTATAATATCTTTTAGAGCCGACCTACTAAAATTGGTCTTAGGTTATGGTATAAATGTAAGATCTTATTTTTGAGATCAGTGTGTTAATGTGAAAAAGGATTGTAATTTGGTATATGCGAGAATAAGAAGATCTATACACGTAGACATCATTTGAAGGTTGAAGGAAGGTTTTATGAAGGCATATCATAACTGAATAGGTACTGAATCCAGCATATGAAGATGCTATTTTGAGGAGTACATCATTATTGGATTTAACCATCCAATTGTAGTCAATGTGACTTCTATTTGTGTTCAAGTAGTGAGCTCTAGGCACTTGGCCTTTCTACATGTCCAGACCCCCTATTGTATACACATACTATCTGCAGTAGTATCATCTGATTATGGGTAAGGTTTCCCATCATGGTTTTTCCCCTTATAGGGTTTCCACGTACAAATATTGGTGTTATGTGTTGTGGATGTCATTGTCTTTTTGTTTCATGCATTAATCTTTACCGATACTGTAATTAACTGATAAATTGTCTACTAGCATAAAGTTTGGTTTACTGGCATTGATAATCTAATTTGGTTAAGTTATTTTTTGTTTGAATTTATTAGACAACTAATTCACCCCCTCTCTCAGTTGTCTCTAGGACCTAACAATTGGTATTAGAGCTTAGTCCTCTTTTTGCAGAAGTTTAACAGCTTGAGGAGATCCAATGTCTTCTAACTATTTCAGGAAGGATAGTCCTAAACTTGATGGAGCCAACTATGGCATATGGAAGATCAAGATGGAGACACATCTGAATTGCATTAGAAAGGACATCTAGGAAGTTACAAAGAATGGCTATACTGATCCTACTCCCGGTCAACCTAATCCATCTAACTTGGCTAAAGACATAGAAAATGATTGCAAAGCAAGAGAAGCACTTTTGAGCACATTATTAGACTAGCAAATCATGGGATTATCATATAGATCTACAACTAATGCTATTTGGGACCATTTGGAAACATTGAATGAAGGAGATTCCACAGTCAAAATTGCAAAACTTGAAAGCTTTCGGGTCAGGTATGAAAATTTGAAAATGGAAGAAGATGAAAGGATTTATGCTTTTATGGAAAGAGTAAATGAAATTGTTTTCAATATTAAATGTTGTGGAGGAACCTTAAGTGAAGATGAAATTGTTTCAAAAATTTTAAGAGGATTTTCACTGGCATACAAAATGAAAGTTATTGCTATAAATGAGTTAAGAACAATGCCTAATACATCAGTAACTAGAGACACATTGATTGGAAAACTTTCAGCTTTTGAAATTGAGGAATTTGGTCTTGTTGCTACTATAAAGATAGATTTAGCTTTTAAGGCATCAACATCATCTGCATCATCATTTGACAAATCTGATTGGAAATCCTTTTATGCAAGAAAACTTGAAGAAGGAGAGAAAATGAAAAAATTGAAGAACTTGAAGCACTATTTGCAAGGAAAATGCCTAAAGGTCCAGTTGGAAGTAAGTATGAAGGTAAAACACCCTTTAAATGTTTTAACTGTAATAAGATTGGTCATATGGCTTCAAGACACCCTGATAGACATGCAAGATTGAAAGAAGAAGCTAGAAGAACATACAAGCCTAACCCTGAATATCAGAGATACAGATTTAAGAAGAATAAAGACAAGTCTTATTATCTTGCTGATGAAGGAGTCACTAATGATTCTGATGAGGATCTAACAAACAATGGATGGGTCTTTGTTGCTATAATAGAAGATCAACTGACACCTACTGTTCAACCGATAAAGTAGGCCCTAGAAGCTAAAGTTGAAGTTAAGGATGAATGGATCATTGATTCAGGATGTTCACATCATATGACTGGTGATAAAGGAAAATTCTTCACTTTTTAGGAATATAATGGATTTCTAGTAAGATTTGGAAATGATAAAGCTTGTTTGATCAAAGGAAAAGGTATTATATCTCTTGATGGTAAGCATAATATTAACAATGTTTACTATGTTGAAGGTTTAAAGCATAATCTTGTAAGTGTTAGTCAATTAGTTGAAAAAGGATTTTAGTTACAATTCAAGAATGGGAAATGCAAAATTATGAATAGAACTGGTTTGGAAATTGCAACCAGTAATCAAACTAGAGGTAATATCTTTCATTTGAATAACAATGAAAAGACATGCTTGACTGCACATATTGATGAAAGCTGGCTATGGCATAAGAGACTCTGTCATGTAAATTTTGATTGCATTGTAAAAATCAGTACAACTAAATCAATTAGAGACTTACCTAAGATTGTTAAGCCCCACAATCTAGTATGTAAGGAATGTCAATTTGGAAAACAAGTTAGAGCATCTCTTAAAAGTATTCCAGAAAAATCCAACAATGCTCTCAACTTAATTCATACTGATTTATGTGGTCCAGCTAGAACTAAAAGTTTACAAGGTGATAGATATTTCATGCTAATCATTGATGACTATTCTAGAATCTATTGGGTTAATTTTCTCAGAGAAAAATGAGAAGCACTTGGGAAATTCAAACTATTCAAGGCAATGGTAGAGAAGGAAACCGGTAAGAAAATCAAATGTATGAGATCAGATCAAGGAGGTGAATTCACATCTAAGGAATTTAATACATTCTGTGAAGTAAATGGAATCAGAAGACAACTATTAGCACCCCAGACACCACAATAAAATGGAGTTGTAGAAAGGAAAAATAGAACTATCTTGGATGTAGCTAGAAGTATGTTATCAGAAGAAAATCTACCACATGTATATTGGAGAGAGGTAGTAAGCACAACAGTCTACACATTCAACAAAGTTCACATCAAAGGTGAAAATGGTAAGACCCCTCATGAACTATGGTTTAGTATTACTCCTACTCCTAAATATTTCAGAATATTTGGAAGCAAATGCTATATTAGAAGAGATGAGTATATTGGCAAATTTGATCCTAGAAGTGATGAAGGAATATTTCCTAGCTATTCATCTAAGAGCAAGGCATATAGATGTTTTAACAAGAGATTGCAAAAAATTGTTGAGAGTACAAACATGAAAGTTGATGGACAGTTTAGAGGAACTTCAAGGTATATAGACTCTAAACTGGCAACAGAGATACTAACAAATGAACCTACATTAAACACACTGGTACAAAATGAAGATCCAGTTACACTGGTATCATCTCAAAATTTAATTGTAACTAAAGAACAACAACAAATAAAGACACCCCGGTATGTAAGATTGAACCACTCTGAAGATCAGATAATTGGGAACAAATATCAAGGAGTTATGACAAGAGGAAGATTGGCAAATGAAGAGGTATGTCTTATTTCTCAGATTTAACCAACATAAATTAATGAGGCATGTGAAGATAAACACTAGATTAAAGCTATGGAAGAAGAATTGGAACAAATTGAAAAGAATAGCACATGGACATTAGTTCCTCGGCCTAAAGACAAAAATGTAATTGGAACAAAATGGGTATTTAGAAACAAACTTAATGAAGATGGTAAGGTAATCAAAAATAAAGAAATACTAGTGTGTAAGGGATATTCACAGAAAGAAGGAATTGATTACAATGAAACCTTTGCACCGGTAGCTAGAATTGAGGCAGTCAGATTATTCTTGGCTTTTGCAACACACAAGAACTACAAAGTATATCAAATGGATATTAAATGTGCATTTTTGAATGGAGATCTTGAAGAAGAAATTTACATTGAGCAACCTGATGGATTTTCTTTGATGGATAACAAAGATATGGTTTGCAGGTTAAGGAAAGATTTGTATGGGTTGAAGCAAGCTCCAAGAGCTTGGTATGCTAGATAGGATAAATATCTTTTGAAGATTGGTTTTTCTAAAGGTAATGCTAACAACAACTTATACTATAAAGTGACTAATGATGATATTTTGGTTATAGAAGTTTTTGTTGATGATATAGCCTTTGGAGGAGAAGATGGATTATGTAAAGACTTTTCTATTGAAATACAACAAGAATTTGAAATGTCTATGATTGGAGAAATAAAATTCTTTTTAGGATTGCAGATTTCACAGACTGATAAAGGTATATTCTTGAGTCAATCTAAGTACTTAAAGGAGTTACTAAAGAAATTTGGCATGGAAAACTCAAAACCGGTAAGCACACCTATGACTACAAATGACAAATTATTAGTAAGGGATGAATCTACACCTATTAATCTGACTAGGTACAAATCTATGATAGGAGGTCTACTGTATTTGACACAAACAAGACCTAATATTATGAATGCAGTATGTATCGTTTCAAGATTTTAGAGTAATCCTAAAGAAAATCATGAATCAATAGTAAAAAGGATTTTCCAGTATTTGCAAGGCACTACAAATCTTGGCCTATGGTATCCTAAAGATGAAAACTTTGAATTATGTGCATACATAGATGCAAATTGGGTAGAAGATGTAGATGACAAAAAAAGCACCACAGGCGGAGCATTTTCTCTTGGAAGCAGATTAATTTCTTGGTTGAGTAAGAAACAAAGTTGCACATCTTTATCAACAGCAGAATCAGAATATGTTACAGTAACAACTAACTGTACACAAGTATTATGGCTTAAGAAAATGTTGAAGGACATAAAGGTAAAATGAAAGGAACCTATAACTATCTATTGTGATAATACAACATCAATTGATATATCTAAGAATCTGGTACTACATTCTAAAACTAAACATGTCTCTATCAAACTGAATTTTCTGAAAGAGAATGTTGAAGCAAAAGAAGTAAAACTAGTTTACGTGAATACTAAATAGCAGATTGCAGATATTTTCACTAAGCCTTTTCCTAGGGAGACTTTTCAATATCTCAGAGATCAACTTGGGGTCATACCCCCACCGGTAGAGACTTAGATAGTTCATATTTGTCATCAACCGGTAGAACTAACACAGAAATCTTTTACTTCAGCTTTGATGAGGAGAGCTACTTCTCAGGGGGAGTAGTTGGTATATTGAATAAGTTGGTATTTTGTATTTAAACCTAGTTTTTGAATTGCTTTGGCATTTGATGTAAAGGGGGAGAGATTGATATGGAAAAACAAATATTACTCCTAGGGAGATAGACTTTATCCCTTGGGAAGAGATTGTTATTTTGGGAGAGATTGATTACTCTCTGTATCTGAATTTTGATTTCTAGTTATAATCTCTTTTGGGAGATTGTTGGTTTTTTGTATTTGGCATTTCTGTTTTGGCACCTTGATGGTTTTTCCATCTTGTGTTGCCATCAATGCCAAAGTGGGAGATTGTTGGTATTTTGGATATGTTGATATGGTTTTGTCATTGATGTCAACACTTATCAACTCTAGCACTTGGAGAATTGGCAATGTTCACCAACAAGCAAGTGACTTATGCACAATCACCGATATCTAGTTCACCGGTAGGATATATTGTTCACCGGCACTTGGAATGACATGGAAAATAATTGGTTATGTCGAAGACATCATTTGGACACTTTGTCTTGGAGATTTATTCATTGGTATATTTGTGTTTGCATATTTGTTGTTACCAGCAATAGGTCCAGGATAAGCACCGACAGGCTTATCTATTCTAGATCAGCACAACACGCTATGGGGATGATTTATTAATGTTGTAAATGCATTAAGCCAACATGTTGAATTGGATATTGCATCGGTTATAGTTTTACTTGTTAATTTTTTTTATTGTAATATCTTTTAGAGCCGACCTACTAAAATTAGTCTTAGGTTATGGTATAAATGTAAGATCTTATTTTTGAGGTTAGTGTGCAAATGTGAAAAGGATTGTAATTCGGTATATGCGAGAATAAGAAGAGCTATACACACAGACATCATTTGAAGGTTGAAGAAAGGTTTTATGAAGGCATATCAAAACTGAACTGATACTGAATCCAGCCTATGAAGATGCTATTTTGAGTAGTACATCATTATTGGATTTAACCATCCAATTGTAGTCAGTGTGACTCCTATTTGTGTTTGAGCAGTGAGCTCTAGGCGCTTGGCCTTTCTGCATGTGCAAACCCCCTATTGTATACACATACTATTTGTAGTAGTATCATCTGATTGTGAGAAAGGTTTCCCACCATGGTTTTTCCCCTTACAGGGTTTCCACGTACAAATATTGGTGTTATGTGTTGTGGATGTCATTGTCTTCTCTATTTCATGCATTAATCTTTATCGATACTGTAATTAACTAATAAAATGTCTACCAACATAAAGTTTGGTTTATCGGTATTGAGCATGTAGTTTGGTTAAGTTAATTTTGGTTTTAATTTATTAGAAAACTTATTCACCCCCCCTCTCAGTTGTCTCTAAGACCTAACACTATCAACAGTTCACCATCTTCTAGTTTATTATCTAATCCAGTGGGGTTTTCTCCCACCACTATTTCTCTTTCGGTATTATCTGTCTTCTTGCATTCAAAATCATGATGTCCTTCTCCTCCACATTTATATAAAGTTCCTCTAAATGTCCTCTTGTCCTGTCTTCAAAAATTCTCATTCTGGTAGCCATCCAATTCTCTCCTCCAGTAGAAATTTTTATCATCTTTTTAGTATGAATTAGCTTCTTTGCTTACTTATTTATCCTTGTTATGATCTATACAGGTTCCTCTACCTTCGGTATATCCTCTTCCTCTTTGATATCTACCTTTGATTAAACTTCCACCTCTACCTCTCTGCCTCTATTCATGTCTTTTTTTTAACTTCTCTTATACCTTTAGAGCATAGTGGTAAGCCTCATCAACACTCTCCAATTTGATCAAACTGAGTTTATCTTGTATAAACATCTAAAATCCATTCAAATATCTTGCAACCTATTCAACTTCATCATCAACATGTCTGGATCTAATGTTCAACTTATAAAATGCTTCGGTGTACTCCTTCACACTAGATTCCTTTTATCTCAAATTCTGCAGCTTTAGGAACATATCCACTTGATAATTCACCAGCATAAAATTTGACTTCAACTTAGCAACCATTTGATCCCATGTCTTAATCTTCTCTTTACCTATTCTCTATCCATCAACTTCAAAATTCTCCCACCAATGAGATTCATGACCCTTCAACTGGGTACAGACATATTTTACCTTCCTCTCTTCTGCAGTGCTTTCAAAATCAAAACACTTCTCCATCTCTAAGATCTAATCCATTAATTCATCTGAATCTATCTTCCCATCATATTATGGTGGGGTAAAATATGGTTTAGTATTTGATGAATACTAAGAGGGGGGTGAATTAGTATACCAAAAAATACTATAAACAATATTTGAAATAGTTTAGCAGATAACTGGTGCAACAAATTCACTAATAAACTAGTTAATATAAATGCAAACCAAATAGCAAACAAAGCATTCACCCACAAGAGCACAATCACCATAACACAAGATATTTGATGTGGAAACCCACATGGGAAAAAACCACGGTGAGAAGAAACTCACAAGTAACTATCTGCAAAATAGAAACTAGACCGGTTAAGGTCAAACTGGTTAAGGTCATACAATGTTCTTCACCAGAACAAATCCTATTAGGAATATAGATCTATGTTAGGAGATAAGTCCTGTTAAAGACTACCTTGTTAAAGGATTTCAGATCCACAGTTGTGAACCACCTTGTTAGAGGATTTACAAAAGCTTTGTTGGGCCTACCCGGTTAAGGGTTTTAGACTTGTCGAAGATATTAGTAATCAACAAGTGGATGATCTAGGCAGTAGCACAATATGCTTAGTTAGATCCTTGACAACTCATTGTTAATGCATTTCAGCATTACTTTAGTCTTCAATATCTCCGCACTCTGTCTCTTCACACATACCTAATCTTCTCTACGAAGATCGCACATAACCTTTACTCTTCTATCTTTCATACTCTCTCTCATACATGCAAACCCTAGACATGATGTCCTTATAAAGGAATCTGATTTCATGTCGGTCCAATAGAATTAGACTACAAGTTCCTAGGTACAGTGCATCTAGACACATTTGGTAACATGACACAAAAACACTGCCAAAGTGTCAGTGGATGATAACTCATCACAAAATATAGTAATACCGGTTAATACAATATACCGATTACTGGTTGTCAAAAATGAAGACTTGTAGATCATAGTATTCCGATCAAAAGTTAACTACCACTTAGTTCCTTCGTACCACTTGAGCTCCTCGAACCACTTGAGATCCTCATACCACTTGGGGTCTTCATACCGATTGGGTCTTCATACAATCTGTGACCGGTAAACCAGTTTTTGCAAAACACTGATAGTCTAAAGACTATACATTCAATAATACAGAATACTGGTTGGAGCAATTACCGGTTGAGCATAACTCATACATCAAGAAAGTGTGTGTCCATCAATGACAATCAAAACATCATCAAAATTCCAACAATCTCCCCCTTTGGTATTCAATGGCAACACTTAAGAAAATTTTCACATCTAATTGTTTTTACAACAAAAATGCCATAATCAAAATTACTCCCCCTAAGCATATACACTACCCCTTTTTTGCAGAAATTACAATGTACACTACTCCCCAAAATGGTAACATGAAAGTACATGAAATGGTAACATTCACCAAAATTTTAATGTACATTACTCCGCCTTTGCCAACAATAACAAAGTAATGCAAAGTAACCCTTGTTTCCTTATACAATAAAAATAGAGTAAATGTTCATGACAATAAGGAATGAAATTTCTCAAAAACAAATTTAAAGTCTTCAATAAAAGTTTTCATGGCCAATGTCCATGACTCAAGTAAGGAGGTAGAAACCTCACTTTCAGTCTTCATCTGGAATGCCACTTCTTCCATTGCATCAATGGTACTCATCTCTTGAGTTATCGTGATAGCTTCTACCTTGAGAAAACATTTTTGAAGAATCTGCAGTCTTGGCAATAGGAGTAGTTGAAGCTCTTGCAAATCTTTAGACCGATTGCTGATCTCTAAGTCCATTTTGGTAG
Organism: Cryptomeria japonica; assembly: GCF_030272615.1. Classification (NCBI taxonomy): domain Eukaryota; kingdom Viridiplantae; phylum Streptophyta; class Pinopsida; order Cupressales; family Cupressaceae; genus Cryptomeria; species Cryptomeria japonica. The sequence continues at coordinate 215,276,687 of NC_081406.1, read as the reverse complement.
TCTGATGCTGATAATGATGAATGGTTTGTCTATATGTAGTGAATGAATCGTATGGCATCTTGAAATTGCTGATATATGCCTGTAACTCTGATTGGAGTTTAGCTTTCTATTTAAGCACATCTTCACAAAATAGATGGGGTTGGCAGATTTTACTCAACAGTAATTTACCTTCACCCATAGCAACACTGATATCTTTCTGCTACTTCAATAGTTGTATCCTTAGTTCATTCATTTCCTTGACTAAGGCAACATTGAGTGCCTTTTCATGGTTCTTCTTTGCAGTTGCTTCAACAACATCTTCCAAGCATTGTACCTTGTCCTCCACTACGATACAAAGAAGTTTGAGCTTAGATAGAGAGGAATTGGTACTGGGGAGGTTGGTACCAGGAATTAGACTAGTAAGGGTGTCAACTACAATTTGTATGACATCTTGTTCTTTCTTCCTCTGTAACTCTTCCAGTCTCTCTTGTGCAAGTTTGATGCTTCAAAGTAGCTTGGACTCATCTACTAATTGAGTCAAACTTGCAAGAGTTAGATTAATACGACTGGTGGTATCAACCTGTTTGGTTTGATCATCGGTTGCCTTAGGATTTTGCCCCTCCTTTTGTTCTGATCTCCACTTGTTTGTTCTTCTCTGCTTCCTTCTCCTCTTCTGCTCTTTTCTTATCCTCTTCTTTCTTCTTTTGCTCCTCTTTTCTTATTTCTTCTCCATTTCTTCCTTCTTCTTGTCCTCTTCTGGCTTTTTCTTCCCTTCCTCCTTCCTTTCTTCTTCCTTTCTCTTGTCTTCTTCTTACTTCTTCTCTTCTTCTTTTCTCTTATCTTCTTCTTTATTCTTCTCTTCTTCTTTCTTCCTCTTTCTTCTTTTCTTCCTCTTTCTTCTTTTCATCTTCCTTCCTCTTCTCTTCCTCTTTCTTTTTCTCTTCCTCTTTTCTCTTGTCTTCCTCTTTCTTTTTCTCTGACTCTTTCCTCTTGATTTCTTCTTGCCTTTCTTTTTCCTCTTTCTCTTTCTCCGCTTTCTCTTTGTCTTGTTTCTCTCTCTGAGCTTTTTCCTTGTCATGTTTCTCTTTCTCTTCTTTTTCTTTGTCAGGAGTGACATCCTCAACTTCTAATGCATCAACATCAATAGTGTCAATTTGTCTTGTCACTCTTTCTCCTTGACTATCAAATACCTCATCTGTTTGGCCTGAGGATAGGTTAGGTTCTTAATCAGCCTTCCTAGTGGCTTCAAATACTTGATGTATTTTGACAGCAGCTTTCACATGTATGTGAGTATCCTTTTCCACTTCAGAAACTTTACCTTCTAGTAGCCTGAGTCTTCTCCTTCTCATGAAGAAGATGCCTTTATTCTTATCCATTATTTCAAATAATTCAGAATTTGAAGCATCAGGAAAGTATTGTGCAAAATTTTTTCTCCCTTATCTCCTATTCTCTTTCAATAGCAATGCGCCATTTATTATCAAAATAATTATACAAAGAATCTAGTGTAACTGATCTAATCTCAGATGGCGACCAATCATTAATACATAAGTATTTAATGATTTCCCGTTCTGCCTCTTCTTTCTCATTATCATTAAAATCATCAAAATATTCTTTTAAATCATCAAGCACTTTCCTCCTAATGTTCTTAATTGTCCTCTAACAATGTGTCATTGGCTTATAAGAAAAATGTACATATTTACCGGTGTAGAAGTTGTAGGTACATTACCAATAGACTTCATCTTCTTGCTTGATTGCCTTGTCTTCTTTGTTTGAATCTCCGGTTCAGTGTCCTTTGACTCTGGTGAGTGATTCTTGGATTTCCGCTTCCTCTCAAAGACTTTTTCTGGAATGATCTGAGGTTTCTTCTTAGCTAGTGACCAATTGGTCACTTTAAGACTAGTAGAGGTAACTGGTGCAGATACCGATGGCACTGCTTTGCCCTTTTTCTATTTTGGTTCTTCAATTGGTGTGACCTTTCCAAGTAGGTACCGGTTCTCTTTTTCTTTGCATCCAGTGGTGAGGCAAGTAGGGTAGAGGCATACCCGATCAATAGGTCATTCACCACTTCATACCCCATAGGGCCAACTACTTCCTTTCTTGGTTCCACCGCTTCCATTATGCAGTCATCAATCCTTATTGTGAAGTAGATGTCATCTTTATACATCTCCATAATATCACCAGATATCCTTATTCTCTAGTTCATCTTTTGTTTGAATTCATCAAAACACTTATTAAGAACCTCAGGATATCTAGTTCCTACTGCTTGTAGACTTTCCTTAATTTGTTTGGAAACCAGTAGGTCAGCAGACCATTGAACATCACCTACTCCAAGGAAATAACCTTGAAAGTAGAAGAATAAACCGACCAAAAGTTGTCCAAACTTGAATCTCAGAGAATTGTCTTGTTTGATGGACTTCATATTCAACAACAATGGTTTTTGTAGATAGGTACATAGGTGAAATGTAGTGTCTTCCTTGATCATCCTGTAAGCAGCATTCACTGCAGCAGGAGGGACAAAATTCATTCTGCTAGCATAAAATATCCGGTAACCAATCACCATGCAAGCATATTTTACCAGATCATCAAAGATGGTGTTGACGGTCATCGCCCATTGGTCACTCATAGAACTAGTGAGCTTTGTCATTTCAGTTTTGGTGACCTTCCATAGAGCTGGTACCTCTCCAATATTGTAGAAATTGGTGACATCATAAATTGATTCTGGTGTGATGTCATGGGTCCATTTGAGATACATCTTGTCACCATACACTCTGCTAAGGATGATGCAAATATGTTCTTCTGTGAACTCTTCCAAACAATATACCGCATTGTGCAGTTTCATCTTCTCAAGGACACTTACTCAGGTTTGATCTTCTTGTCATCCCCACAGAACAGACTTAGTTGGGAATGAATCACTAGGGATCCTAGGTCTTCTAATTTACAATCTATATACCCTAAAATGTCTTCCTTGACAATAACTCTGACAAGAATTTGAGATAGGGCATTGTATTTCATTTTCTTTTCAAGAAATTTGACTAAATCTACAAGTGCACTAGAACTAGAGTGGGATGCAGAAGCCATCATCAAATGATAAGTAAGAATATCAGAAAATACCTTCACAAACTAGAATTTAGGTTTTCCAATGTCGCGCACAAAACACCACTTCGGTTGTAAGTTCATCGCTTCAAGTTCTTCACTAATTACTTGAAGATGGTTGCAAGATTTTGCACAAGATTTTGTTAACTGCTAGACAAATTGCTCTGGTTGCTTTTCTCTTGAAAAATTCTTCTTTCAAAAATAGATAAGTGAAAATGACAATGAAAACCCTTTTAAACAAACTCTCACCAACCATAATAAATGCATCACCGTTAGGGCACAAACCCTAATTTTTCCTTTTACTGCTTCAAGTCTTTTGTCGACTGACAGGTAACATATATCAGTAAAAATATTTATTGATATAAACCAGGGGTTTGAAATATTTCACCGATATGTTCCCCCTAAGCTTTTCTGAAGCTCAACTTGTCGGTTCAGAGACTTCCACACTAGGTGAAAAAATAGGTTCATTTTGTGACTCTTCTTCTGATTTCTTTTTCCAAGTTCTATTCATTTCCACCTAAGCAATTTCAACATCAATCTTCCCTTCTAAAGTGATCGGTATATCATTAGATAGGTTCTTTCTCAATCTGCAAGTTCTGGCAGTGTGTCCCAGTTTGCTGCAATGATAGCATACCATTCTAGGTGTTCTCCATGGTTCGTTATTCATACTTCCATTCTTCCTTCTGCATGTTGCAGTAGTGTGACTACTACCATGATAGATCAAACAAGTTTCTCTCCAACTAGTTGCCGCTTGATAACTACTTGACCGATGGTCATAGGTATTGTACCGGTTGGGATTCTAGTTCACAGAAGGTTCTAGGATAACTCTTTGAGTCCTTGGAGGATATCTCCCAGTGTTGTACAAAACTGACCTACATTCAAATGCTCTATGCCCAAACTTGTTGCATGCATAACAGTTTCCATTGAATCTATTCGATCTAGGCATATTGTTTTGAAAATAAGGAAAATTTTTGTAGGCCTTGCTTCTACACACATTAGCAGTATGTCCTTCTTTGAGACAATTAAAGAAAACATGTTTAAATTTTTTCTTACCTTTATACTTGGATGTCAGTTGCTTCTTTGATGCTTCAAATTTTGTTCCACGGGTCTCACCTTCCTCATACCTAGAGAAACCAAGTCCAATGGTATTCTTTACTAGCTTTGCTGATTCTAGCTTTTACTCTAGCATAACAATACTCTTATTGAATTTGGCAAGTATTTCCTTTGACTTAGTAAGTTCTTTGGAAATAGCAGCATTGGATTCCATCAAGGTTGTATTCTTTGAAATAGCCATGTTTATTTCACCTTGCATTTCTTCTTTTTCCACTTTACTCTCTTGGAGATGAGCGGTAAGGGTACTGATTTCTTGCTTTAGCTTGGAGATCTCATGATCTTTGTCTTTTACCAGATCTTCAACTTTCCTTCTATTCTCAAGCTCTTGACACATTTTGATTGTTAGTCCTTCCAACTCTTTTCTCAGATTGGATTTAGATTCATTTAGTTTTTCAACTTCTTCAACTAGGGCATCCATGTCAGCTTCATCAGAAGAGCTATTTTTAGTAAGTTCCATCAGTTTCTCAGCATGCTCTCTTCTCTTGGCCAAAGAGGCTTTATACTTGACTTTGAGTTCATCATAGGCTCTCTCAGTCTAAGTGAGATGATGAGTAAGTTCCCTCGCACTGTATTCCCCCATATCTCCTTCCAAGTGGTTAGACTTATAGAAAGGTTGACTTTGATACCAATTGATGAATACTAACAAGGGGGGGGGGGGGTGAATTGGTATACCGAAAAATACTGTAAACAATCTTTGAAACAATTTAGTAGATAACCGGTGCAATAGATTCACTAATAAACCGGTTAAGATAAATGCAAACCAAATAGAAAACAAAGCATTCACCCACAAGAGCATAATCACCATAACATAAGATATTTGACGTGGAAACCCAAATGGGAAAAAACGACGACAAGCAGAAACTCACAAGTAACTATCTACATAATAGAAACCAGACTGGTTAATGTCAGACCGGTTAAGGTCATACAATGTTCTTCACCAGAATAGATCCTGTTACGAATCTAGATCTTTGTTAGGAGTTAAGTCCTATTAAAGGATTTTGGATCCATAGTTGTGAACCACCTTGTTACAGGATTTACAAAGGCTTTGCTGGGCCTACCTAGTTAAGGGTTTCAGACTTGTCGAAGATATTAGTAATCAACAAGTGAATGATCTAAGCAATAGCACAATATGCTTAGTTAGATCCTTGACAACTCATTGTTAATGCACTTCAACATTACTTCAGTTTTCAATATCTCCACACTCTGTCTCTTCACATAGACCTAATCTTTTCTACGAATATTGCACATAACCTTTACTCTTCTATCTTTCATACTCTCTCTCATACATGCAAACCCTAGAAATGATGTCCTTATAAAGGAATCTGATTTCATGTCGGTCCAATAGAATTAGACTACAAGTTCCTAGGTACAGTGCATCTAGACACATTTGGTAACACGACACAAAAACACAGCCAAAGTGTTAGTGGATGATAACTCATCACACATTACAATAATACCAATCGGTAACTCATCACAGAGTAATACCAATTAATACAATATATCGATTACCGATTCTCAAAAATGAAGACTGGTAGATCGTAGTTTTTTGATCAAAAGTTAACTACCTCTTGGTTCTTTCATACTGGTTGACCTCCTCGAACTGCTTGGGATCCTTGTACTACTTGGGGTCTTCGTACCACTTGGGTCTTCATACAATCTATAACCGGTAAACCATTTTCTGCAAAACACCAATAGTCTAAAGACTATACATTCAATACTACACAATACTGGTTAGAGCAATTACCAGTTTATCATAACTCATACATCAAGAAAGTGTGTGTCTATCAATGACAATCAAAACATCATCAAAATGCCAATAGTATTCTCCCTAATCAAAACCCTCAAAAACCTTTCCTCATCCGAATCAACCGTAGGTAGGTTTTCTTGTTCTGTCAGGGCTTCTTCTCCCTCATTTTAACTCACATCTTCAATATGTTAGCCTCTTCTCTGGGTTGTCTCCACAGCTTCCAATCGAGCTGTTATACCTCACAACATCTCCATCACAATAGGGTCTGCATTCCCATGCACTCCACCATTACTATCTCCTCTTCATGCCATCGTTCATGCTAGTCCTCTATAGCTATAGGTCGGATCCACAATCCGCCATGCTACAACAAAATTTTTAGGACACACAACCTCTAGAATGAAACTTCACTCTAATACCACTTGAAGAAGTCGCCGATGAGGGACCTCAAAGAGATCAATTTGGATTGGTCAACAAGAGTAAACACAATGGAAACATAAATATTTGATGGAGGCAATGCAGAACAAATTGTTTTATTGCATGAAAATTTATTACATCCAATGGGTAGCAATCAGATTATAGTATACCTACTCACAGGCCTGGTAGAACATACATAATGGATCACAACTAGGACCTTCAATCTTAAGATATATCTTCTATGCATGGTTTGGCTACTTGATTCTCTATTGATTGCATACTACTATGCAATTAAAAATATACATATTGATCCAAAGGATCTAGTCAGCCCAAAAAAGGATTAAACCCCAAAAAACAAGACCTAATGTGTAAAATAAACAAGGTTAGTCTCCACCAAGAGATTCCTCTAGAAAATCCAAAGGATGAAACATATATTGTGGGAAAAGGTTGGCCACATGCCAAGGAACATTAGAATCAACTCCCAAGGCTCCACAAGATTTAGAAGGGGTTCCAATAGATAACCAAAATAGGTCCAAGCAACCGGTAACAAGAAACTATCAAGGAAACCGATAGCGATATCTTATTGGAAAATGATTCAAATGCGATCTAGATTGGAAATAAGAAAGATGATCAAGTCCTCAAGTATAATCCAACTCCATACGATCTGGTGAGCCAAAATTAGTACACAAAATGAAATACTGAAACTGCAAAGAGAAAGGAAAATAGAAAGGAAAATATTTTTGGTTGATGCAAGATTGCCATGAACCGGGGATGCTCCTACATCATATACGCAAGCTAAAATAAACACAAATCATCACTTAACTTCCCTAGGGTACCTCAGCATTATTTCTCATACTCTCATCAAGATCATACTTATATAGTCATAACATCATATTTTCTACCATGATATACATTTCATTATAACTCAACTAAACCTCTTTTTTTCATGCATACATAAAATACCTCACTAGTCTATCTATCATGAATAGATCTATTAATATTGCAAATCCCATTAATTCCCTATGTTACATTTTAAAACACCAATTCTAAATATTCCTAACCCCAATCACTTATTCAATATTCTAGCATCATTATTATATTTACAATACTAATTACCACATTACTAATCCATTTTGATAATCATCATAGACATTCACATAACACTAAATGCATATCTATAAAACCAATTCCATTAATGAGCATTATCCAAGATACAATAAGTGTACAACAACTTGTTCACCTAATACATCATCTTCCATTACATATGAATATATCCATTTACATCAAGGAGAATAGCTCTTCACTACAAATACAATTACATCATGAGATCAACAAATTACATGTACCATATGAATCATATAGAAAAATCTGCTATAAGTATCCACCCATAACTAAAGAGATAATAATCGACATCCATGCACAAGAACATCCAATGAAGAATATCCCAATGGAAGAAAGCATTAAACCACCCGAACATGTGGACCAATAAGGAACCACTCCTTGTGCTAGGAGATGACACAAGATCCCACACACACTCTATATCTTGGCTGACACCTAACAACCAAAGGATAACTCTTCACACACCATGCAGCTAAATCAAATCTCAACAAAACATAAGACCTCCAAAGGATACTCGAAAAATAATTAATAAAGGTACTAAGACCTACATGTAGGGAAGAGTGTCATCACATGTGATAGATGGGAATCTGGGAACCTATCCCGACCATCTTAGATGCACATGCAGAGCCATCTCAACCTTGGAGGAGTAAGGAAGATTAGTTTACCTAAATCACCAAGGTCTTCTCAACCATTCTTGAATTGCTATAAATACCCCAGGGACATGCATTGAGGCCAAAAATCCATTCCAAGTTATCTTATAATAGTGAATGTATAATATCCAAACCCTCCTAGAATCAATTAATTAAATTATCACTTCATTATAAGGTGAACTCCCAATGAGATATTCTGGCAGTCTAGACTCTCGGTAACCTAGCTGTCTACTCCCCATGACCCTAGTCACTCACTTGGAAGCCCACTTCCCCTAGAATTCACCTATACCTTAGGGTGACAATAATGCACATCACATCAACATGGGCTCTCAATACAATCTGACCAAATAACCAAGTTTTATAAATCAATTTAAACTCATGAGACATTAATATATATGTCATTAACCTTATAAAAATCATGGAGCACATATCATGGACACATTATCAATAGAATGAGCCCAAAGAAGAAGAATAGCAGGGCATTGTTGGCATATGCTGTATTTGGTTAAGTGTTGGCATTGATATCAACACTATATCCTGGTTGGAGACCCTCCCGGTTGGACCTATCCTGGTTAGTCTTGGTGATCATCTTGGTTTTGGTTGTGATTTTGATTTCGTATGATTAGATCTCTAGAATAAGTTTTGGATGCTTACTCTGGATGTTTATATGTTTTCGACATTCTGTTGGTTCATGATTAGCTACTGTTGTTGCTATCGCTTTTGTTCCTGATTGGTATTTCCTGGTACTAGTTAGCTTAATCGGTAAGAAATATTTGACGTTTTGGTTTGGCTTATGGGAATAGTTTCTATCATGTTGAAGGTGCTTCTTGATCATGTCCTAGTTGTTTGGTGTGTTGCATTGGCTGGTGTGTTGTTATGGCAGTCCTATTTAGATATGGTTAGACTTTTTGTTATTTCCTCAAGTCCTAGATTTGATGGTACAAATCACAAAATATGGAAGGAGCGAATGAAGATTCATCTCAGATGTCTTGGAACTGAGGTTTGGGAGATAGTGGAGAAAGGGTATATACCTCATGATCCTAATTCTCAAACACCAACACCTACTAATGAACACAAGAATGATAAAAATGATGTTAGAGTAAAAGAAGTATTACTAAGCACCCTATCTGATGAAAAGTTATTGAATGTCATAGAGTTGGAGAATGCTAAGCAAATCTGGTTGAAACTTGAGACTCTTTACAAAGGTGAACAAGCAAAAAAAATTGCAAAACTTAAAGATTTATGGGTAAGGTATGAAACTTTTAAGATCGAGGAAGATGAGAAGATTAGTTATTTCATGGATAGAGTAAATGAGATTGTCATGGGTATCAAATGTTACGATGGATCAGCTAGTGAGGATGAGATTGTGTCAAAGTTTCTGAGAGTTCTACCTCTGACATACAAGATGAAGGCTACTATAATTAATCAACTCTGGACAATGGCAAGTACCCCTTTTACTAGAGATACATTACTTGGGAAATTGACTACATTTGAGCTTGAATAACTTGGAGATCAAAGTGATACTAAAACAGAAACTACATTTAAATCATCTACCTTTGGTAAGAAGAAGATAGATTGAAAGGAGATGTATGCTAAAGATTTGGAGGACATTGAGAGAGATGAAAAAGAATTTGAAGAGTTGGAAACCCTGATTTCTAGAAGAATTCCTAAAGGACCAACTATAAGTAAGTATGAAGGAAAAGTCCCCTTTAAATGTTTTTCATGCGATAAGATTGGTCATTCTGCTTCTAGATGTCCTGAAAGAGCTGCTAGGAATAATGAAAGATGTGTAAGGAATTATAAGCCTAATCCAGAATATTAAAGCAAACCTAGATTTAGAAGGAATAAGGATAAATCATGCTATTATGTTGGTGATGATTGTAGGATTTTGCCAAGATCAAGGGCACAATGAAAATCATAAAAAGAGAGACAATAGAATGACAAGAACAAAACTGTATTCTCATCAATATGCAAATGATCAACTGGATTCATCAATACAATGAATATAGGTCTGCTTATATAGGCAAGGCCATATGGATGTACGAGCACACAATTATGACATGTGGCTCAATGAGAAACAAGGGTAGGTAAGAAATACTAGGGGTAGGTAGGAGAAATAATATAATATTCCACAAGAGGTGGATGACCCACCGAATGTGGAGTGTACCAACAAAACAAGACCATAAAAGGTGGAATTTCTCCTACAAGCTCTATCCCTATGTGCACACTTCCCTTAGTGTCTCAAATCCAAACTATGAAGAGATGCATTATCCTAAGTTAACTTAAATAAAGTGTAATGATATCCATAATGAATATTTATTTACACCAACAATGATGATGAACTTGTGAGTGGAACCAGCAATGGAAGCTTCAATAAAGATTAGGTCTTTATTGTTATTAAGGATGATTCCCTGGAATCTATCATTGAGGCAACTCATACTAAGGAGAAAGCTTTGGATACAAAAATTGAAAAAAATGATGAATGGGTTATAGACAATGGTTGTTCACATCACATGACTGGTGACAAGAGAAAATTTCTATCACTGCAAGAATTTGATGGTGGACTAGTCAGATTTGGAGACAACAAGGCATGTAAGATCAAAGGAAAAGGAACAATATCATTGGATGGTAAGACTAATAATGATAATGTTTATTATCTTGAAGGATTAAAGCATAATATTTTAAGTGTAGGTTAGATGGTGGATAGAGGATTTCATTTGCAATTCAAGGATGGAAAATGTACGATCATTAATAGATCTGGTTAGAAATTGCTTCTGGAACTCAGACCAAAGGAAAGATATTTCATTTGAACTCCGGTGAGAAGGCTTTCCTGATTGCTCAGATTGATGAGAGTTGGTTATGACTTAAAAGGATGTGTCATGAAAATTTTGATTACATAGTGAAGATCAATTCAACCCAGGCTGTCAAAGATTTGCCCAAGATTCTTAAACCTTATAATCGGGTATGTAGAGAATGTCAAATGGGTAAGAAAGTTAGAACTTCTTTTAGAAGTATACATGATAAATCTAATAAAATTCTTGATCTTATTCATACTGATCTATGTGAACCGACAAGGACTAAAAGCTTTCAAGGTGACAGATATTTTATGTTACTTATTGATGATTATTCTAGAATGATGTGGGTAGCAATTTTAAAAGAAAAATATGAAGCTCTCGAGAAGTTTAAAATCTTTAAAGCTATGGTTGAGATTGAGACAAGACTAAAGGTAAAGTGTTTAAGATCAGATCAAGGTGGTGAGTTTACATTCAGTGAGTTCAACAACTTTTGTGAGACGAATGGAATCAGAAGACAACTTTCTGCACTTAGAACTCCACAATAGAATGGATTGGTGGAAAGAAATAACAAAACCATATTGGATGTTGCAAAGAAAATGATGATAGAAGCTAGATTCCTAGATATCTATTGGAGGGAAGCTGTCAATATGGTTGTATACACTTTCAAAAAAGTACACATAAAGGTGATATCGGTAACACTCTTTATGAATTATGGTTTGGTCATACTCCTACTATCAGATATTCCAGAATTTTTGGAAGTAAATGTTATATTATAAGAGATGATGCAATAAGAAAGTTTAATCCTAGAAGTGATGAAGGAATATTATTGTGATATTGAACTAAGAGAAAAGAATGTAGATGTTATAATAAAAGATTGGGTAGGATAGTTGAAAGCATAAACATTAAGGTAGATGAACATGGCAGTAATTAGATAAGATCATATGACTATTGACCGGAAGATGAATTTATCAGACCTGAACTAGAAATGGAAGAATCAGGTCAGAATAGTGAACCAGTGACATTGGTAACATCAAAAAATTCAACTATGATAGATGAACAATAGAGAGAGTCAGAAAATCAAGAAAATTCAAGGACTCCGAGGTATGTGAAACTTAATCATTTTGAAGATCAGATCATTGGAGACAAAAGGAAAGGTGTGATGAAAAGAATAACATTAGCTATTGAAGAGGTATGTTTAATTTCTCAAATTGAATCAAAATCATTTATTGAAGCTAGTAAGGATGAAAATTGGGTAAAAGCAATGGAAGAGGAATTAGATCAGATAGAAAAGAATAAGACATGGGAACTAGTTCCTAGACCTAAAGACAAGATTATTATTGGAACTAAATGGGTTTTCAAGAATAAATTAAATGAGGAAGGTCATGTTGTGAGGAACAAGGATAGATTGGTTTGCAAAGTTTATTCACAGGAAGAAGGAGTTGATTATGGAGAGAATTATGCCTCAGTTGCTATAATTGAAGTGGTAAGACTTTTTCTTGCTTATGTTGCACACAAGAACTATAAAGTATATTAGATGGATGCCAAATGTATTTTTGAATGGAGATCTTGAGGAGGAAGTCTATATTGAACAACCTGATGAATTTTCTTTATTAAAAGAAAAGGACATGGTTTGCAAACTGAAGAAAGCTTTATATGAACTAAAACGGGCCCCTAGAGCATGGCATGCTAGATTAGACAAATATCTTTCAAAACTTTGTTTTAGAAAAGGTAATGTTGATAGTAGCTTATATTACAAAATTGAGCATGATCGCATATTGATCATTGAAGTCTTTGTGGATGATATCAGTTTTGGAGGAGAAGATAGTTTATGCATGAAATTTGCTGATGATATGAAGAATGAATTTGAAATGTATATGATTGGTGAAATGAATTTTTTCTTAGGTTTGCAAATTACTCAGACTAATAAAGGTATTTTCATTTGTCAAACTAAGTATGTGAAGGAATTACTTAAGAAATTTGGACTTGAGAATTCTAAACATGTTGGTACTCCTATGATAACTGGTTGCAAATTGTTAAAGGATGATGAATCTCCTAAAGTGAATCCAAGAAGATACAAATCAATGATTTGTGGATTGTTGTACCTAACTTAGACTAGACTTGATATAATGAATGTTGTTTGTATTGCTTCTATATTTCAGTAAGATCCTAGAGAAACTCATGATATTGTTATTAAGAGGATATACAAGTATTTGGCAGGTACAAAAGACTTTGAGTTATGGTCCAAAGAATGATGACTTCAAATTATGTGCATAGACATATTTTGATTGGACATGAGATGTGGATGATAGGAAGAACACTATTGGTGGTGCATTCTTTCTGGGAAAGAAGTTGATTTCATGGCTTAGCAAGAAATAATTATGCACTTCATTATCTACTTCTCAAGTGGAATATGTAGTCGCTGCTACCAATTGTACTCAGATTTTATGGATGAAACAAATGTTAAAAGATATAAGGGTAAGTTATTATGAGCCTATTGTTATTCACTATGATAATACTAATGCTATTGATATGTCAAAGAATCTAGTATTTCATTCTGAATCACAACACATTTCTATAAGGTATAATTTCTTTAAGGAAAAGGTTGAAGCAAAGGAAGTCAGATTGGTTTATCTGTCTACTAAGGAATAGATTGCAAATATTCTAACTAAACCATTGCCTAAAGATACTTTAAAATATCTCAGAGATTAGTTGAGGGTTACCAACCCTCCAGAAGAGACTTAGAGATGCAGGAACACATCAATCCGGTGATCTTATCAAACACATTTTTCTGATCCGGGTTGATGAGATGATGCTACTATTCAGGGGGAGTAGTCAGTTGTGTGGTTCAATATTCTTGGTTTGGTATCCATCCTTTATCATTGATGTCAAAGGGGGAGATGATGTTCATTTGAAAAATTATTAATCTTAGGGGGAGTTGTATATTTCAGATCAATCTTTTGGAGATTGTTGGCATTCCTTGACACTTGGATGTTTTTCACATTAAGTGTTGCCATCAATTCCAAAGGGGCAAATTGTTGGCATATGCTAGATTTGGTTAAGTTTTTTCATTGATGTCAACACTGAATCCTGGTTGGACCTATCCTGATTAGTCTTGGTGATCATCTTGGTTTTGGTTGTGATTCTGATCTGGTATGATCAGATCTCTGGAATCAGTTTTGGATGCTTACTCTGGACATTTATATGTTTGCCACATTATGTTCATTTATTATTAGCTCTCTGGTTTCTATCTCTTTTGTTCTTGGTTGGTATTTCCTAGTACCGGTTAGCTTTACCAATAAGCAATATTTGATGTTTTGGTCAGACAATTTTGGTCTAGCTTATGGGAACAATTTCTATCATGCTAAAGGTGCTTCTTGATCCTATCCTAACTCTTTGGTGGTGTTGCATTGGCAGGCATGTTGTTATGGTGGTCCTATTTGGAGCTAGTTAGACTTTTTGTTATTTCATTAAGGGTTTCTACTAGTTTGTGAAACATGTTGGATTTTGGTCTTAGCGAAATTTTCAGTGGATGGAATTGTTTGGTTACTTGAATTACATCCATGCTATGTAATATAAATCATAATATTGGTTTGGTGGTATTATGTGATGTAATTTTTGTATTAATGGGTTTATGGGTTTAGGGTTTAGTTGACCTCATCAATAAGGTTGATGATCTATATTTATAGGTGACTTATTCATGTAATTATGGTATGGTGATGGATGGATGGTGATGTTTGCATTATCAAAGGGTGGTTTATGTGAAAACAAGGTTATATCATTTAGAAAAGGTTTGGAAAGGTTTTGTATTTTAGGGTAGATATTTATGCTTAACTGGAACTATATCAAGCATTAGATAGTTTATTCTTTCCAAATTGTACTTTGATGTTTTGTAAGTCAGTGAGACTTCCCTTTGTAATGAGAAGTGCACTCTAGGCAGTTGGTCTAATTGCAAGTGCAATTCCCATTGTAATTATTTCACATACTACTGTAGAAGTATTATTTGATTGTGGGTAGGGTTTCCCACCATTATTTTTCCCTTTATCGGGTTTTCCACGTCAAAAATATTGGTGTTGTGTGTACTGTTCTTTAATGATTATCTTTCATTGTGTTGGTTTCTTTCTACTCCAAATCAAAGGTTATGATATGCAATAGTTATGATTTATGATAGTAAACTAATTTACCCCCCCTCTCAGTTTACTCCCAATATCAGATCTGTCTAACAGGCATAGCATAGTCCATAAAGCCAACATGCAAAAAAGAGCCTCCACTATCAAAGACATAACAATAAGAAAGAGTAAGGAAAACATACATCTTACTCAACCATAACATAATACAATCCTCAACAACAGATCACAGAACTCACACTGGAGGATACTCAAATCATCCTCATCATCAAGGTATTCTCCTTCTTGTTGGAGATATAACAATATATACACACAATCCTTAATAGTAAGGTAATATCCCTCTTACTAGAGCCCAAATAAAAATGAAACATTAAAATATGAGTAATAGATATAGACAAGAACCTCAAGGACATAACAACATGCCTCTCATAAAAAGCCAAAATCATAAAAATTAATCACAATTTGGAAAATTATCAAAAAACCACGAAAAAGATAGCGCATTTGACAATTTTTAAGCACATTTGTGAAGGCAAATTCTTTTAGAGAATTTGTTAAATCTTTTAGAGAATCTGTTAAATATTTTAGAGCATCTATTAAATCTTTTAGAGAACTTGTTAATTCTTTTAAAGCCTTTGCTAAATCTTTAAGAGCATCTGTTAAATATTTTTGAGCATTTGTTAAATATTTTAGAGCATTTGTTAAATTTTGTCGCACATTTGGTAAATAGAATAGGGTAATTTTTTCTTATAGTTTCTTAGAAAAAGAAATAAAATTCAACCCAAAATCTCATAAAAATGAAAACTAGATAAAATATATTTATCCCAAGGTCTCATATGCACATTTATATTTATCAAACCGTATGATAATTGTTGTCAATTGACACTCATCCGGTAAGAGTTAATGGAATCTTGGGTTGTCATTGATGGAAACTCATCTTCAGGTGTAACTATTCTATCAGCATTCATCACTTTGTTTTGTTTGGGTTATCCAACATTCACTTTGCTTCAAAACCAGCTAAGTCCTATTCTCGATAACTGATCTTAGTAACATGTATTTAGAACCAAGTAATGGATATGACTCGACTAGGATATTTTATGGCCCCAATCATTTCTTTCATCGATTTTATGGTAACGTGTGAAGGCCGACATGATCATTAGGATTATGTTTGAAATTCATTATGATCTGGCAGCCAACAGGTTTATATCTTTTCATTGAAGTTGATATGGTAAAGTTAGAAGGATATTTAAAGAGATCCTTTCATCGATAGATCATATAAGTTTTTGTAATGCGAATTTTGGTTGCGAATTATTCAAGGATTATTGGTATGCATTTCAGGCAATGATTCCAAGATTTTGTGTGCAATTTCACATGCATAGCTTAACGGATACTAAAATAGGGCAGAACAGAGCATCAACAAACCAGTACACAGTGAAGGTTAACAGAGCATGAACCAGAACTTATCTAGCATGGTCAGATGCATCTTATAAGTTCATTCTTCTTGTAATGCTTTGTAAGTTAGTGAGAAATCTCATTTTTTGTTGAACAATGAGCTCTAGGTGGTTGGCCTAATTGCATGTGCAATCCCCTTCATGTAATATTTGTATACCTTGATCAAGTATGTAGATATTGTGGATATCAGCCCCACTATGGTTTTTCCCTTTGTAGGGTTTTCCACATATAAATATTGGTGTTGTGGTGTTGCCTCTTTATGTGTTATTTGGTGTATGCACTTTAATTTTATTTACTATTAATCGGTTAATAAGAAATAAGATTAAAACTTTCATTCTCGGTAGAACATTGATTGACCCCCCCTATCAATGTTCTTGGATTCCAACAATAATTTCTCAAAATTGCTTCTGATAGACAATCTTTTAATAGACATGAAGAAAAAAAACTTTTAAATTAAAAACAATAGAAGGAAATAGATCTCCAGCCTAGAAAAAATGAAGTTATGGAAAATGAATCCGGAGAAGCACAATCAAACCAAAATCGAGCCAAATCAAATCAAGCTTTCAAACCTTCAACCATACAGAAAATTCTGGAAAAATCCAACAACCCAACAAAGATGAGGAAAATATATTATATAGAATATTAAAGCCAAAACCATGAAATAATATCGGCCAATTAAAATAATAAAATAATAATATATTGCTTACCAACCCTTCTCAAAAACCAAGGTAAGAATTATAAATATTATTTAATTAACTTACCCAATAATTAAGCCAATAGAATAATAGGGTAGGTAAGGTAAATATTATTTAATTAACTTACCCAATAATTCAACCAATAAAATATTGTGGGTATGATGCAGGAGCACTGGTTTAGTTCTTACCAGTTGAGTAGTTTTTCAGTGGAGTTGCTTGAGATCATAGCATTTCTTCATGTTTGAGTGTTTAGCTTTGTGGTTCTGGGTTTATTCCCTTGTGTTCGTGATATTTGTCATGTTCGAGTTTCATAGCATTTGGCTTTGTTTCTTGTGAGATATGGATTCTGGTATTGGCCCGATTGATTTCTTCTTACCGGTTAGTTTGGCAGTGTGT
This sequence comes from Cryptomeria japonica, assembly GCF_030272615.1. Classification (NCBI taxonomy): domain Eukaryota; kingdom Viridiplantae; phylum Streptophyta; class Pinopsida; order Cupressales; family Cupressaceae; genus Cryptomeria; species Cryptomeria japonica. The sequence continues at coordinate 215,259,113 of NC_081406.1, read as the reverse complement.
TGAGAGAAGATGATTTCAGGTTGCAATTGATCTTCGTGACTTGCAAATCATTAGAGGTGTTACTTTGGGCCTTGGCCGGTATTCTTGGAGGTTTGCACATCTTTTTGTGATTTGGAGATTGTTCTTAGTGATTTGAGCCAACATGTTACTGTTGCCCATTTCATGAACCGATTGGGCTTTGGGCCAGCTTGATTGAGTTGTAATTATTTGTGGATGGTATATATGAAAGCTAGTGAATCATTTGAGAGATAGAAAGGAGAAGATATAAGAGTTTTATTTGAGATCGTGTGAAGATGTATATCACGTAGGATTCTGATCCAATTGGACTGAAGCTAGAAGGTTGATGTTTGGATTAGGGTAGAACTCACAGACTATTCTCGAAAGCTGATATGTTATGTGGATGATCTATGAATCTTGTAATTGTGTTGTAAGTGATATTTGTATCTTAGACTACATTCCAGCTTGTGGCATGTGTAATCCTTCAGATTGTAATAAGATTCTTTCACATTGTTTACTGGTTATGAGTTATGTGTTGCTACTGGTTGTTCTTTCTGCTATTTCTGGCATTGTGTTATCGATTATCGGTATGTTTTGCATGGTTTATGTGTTAAGCTACAAGGTTGGGTTCTCCTTCATTGGATCTCCCTTCCTTGTCTACATCAAATGGTATCAGAGCTAGTTTGTGAACCTGTTGTTGGAAAGAGTGTTGTTTGTGCACCAGTTGGTTGGAAAGAAAAATGAGGCAGAGAAAGGTTTGTAGGAAGACCACCGATCCTAGAGCTTGAGCTTTAGGCACTTAGTAGGTGGAGACTTGAACAGATCACCGATTGAGGCAGGTTGTAGAGTGAATCGATAGATCACCATAGAGAGGCAACCAAAAGCTATAGACATATCACCGAACCCTCGAGGCAATTGCAAGTACCTACTAATAGATTACCAAACCAGATCAATTAATGGGACTTAGTTTTCAATTAACCCTGACAGTCTGATGGAGGAACACCAGTTTAGTTCTTATTGGTTGAGCATTTTTCAGTGGAGTTGCTTGAGATCATGGCATTCTTCATGTTTGAGTGTTTAGCATTGTGGTTCTAGGTTTATTCTCGTGTGTTCGTGATATTTGTCATGTTTGAGTTTCATATAATTTGGCTTTGTTTCTAGTGAGATGTGGATTCTGGTATTGGTCTGGTTGATGTGTTCCTACCAATTAGTCTGGCAGTGTGTTGAGAAAAGATGATTTTAAGTTGTGGTAGATCTCTATGACTTGCAGATCATTAGAGGTGTTTCTTTGGGGCCTGATCGGTATTCCCAGAGGTTTGCACATCATTTTGTGATTTGGATATTGTTCTTAGTGATTTGAGCTAACATGTTTGTTGGATTGTTGGCATTGACAACACGGGTTAATCCAGAGAACCGGTATATGTGCTACTATTTGTCATTGATGTCCAACACTTACCTGTGAAGACAATAACCAATGAAGTGGTATAGGTAAAGTGATGTTCTTTCAGTAAGAAAAAGTGATGATTTACAAACACATGGAAACAACATTGGTAATGAATGATCAAAGGTTCAATCACCTCAAGGAAAGATAGTCAAAGCCAACCAGTTTGACATTCAAGAAGATCAGTCACTCTGATGATGATTAAGTCACAAATGGTGACTCAGGAAAGAAAACTTGAAGTTGTATACAATCCGGAATCACATTGGCAAATAGGGGAAGAGACTTGATTCTAGCACAACAAACCGGCAATCAAAGGATGAAATGATAATATAGAAGTGCAGTGGCATACCGGTACATCGGTATGATAGAAGGAAGACAAGTGATCACCATAAATTTCAGAGCGGTGATTGGTTTTTCAGTTGTGGTGGTGAAAGATGAGTTGGTGAGCTTGTGTCTATGCCAAATCACTTGTTGGTAAGGTCAACTTTAGTTATCATGCAGTCAAGCATGATTACTGATGGATTTTTGGTTTGCACTTAATTGACTGAACACGACCCAGAAGTTACTATCTTTGGGAGATGCGGTGACAAAATTTGTTGAACAATTGGCAAAATTGTTGTAAGGCATGTAGAGAAAGAGTGGGAGATTTTTGAATTTGAAATCTTCCAAAATTCATGATTGCTTTGATTGAGGGAACGCCTTAAAGTGTTGGTAGAAAATGTATATAGTGTTCTTGAGTTCATTCAGAAGTTTTCGATCATGAAATTTGCAACAAGAAGATCTTGTTGAAGGTGATCCAAAGTGAAGAGCAGAGAGAAGAGAAGTGCTAATTTTTTTTAGCATAGTAGAGTGAGTTTGAGGTAGATCGGCAAAGTACAGAGCTGAAGGATAGAGAACCGATAGAGTGGAGAGCTGAAGGTCAGAGGATTGGTAGAGTGCAGTGCCGATGGAGAGGTGACCGACTAAGTGAAGAGATGAAGGTGTAAGAAGAAAATGGTTGTTGTGCAGAGAAGACACAACCAGTGTGGATTTAGTGTGGTGCATATTGAGATCTGATCAAGCTATCAGTAGCTAATACAAAAGATCATCCATCTATTGCTTTCTAGCCACTGCAACATAATTCCCTTAACTGGGTGGACTTTAATAGGTCCCTTTTGTAAAATACCTTTATCGGGTGACATCTTAATTGATGTTCTTAAGTCCTTTAACCAAGCTACCTTTAATAGGGTAAAGGCACTAACCGACCTTGAACAAAATCCCTTAACTGGGTGGCACCTAACAGTGTCTTTATAATCTCCTAACAGGGATGGATTCTCATCGGGCATACTTCAAAAGAGTACAAATTTTGTGAGTTCCTACTCACACCGTGGTTTTCTCCCATTTGGGTTTCCATGAGATACCTTCTTGGTGTCATTGTCAACTCTTCATGCTTGCATATTTTACTTCATTGATTAAGTATATTGTTGGATATTAGATGAATGTAGATTTAAGTTAAAATTTTGATTGTGAAAATTTGATCAAGTGTTGATTCACCCCTCCCCTCTCAACACTAGTTGGGACAAACAATGTTACTACTGGGAGTCAGAAAAATCATGTTAAATTTGGTGACACAATGAAGCCTTTCTTTATGAATTTCTATTCGCAGCTTTGTTTTATGGTAAGGCAAGCACATTATTGTAATTTGCTTTGAACTTGAACCCTTGAACCTTTTTGGTTCAAGGTTCAACCATTTCTCTTGCGTGAGTTGTGGCTTTGTGATATTTTACTAAGCAAGTAAGAATGTTTTAAGTCAGTTTCAAACCATTTGCAAAGCGGTTCAAGGGTCATGGTTTAAAATGTCCCCTTTCTTTTGTTATCGGTATTTGCTCATTACCTTTTTCCACTTAAGTGGAAGGGTCTATGTGTCATCAAGAGGGGGCCCCTTTTGAGTCTAGGCCTGGGCGGGTTCTAATAAATTTTGGTTTTGCCTAAGTCTTATGTCTTTTCCTATGTATTTGTTGGGCTTCCAAAAGATTAAGCAAGTTCCTATTGATCTCGCGGCTATCGCTGTACCACAACCCAAAAGTGCTCGATGGTTATTTGTCGTGACATGGTGACTAATTGGTGGGACCCAATGACATGGTGCAAGTGGAGGAGGTAATACAGTGGTGACATTGGCCATCAAAAATTAAGTTCTGAAGTTATCCTGATGACCTGATGGATAGTGCAAAGAAGTGCAGAGTGTAGAAAGATGGCATCGACCATCGGGTCTACATGTTGGGAGAGATCTTGATGACCCGATGGAAGGGCCCAGGTAGCCCATTTATACCACATTGGTCACAGGGAGGAGCATTTCAGTATTTATGTGCAAGGTTGCATATATCCTAAGTGTTAAATCTTATGGGCTTTTGGCAAGTGGCAGCTCAAAAGCAATGGGCCCCCTGCGCACATCTCAAAGCACCCAAAAATTTGTAGTAAAAGGGAAAGTTAAATAGCGAGCAGGTTGAATGCAGATCCATGGCCATCGCTATACCGCCAAGCAAAGATGATTGACTATTAATGGCCACGACTTGGTGACTGATGAGGTGACAGACAAGTGGTAGACACATGGTGATACCATGGCAATTTGATTAGTAACAATCTCCCCTTTTGACATTAGTTGAGATGTTTGACAAAACTACTTTCAAAGTCATTACTCAAAAATCTATATACTTTACAAAATTTGACTAAACATACAGTATATACATTAGTCAATCAAATAGTATATTCAGATATACTCCCCTTATCATTGTACTGTACATAACTCTAATTTTGCATGCTCGATTTTGTGCTTGTGTGCTCTTCTTACTATCCTTGGATACTCTGCATACTCTGCTCGGTATACTCCCCCTGTATACAATACTCTGAATACTATATCAAAACTGTATCACCAAAACTGTATCACTCCCCAAATCTATAGTATCACTCCTCCTTTTTGACAAACATCAAAAACTTAATTTCCATCTAGGGGTGGTAATTGATCAAAAATAGATTTATACTTTTTCTGGGTGTTGGTGAGAGTGACAAAGAGTGCATCCTTTACACTTTCCATTAAAGAAGTTTGTGCTTGAATATCAGCCAATAGGGATATTAAGCCATCAAGAGTGCTTCCCTCTTGTGTAGTAGATAGGCGTGTAGCTCAGTTAATATGTTCTTGAACTGATGAAAGATGAGGAAGGAATAATTTTTGGAGTGTTATTATATCCATCCTAATCTTATGTTCTTCATTTCTTAGTTCCAGTTGTTGAGCCATGAGCTGGTGAAGCTTTGTATAAAATTTTTGAACTGAATTGGGCTCAGTGGTCAATTTATTTGAGAGATCGGTGATCTCTTTCTCAATTGCATCAGTTTTATTCTTGATATCTTTAATGAATATAGAAAATGTGCAAAGTTTCTAAAATAAATAAAGAATATGCTTGAGTTGAGGGGAAAACTCAGCAATGAATTGGACAAGCTTGACTTTCCCAATAGCTAGACCTTTTTGTACCTCTTTAATCATTTTTGCAGTAAGCTCCTTGTCTTTTAGCTTGCTCAAGTACTCAGATGCATCAACTCCAAATGTTTCTATTTGATTAAGGAGTTCATCTAGTTGAATGTGGATGACTGCATCGGTTGACACTGTAGCTAAAGGTAGCATATCGGTCACCAATGTCTTTACCTTCTAAAGTACTTTATTCTTCTTTTAAATGGCCATTTGTTTTTCTTGTTTGGCCTTTTCTTTCCATAGTTCACTGAAATCAATGAGTGCTTGCCCCTTTAATTTTGAGATATCCACATTGGACAACACTATTGGTTTAGATAAATCAACTTTGAATCTATGCTTTTTCACCTTCTTCTCTTTACCTTTTGTCGGTTGGACCAAGACAATACCTTGAGAGGCTTGCTAACCCTCGGTAGGTTGCTCGGTAGAGGCAACACTTTGGTCGGTTCCTGGAACTAATGTGGTGTCTTTTGGTGTCTCGATACTAGGAGTCTCAGCTGCTACATTTTCGATGCTCGAGGGTGCTTGAGAGGTCTATTCTTGAGTTGTACCTTCTACTATTGTAGACTTGTGACCTTTGGTGCTTTGTGTTGTATTCTAAGGAGCATCGGTAGAGATAGGTTGATTGATTGGTGGGTAAGGCTGAACTTGTTCTAAAATGGATTCACTGGATACAAGTTTTGCATATGTAGTGCCTTCTATCATTTCCTACTTTGGTGCTTTTGCATCCATGACATCTTCATCATTTTGAATAGTGTCAGTTGGGTCTTGCTTGGTAGCATCAAGGCCTTGCTCGGTGACATCAGGATCATGCTCGATGACATCAACAATTTCAACTTTAGATTATTCACCGACATCCTTGATTTTGAAGACTTCCTATCATTTTGCTTTTGTCTCATTTTCTACATCAATATATAGCCCATTCATCAGTTTTAAGGCTCTCTGTTTGACAAGAAATTTTGAATTGTAGGTTGTCAAATGTTCCTTTATTTTTGCTACAGACATATCAGGAAATAGATGGACTAGACTTCTTTCTCTAATTTGTTTCTTTGAGTCCATTGCATATTTCCACCTATTATCAATATGCAAGTAAAGTTCATTTGGAAGTGACTTTACTAGTTCTAATGGAGCTAGCCGAAACTTAAGAAGTGTGCAAATAACAGCTTCTTCAATTTGTCTCTTCTCATCATTATTCCTAGTCTCATACTTGACATATCTAAATACTGTAAATCCACCATATTCTTTTAGATTGGCACAGAAGTTTTCAACACTATGTATATTTACCTTCTGGCTCTTGACAATCTGGAATTTGTTTGCATCTTCGGATTCTATATCACTAGACTCTTTTTCCAAAAATGAGTCTCCGAGTAGATTTCTTGTATGTTTTTGTTACCTCGGGAGCAATAACACCTTTTTGTTTCTTACTCGGTGATGCTGCAAATGCTCTTGTGTTAGGTCTATTTGTTGGTGGAGTCGGTAGGGCCTTTGAAGTGTCCTATTTCTTTCTTTTTAACACTTTACCCTTCGACACTTTAGTACTTAGTGTTATTGCTGCCTCTTGAGCTTCTAATTCCTCTGCAGTGATGGCAAGAGTACCTTTGACAGGTGTAGAGGTAGAGTCTTCTTTGAATTTCTCTATCAATGCCTTAATCATCTTGGTTGCCTTCCTTGTAGCTTTGGGTACTACAATGCTCATTTTTACTTTTCCCTTTACCTCTTCATAGGTTCCATACCTCAACTCGGTAGCATGCCTTGATAATGTAAGATATGCATCAATTTGTTGTTGTGTGATATCAAAGTCAATCTCGTAACCCATAGGAGGCAAAGATTGAGTCCTTGGTTCCACAACATTCACATAACAATAATCAGTGTCTACCTCAAAGCATATATCATCTTTATATTTTTCTACTAGTTGGGGTGGGATCCGATACATGTTATGCATTTTCTCTTGAAACTTGCTGAAGTAATCATCCATGATATCATTAAAGTTATCTCCTAACTTCTTGATGAAGTCATTGATCTAATGGGTGATTGGTCGGCGTAGCTTCCAAACTACTTTATCGACTATTGGAAAGAATTTTTCAAAGTAGAAAAACATGCATACTAGAAGTGAACCAAAATTCAGTGTATTTGCCGAGTTGTTCTTCTTTGGCTTCCTGATTGTGTTCAAATTTTCAAATAGGTTCTTCAGCAATACCTCACATAAGTCAATTTTCATGCCTCCCTTAACAATTTTGTAGGCTAAGTCAACTGCTGCACAGGGTACACTGTTTTCCGTTGCTGATTGGAAGAAACAGTAACCAATTACTCTAATGGCAAACTTAAGTTCTGCATCAGTGACATTGTTCAGATTTAGTCCTCTGTAATCAGATTCTACTCTGGTTAAATTGATTAACTCCTTCTATGATATCATCTTCTGAGCTTGGGCATGATCATGGATAGGGTAACCGGTAATCAGATGAATGATTTCCTTAGTGATTTTAAATGGTTGCTCTTCTAGCCACATGAAATCATCATGCACTCTGCTCAAAACAAACTTAACTCATTGGGGCTTGAACACACGAGGGTAGGTTAGGGCTTCAGTCAAACCCTTGATTCTGATGTGTTCATACTTGTTGTTTAATAAACCATTGGTACATAATTCATCATAGGTGTCTCTAATCTCAACATGACTGAGTTCTTCAACATGACATTTGGTGAAGAATCTCACATCTTCAACTAACAAGACTCGATCCTAGATGAGTGAAAAGGCAGTTTTGTCATCCGGTTCAGAGGTGACTTTAGGAGTCAAAGTGTATTTCAATGAGGGCTTTTCTACAGTCTTGACAATAATGGGATCTTGGATCTTGGGCACCATTGTAGATTTCAGGTAAAACTTAGCAAACTATCCTCAGGGTTTGATGGTTTACAAACGGCAGATACTTCACACTCAGCAGATAATAACAATTTGATAAGATCAATAAACTAGCTTGACAGTGTGATGAGATTTGATGTAAATACCTTGGATTTGCTTTGAAGGAGGTTTGATTGCCTTGATTTGCTCTTTCTCTGCTCTTTCAAAAACTTGGTGAATGTAAATGACCGCGAAAATGCTTTTAAGTACACAAAATACCTTATCGAGCTCCGTGCGGGTTAGGTCAAAGATATTAAATGCACTCGGTTCACCTTTTAACCAATTTACTCTCTCTCTTTTTGTTTTAACTGAGTAACCAAATTTTCTTCATTTACCGACTTGACAGGCTTCTTGTATTCACCGACTTGACAAGTTTCCTGTAAAGTACTTTGATAGAATTTCAAACTTACTAATGCATCTTAACTATACAGATTTTGAATTTGGTGCATAATAGAATAGGAGCTCTTACGAATTTATCCTTCAGAGAATGCAGTCCCTTCATACCTTTACCGATTAATTTGGAATAGGTGCACCTAACTCGGTAGGTAAGGTGCTTTGTTCATTTGACACAATTTCCTTCTTTCTCCAAATCATTTTTAATTTCTCTTTTATTTCTTCAGTTTCTTTTCTAGGTTGATCTCTACAATCTCTAGCTAAATGTCCAACTTTGTGACAATGAAAACATGCCATACCAGGATTTCTCCATGATCTTTGGTTATTCATTCCAAACCTTATAAAATTGTTGGCACTTATATGTCCATATCTTCCACAACATTCACATCATATCCTTGTATTGTAGTCCTATGGTACTGCTCCATATTGTGAGTAAGGATCTGTGTGAGTTCGGTAACCTCTTGTGTTTGCTCGGTGTGCAGACCACATGTAGTTCTTTTGCTTAAACCAGCACTTCTCAGTACTATGTCCATATCTATTGCAGTTTCTACAAAACCCTTTGAATTTTGCCTTCTGATAATTACTAACAGACTTTGTCCTATATTGATTAGATGTGTGACCATATTTATTATAATTATAACAATAACCATTGTACTTAGTGACATTCGGTTACTTACCTTTTCTAATTTGGCATATGTTGGCAGTGTGACCTTGATTTCCACAGTAGTTTCAAATAGGCTTCTTTCCTTTGATGTTCTTCTTGATTCCAGCTTGCTTTGATGATTCTCCTCTCTCAATAGTACAGATTCCCTTCTCAGTAGAGTCTTTTCCTTTGTAACCAAGTCCTGCATCTTTGTAGGGTCATCTTGTATTCAGTTGCTCATCCAACGCTTCATAACTCTTCTTCAGTATTTCTTTGGATTTCTTCCCTATTTCAAGTTCATTGGTCAGCCTTGATACTTCAAGTTTCAATGCTTGATTCTCATCATCTTTCAGAATTGCTTCATGATGTGCATAACCTAGTTGATCTGACATATTTTGTTGAATCCTAGTCAATCTTATGATTCCATCATTCTTATCAGATACTGAAGCTTCAAGTTGTTATTTCTCTCTTTCTAGATCTCTTACTTTATCCTCAGTTGTCCTCAATGCATCTAGATTTTAAGTCAACTGTGTACCAAAATGTTCTTGTTCTCTTTTCATTGCTTTTATTTGATCAACCAATGCCTTGTTCTTTTTTTTCAATACTCCAATCATTTCTTCAGTCTCTTCAGATATACTATTCTTAGATGATGTCTTAATTTGTTCCACTAACTCTTGAGAGTCCTACAAATCATCAAATAATCTTCTTCTTACTTTCAGAGATTTTTGCATTTGCCTTTGCATGTCTACAATCACTTTATTAGCATGATCTAGCTCTTCTTGCAGATACACAATCCTCCGAGATTATTTATAGCCTTCCATTGGTAAGATATTTCTCTTTAGGTAGTTAAACCCTTTTCCAAGATTCAAGCTCTGATACCAATTGTTAGGCCCAATATGGAAAGCTAATGTATTGAGAGGGGAGGGGTGAATCAGTACTCCAAAAATTTTCTTAAATAATAACTTTACTGTTATGCATAAACCGAATAGTGTAGTAACATAAAATAAAGCTAAAACAAATAGATAACAATCATACATGATTCACTCCATAACACATATATTTTGGTTACACAGAAACTCTTGGTTAGAGAGAAAAACTATGGTGGGGATGGCACCCACAACTTCACTACTGCAATAATAAAGATGCTTAGTTAGAGCTACATTTTAGCTATTTCTGATAGCTTACCCTGTTAGGAGTAACAAGATCTATTAGATCTACCTTGCTAAAGGATTTTACAACATTTATTTTGAATGTTGCACTTGGTTAGAGGCTTTACAATTTATAGACTTGATTAGAGTCTTTTACCCTGTTAAAGGTTTCTCTTTCAACTTCACAATATTACAATAAAATCATTACAAATATCTACAACTTTACATCTAAAATGTTATAGAAGATTCTATGTGCTCAGAATAAGTTACCTTGCTTTTAGTATACCTCGGTAACCCATATAGTAACTTGGGAAACCCTTCTGTTTACTTTGTTCTATAACTGTTCTCTGAAAACCTTCTTGGTGACCTCTATGTCTCTGTAACAATCTTCTTACACTCATACATACACATGTAACTCATGTTGTATAAATAGATCTCTTATATCGGTGATCCATTCATTGCTTCGATCTTACAAACATGATTTGTCGAATGAATAACCATGCAAATTATTTCATTGGTTAGATGACCTCAAAATCATACACAATCTTCTAGTACAATTTCCAATGTGATAATGGTTAGATGTGCCTCGATCTTGTAACACATTTTCATATGCATGTCCAGGTTCAATGAATTTGGTAACACGTTTCACTTGGTGTATATCAACTCGGTGTGTCATCTTTGTTGTTCAGTAGACATAAAAAGATACTCAATAGACAGCTCGGTGTATACTGCATTTTGTGACTGCTTTCCTTTGTAACCAACTAGACTATGCATACCGACTAAATATTTCGGTAGTAGTAGCCGACTAGAGTATATAGAATGACTTTGGATATAAAACTAATGGCAATTTGATAAGTAGTGTAGACACCTAAAAATGGTCAACGCTTGCGGAATCATACTTTAACATTTGCGCATTGCCTTATTTTAGGTTTTTGCATCGCATTAACATTTTCTCCCATGTCACACACTTGGTCTTTATCATTTGCGAGCATCGAGTCTTTCTTCTGCATTTCTTCATTTATCTCACTTCCGAATTTGGTCTTGTCGACAACAATCTTTAGTCATGATTTTGGTCAATCTTATCCTGTCGCATCAATGTGCGTGCTAATTTGTCATCATTTTGGACATCGTCAATCCTAATTAGGGTTTTGTCCTCTTGTCAATCTTGTCATTTTGTGATCAATTTGTCATTGATCGCTATCATTTTCAATCTTTTTATTTTGCGATCGATTTGTCATCGATCGTCGTCCTTCTCAATCGTGTTAATTTGGATCAATTTGTCATTATTCCTCGTAAATTGGTGCATTTATTAATCAAAATTGTTTATCACATTGATCATTTATCAATTCAAAATCATGATCGAATCGACATCAAGTCAATCTTACATCAAGACCTAATTGTCGTTCTTGCATTTCTAATTTATCTTCTAGGGTTTTATGATTTATTCATTTAACCTTGTTTGTCATTTTCTCTCCATTTTCTTCCTCTAGGTTAAATAATTTATTTATTTATCTTAGGTCTTCACGTCACAATTAAATGTTTATTTAATTGGCTAACTAATTGTTCCTCTTTTTGTGAATTAATTAATAAATGACAAACTATTAATTGATTTACCTAATTTTTCATCAATTTCTAAATTCCCTCTTTGTGAATTAATTAATAAATGAAAAATTATTAATTAGTTCACTAAATTCCTAATTTCCTCATTTTCTAATTTCTTAAATTCCTAATTTCATCATTTCTAATTTCCTATTTTTTTAATTTTCTCAATTCCTAATTTCCACCTATTTTCTAATTTGTCAAAATTAATTTCCACCTAATTAATTTCTCTCTAGTTCTCCCTATTTTTGTGCTTTGGTGGAAGCATGAATTTATCATGCGTCATACTTTTGACATAGCAAGATGTCATAAGCCTCTAGTCCTCTAAACTTTGCATTGGCAATATGTCATAATTCATGACATAGAAGGTGTCATAACCTTCTTCTTTCCACTCAATTGTGCCAATTGAGAAATCAATTGCCTAAATATCAATTTCATGCTAATCTTGTCCTTTCTCCAATTTATCTATAAATTGGATGAATTTCTTCAATCCTGATCTAATAATCACATGGTCGAAATAATCACTTTGTCGAATCAATCATGCTTTGAGTACTCTTGTGCCAATGTCAATCTTGCTTTCACATTAGGTTTATGCACTTGAAGGTGAGATCCACAAATAAAGGCTATTTGGAGAAGAAAGAAGAACAATGGAGCCGCATGAAGGAGATATTCAGATCTGCATTTGGTTTCCTTAGCTTTTAATCTTGAATGTTTTGCTTTCATGTCTTTATTGAGTGTGTTTAGGATTAATCATTGCAATTGAGCTTTCGTGATTGAGCTAGATTAGTATGTTGAATTGCTTGTGATGATTTCTAGATTCCTATGCTACATTAATTGGTGAACCTGACATGAACTAACCCCCTAATCATGCTTTTAAGTGCTTTTGAGATGATTTGCAAGTCAAAAACCTAGGAAACAGGGTAGTGCAGTGTTTTCTGGGAACTTTTGCGCCTGTGTCAATCATTCTGCGCCTGTGTCAGACATTTTGCACCTATGATAAAGACATTCTATGCCTGTGTCAAACATTCTGCACCTGTGTCAAGACTTTTGTGCCTGTGTAGGGACAGAAACAGAGGTAAAGAGCAGTGTTTTTCACTTGCAAATTGTTTTCTTTTGCATTCTATTTCTGCTTTTTTGGTTTTGTTGGTATTGATTCTCTATGTAGAACCTTGGCATACGCATGACAAAGACAATAAAGGAAACTACTAACATGTTTTATGTAGGTTCGATAGTCAAAGACTAAACATATCAAACTTTTGACTTGGGTTTTGCAGGTTGCCTTGGACTACAACTAAACTTTGTGTTTGCAACTAATATTTAGGCACCTAGTGATTTCTAAATAGGATGGAATGAATGTATGTTTGCTTTGATTATCGAGTTTGACATTGGAGTAGGGGAGTATGCTCTCATCCTTGTTAGGGTGATCAGAAATCCAGATCTTTGATACCATGCTCATGTTTTTGATTGTGTGTCACCTTTAGAGGGCCTGCCTTCCTGACCATTTGCTTTTGCAAGCAAGTGACAATCGTGAGAAGGGAATGACCCAAAGTGAGTATGGCTAGAATACCTTGGCATTCTAACTCACTATAAACAAATACCTGATGGGCGAAAGCTTTGAAGGAAGGGTTACGTGGGAATTGCAGTTACTTGGGAAGTGATGACCCTTGAACTCTTTCTTATATCAACATCTAAGTAGGACCTCACGGTCTAAATCATGCTTGCGCGACTACATTTGTTTGGTATCTTGATGGGCTTAATGTCTCAATCACGCTTGCGTGACATCAAGGAGTAATGCTTAACAGAAATCCTTACTAAACACCTTTGTATTTAGAGGCCAAAACTCCTTCTAGTTGCTTGAGAAGGACAAGTTTGGATACTTGGAAGAGATACTAAGTTCGCCATGGGGAGATTTCCATGGGGACTGATACTTGGCTGCCCTGAGAAGTGAGTGTCGTGGAGGGGATCCTGTGGGGTCAAGCATCTATGTATTCTCCTTGAATCTCATAACGAGTCTACCTCTCAAGTATCTAATGTCCTTGCCTACCATAAGAAATGTGCGAATGAGCATGATTGTATTGAGTCTAAGTTGAAATATCTTGTTTTCTTTGTTTGTCAAAAGTTTAATTGCATCTCATTTCAAAAAAAAGACAAATTGACTCAAAATAAGGTTAAACACAAGAGACATTCATCCAACAAAATTCAAAAACACCTTCAAACATGGTTGTCAAACATTGTTCAAAAATCTTGTCTCAACATTCATGTCACTTAGATTTAGGTTCATCCTAGGTTGCATTTTGCAAAGTTCATTGTCAAGTACCAAGGTTAGGTTTCACCTAAGTCATACTCCTTTGCATATCAGTAAGGGTTATCCATTTGCATGTGTCCTCTTGCATTAAAGTCATACCATTGTCATACATTCATATTTGCATACCCTAGGTCTCTTCATTAAGTTTAGGTCATTATCATATCATATTAGGGTTATTTGCATAGTAATTGTCCCTTTGCATAGAGTGTTAAAACTAGGTTTTGTCATACTTGAGTAATCCAAATCTTTGCTAAACCCTAAGTCATTGTTAGGAGGTCTAGACCTTATCAAACCTTTTCTCTTTTGTCATTATTGTCATTTGGTCAAACCTAGCTTAGTATCCAAGCATATAGGGGAGACATTGTCATTTTGTCCTTTTGTCACTTGGTCCTTTTGTCCTTTGAGGTCTAGACATTATTTCAATTTCCTAAGGGTCTCTTTTAGATTTGCATTCCAAAAAGTTTGTCAAAATCTTGAAAAACAACAAAAACACTAGGTTGCATTCTTGCCATAGATTGCATTCTCATTTATTTAGTTTGCATTTAGTTGCATATCATATATTGTCCTTGAAAAATTCAAAAAATATTGCATTTGCATAAGTGACATGCCTGTTGAGACAAGATCAAAATCTAAAAAGATGGGTGAACCAACGTATCAACCCATTGACAACATATCAAATCCATAGTTTCAAACTAGTCAAACAATACAAATTGAAGGTTCATCAAACACATCATTACCACCATATGGAATGGTTCAACTTTGACCACCTCCATTATATGAACTAGTGTTTGTACCTATGAAACCAGGACATGGGAGTGTTCCACCAACTCCAAGAGGAAGTGCACCTTTTAATTGGAATCAACCACACCTACAACATGACATTCAAACTCAAACATTATATGAAGAACAAACTCTTTCGCAAGGATTTGGTTCAAATCAAGGCATTCAACAAGAAACAAATCCAAATATCCAACCAGATTCTTCATTAGATTCTGATGCTTCTGATGATGTTGACATGTTCCTTCAAGATCCAAAGATGACAAAAAGGATGGATAAATTCTTGAACAAGGTCTTTAAAATGTTCCCACAAAAATATCTTAACATGATGAGTAATGTGACCTCCCCAAGAGAGCAAGTCAATGTGCAAAAACAACAAGGTGGTGAGTTGTTAAGTTTCTCTCCGCATCCAAATGAAGAAAATGTGCAACCAGAAACTCAACCTACCTTGATGAGTAAACGTGCTTCAAAGGCATTGACAGTGACTATTCCTCAATAGTCACCATTTGAGACAATACATAATCCATTGTTCAACACAACACCTGTAACACAAGATCAAATGAAGACCACTCAAATATTGATAGCTGTCCCTCAACAAGAAGTGGTTCCTTACATGCATAAAATTGGATCAAAATCTAAGATGCAGGAAAGCTTCACGACTAGAATGCTTGATATCACTAATGTCCAAAGCAATTCCACAATGCAACAAAGTTCTTATGTCCCATTAAGTTCAATATATTTGCCAAATACTATTGTGACAGATCCTTCGATAATGGCGACACAAAGAACTACGGATAGTGGTTTGCACCAACAACAATTGTTGCAACAATCGAGTAATACACAAAAGGTACAATCGAATGTGCAAACAAGAAATGTACAACAACAACAATACCACATTCGACAACACATTGCAGTGCCCTTTGCACCATTACAAGTTAATGCAAACTTGCAACCATCATAGAGGATTGGACAAACAACACAGCAAGTTAATGCAAGTGCCATACCCCATCTTAAGGAGAAGCAACGAAAACCACCTAAACAAAGTTTTTTACAAATGATGGGATATACACCATGACAACAATTGGCACAAAGTCAACAAATTTTGATTCGTCAGCTGCAACACCAACATGTGCCTCAATATATGCCAAGGAAAACAAGCTATCATACTTCACAACCGCAATTGGCGCCTGTGCAATATCAACAACCTACTCAATTGCAATATCAACCTAGGCTCCAAGAAGTACAGCAACAAAGTCGGTATCAAGGCATGGCACAACCACAACAACAAGAGATGTACCAAGAACATTATATGCCAGAGACACCAAAAACGGCCATTTCAGAACATCAACAACCGATCAGAAACACGATGTATTCACAAAGAGTATCCACTGGGATTATTGATGGACCTCCAAAATCTGATACAATTGCGCAATAGCTTGAGAAGTTGCAACGACAAGTTGACACATTAGAAATGAAAGGAACAAAGGAGTTGTATACAGATCAGAATTTATGTCCTAATCCATTTGACAAGAGCTTATACATGCCTTCGTTCCCTAAACATTTTGAGGCACCTAATTTTGAGAAATATAAAGGGAATGGCAATCCAAAAGATCACATTCGAGCATTTTTCACGGCATGTACTGAAGTGAGCTATGAGGAGACATATTTAATGTGATTATTTGCATGAAGTCTCATGGGACAAGCCATGGATTGGTATTCGCATCTACCAGAAAATATAAAGACTTGGTCTAAATTGGCTCAAAAGTTTATATCTCACTTTGCATTCAACATCGACAGTGACGTGACTATGTCAGATTTATGCAACACCAAGCAAAAGCAAGGTGAACCATTAGTGACTTTTTTGCAATGATGGCGAAGCTTGTATAGTCGTTGTTCCCTCGATATACCTGAAGAACAACAAGTGAATCTGTTTATCCAAAACTTGGTCCCAGAAATGATGTATGAGCTAAAATTGAAAAGTCCCAATACTATAGAGAAACTCATTAAGAAGGGGATGAACATTGAAACTACTCTTGTAGCCAAGGGAATCATTAAGCTTAACAAAGACAGTGACAACATGAACAATTCAGGGGACAGAAATAGATTTTGGTATAAGAACAAGAATGTCACTAATGATGGAGTTGTTGACGCAAGAGCAGTGAATGCAAATCAACCCCCATTCATGATCAAGAAATTGAGTGTTCCTAATATGTCAACTATGGAACAAAATCACATGCCAATGAGAAATGTTACTTAACAACAACATACTCAATAATATAATCAACAACAAGGCCAACAACAAAACCAACAACGCAAACCTTTCCAATCGTGGGATGGGCCTCCTCGATAGTTTACACCATTGGGAGAGCCTATTGAATCAGTAATGAAACAATTAATACAAGAAAAATTTATCAAGCTACCAGATATCAAGGCAAAACCTGTGGTAAAGCCACATTGGTGGAATGATAATGCCTATTATGAATACCATCGGTCCAAAGGACATAAAACTGCATCATGTTTTCAATTGAAGCATCTGATTCAAGACTTGTTAGAGCAAGGAGTAATTGAGGTAGATCCACCCCATGCGACCTCTAACACTGATCATACCATTTTCAAAACTCCTTTGCTTGATCATGACAAGGGTAAGGCGTCTTCTTCAAACTCTACTCAAACAGCAAATTATGCAAACACTGGTTATAACAATGTCATCAATTGTTTTCGAGCATCAAATGAGTATGTTTCCACCCTAAGAATAAAGGGACAAGATCCTTCTTGCGCAGTCACCACTCGTCAATCCAAAATAGTCCTGAAAGGAGCTCCTACAGCTCCTACCAAACCAACTCCTACAAGTCAGTATAATCTCTTGGATCATCTAGGAAAGACACCTGCACAAATATCAATCCTTGAGTTGTTGAAAATGTCCCCCATGCATCGTGCAGTCCTGGATAAAGCTTTAATTGAGTCCACTGTCCTGACAGACATTGATGTTGACCAGTTTCAAGCTTGGATTGGACATCTAGCTATTTCCCAAAATGTTGCATTTTCTGATAATGATATCTCACCTGATAAGCTCCCTCATAATGATCCTTTACACCTTGAAGTCTTTGTCCATAATTGCAAAATCCGACGAGTCTTGATAGATGGCAGAGCGGGTCTTAATATTTGTACCTTGAGAGTGGTCATTGGCCTTGGATATATAGAAAATGACATTGATGCTTCCAAAAGAATAACAATCAAAGCATATGATGATGCTGAGCACCCATCCAAAGGGATAATTACATTGCCTATCAGAGTCAGTCCAGTGACAGAAAACACTTTCCTGCAAGTCCTAGACCTCGATCTCCCTTACAATATGATTCTTGGTCGTCCATGGATCCAAGCAATGAAAGTAGTTCCATCCACCTATCATCAATGTTTAAAATATCCTTACAATGGAACTGAGATAATAATTCCAGGAGATCCTAATCCATTTCAATTTTGTGCTACTCTAAAGGATACCCCTCAGCAGCAAGTCCCAGTCAATAGACAGGCCAAATCACATAGTTATGTGGATCCTAATGAATTGTTAGATGCTGTCAAAGGAAAATTGAAGATACAGGATTAAGGATGAGGAGAATATTCAATGGATCAAACATTCCTCATCAGGAATTTACCAATATCTCCAAAATCATATGGAAAACCACATTTATTGCAAAAGGAACCTAAGGTCGTTATTCAATATCAGCCTCCCACTACATTTACAAGATGGGGTGAACTTGAAAAAGAAACTTTAGATGATGATGTCATAGATTGGCTTTATAAGGATCCAACTGAGACCCCACCTGTCAGGTTGCCAGTGGAATGGTATGGCAAAGGATTCACTATGCTACAAAAGAAAGGATATGATGGCTGCAGTGGCTTAGGCCTCAACAATAATAGAAGGTTAGAACCTGTCATACCTAAGGTGTGACCTCCAACTTTAGGGTTAGGTTTTTTACCGTTGCGAATTGGACCCTCATCTTCCAAAGTGACCACATGTGGAAAAGGGCGTGACTCTAATGATGAAATAACACCTAAGGATACCTGACCCGAAACTGATTCCAATGAATGGGAGTGGAGTTCTTTTTCTTCTAGCTCCTATGCCCTCGACAATATTTTCCTTGAGCCTAATAATTTGGCTATGGAAGACAAACATGAAATAACTCCTCTTCCTAAAACATGTCCTCATGCTTGGATAGAGTCATTTTGGGATCCAAGCTCTGAATCAGATACAAGCAGTTTGGATAGTGATACCACAGATGTTTACATCTTTACCATATGAGCCCTCTCTCTCCTAAAAACCGATGATGACATGCCCCTCATCTATCCCTAGCTTATCCAACATGACCAACAAGAACCACTCACATTGGACTGTTTTCAAAATGATGAAGCAATTGCAGAATTCCTTGGACTACGGGAAGGCATACCACAAGGTGATCATAAGGTAGGATTTTCTATTGACCTAGATTCCACAGCATACTTTGGGGAGTCAACTCCATCTTCCAGTCATCAAAATGAAAAAAGAAAAGAAAAAGTAAAAAATTAAAAGAATAGATCTTTGAGTGAAAACCGTAAGGCACTCTCTGATCATACAAAAGTAAAAATAAAAGACGTACCTGCGGGTGAAAACCTCTCTAAGGCGCCCAAAGGTGGAAGAGTGGACATAGCCCTATCAAGTCAGGATAAATCAACATTACTTGTGGAAATGACCGAAGAAATTAATTTGGGTACACCTGACAACCCTAAGGTCATTCATTTTGTTGCTTCTCTATCACAACAGGAAAAGATAGATTTTGTCAATTTCTTTCTTGAGAAGAAGATCAGCTTTGCATGGTCCTATGCAGATATGCCTAGCCTTGATCTAGAATTAGTCCTTCATCATTTTCCATTAAAAGCAGATGCCAAGACTGTCAAACAGAAACTTAGAAAGATGCATCCCTAGGTGGCTCTTTTGGTCAAGGTAGAACTGAAAAAATTACTGGATGTGGGCTTTATCAGACCCATCGATTATGCAGACTGGATTTCAAATTTAGTACCAGTTAGCAAAGTAACTGGGGGCATCAGAATCTGTACAGATTTTAGGGATCTCAATAAAGCATGCCCTAAAGATGATTTTCCACTGCCAAATATCGACATCATAGTTGACATGACTATTGGATATGAGATGCTCTCATTGATGGATGGTTTCTCCAGCTATAACCAAATTTGCATTGCTCCTGAAGACCAACATAAGACTACATTTACATGTGCTTGGGGTACCTACTGTTGGAATGGGATGCCCTTTGGTCTTAAAAATGCAGGCGCAACATATCAAAGAGAGATGACAACAATTTTTCATGATTTCATGCATACTTTGATGGAGGACTATGTTGATGACTTATTATGCAAATCTGTCACAAGAGATAGTCATTTAGCCATCCTGGGCCCAATCTTTGACCGAATGGAGACCTACAAGCTCAGACTCAATCCAAAGAAGTGTGTCTCTGGTGTCATAGCTAGCAAATTACTAGGGTACATTGTTTCTCACAGAGGCATTGAGGTCGACCCTGCCAAGGTTAAAGCAATAATGGATATGCCTCCTCCTTCTAATCTCCATCAACTACGCAGTTTGCAAGGAAAGCTCCAGTCAATCCGTCGCTTCATAGCTCAGTTGGCCGACAAATGTCATCTATTCGAGCATCTATTGCATAAAGGTGTCACTTTTAAGTGGACTGAGCAATGCCAATCAGCCTTTCAAGCTCTCAAAGACTATTTGTTGTCGCCGCCTATTCTAATGCCTCCTATAGAAGGAAAGCCTTTTATATTGTATATTTCTGCAACTGAAATGGCACTAGGAGTTCTCTTGGCTCAACAGGATGAGAATGGCAAATAGCAAGCTATTTACTATATCAGTCGGACATTGGTAGGTTATGAGCTAAATTATTCAACTATTGAAAGGGCATGCTTAGCAGTGGTATTTGCAACACAGAAGCTCTGACATTATATGTTAAATCACCAAACATTGCTGGTTGCAAAAATTGATGCCCTAAAATACTTGCTTAGCAGAGTAGCTTTGACGGGTTGCCTAGAAAAGTGGGTTATGATCCTCAGTGGATTTGATATTCAGTATATGGAGTGAAAGGCAATAAAAGGACAAGTCATTGCAGATCAACTTGAAAAGGCTCCTATTTATGATGATCATCCCATGTTGACCGATTTTCCAGATGAATCAGTCTTTGCTCTCACATCTTCTAATGAATGGAAGTTATACTTTGATGGATCCCATACCAAGTTCGGGTCCGGAGCCAGCATCTTTTTTGTCACCCCTCAAGGTGATGCTATTCCCAAGTCCTACAGGATAACTTTTCATTGTACCAATAACATTGTAGAGTATGAAGCACTGGTCACATGACTCCGTGTAGCGGTCCATTGGAATATCACACATTTACAAGTCTATGGAGATTCTCAATTAGTCATCTGACAAGTGAATGATGACTATGAAACAAAAGATATAAAGCTTATTCCCTATAAGCATATGGTAGATTTCTTCAAAACAAAATTCACGGCTATCCATTTTAGTCAAGTTCCAAGAATGCAAAACAAGTCGGCAGATGCGATGGCTATGATCGCCTCCATGTTAAATATGCCAAACAATATGGACAAATGTGAATTTTTGGTTGAACAGTTGCCTGTTCCTTCTTTTGACATTCCAACAACAGATGTGATGTGCATTCTTGTTGGTCCCAACTCCCTGTGGTACAAAGATGTATATCAATATTTGAAATCCCAAACCTTACCACCTAACCTTTCCACTAACCAACGCCAAGCCTTCATCCGACAGACAACCAAATATGTCATCATCATCGACACCCTTTACCGTCGTTCTTTTGACCATACCCTCCTCAGGTGTTTGGATTCTTACAAAGTAGAAATGACTTTACACGAGGTTCACAATGGTATATGTGGGGGCCATTTCAATGGTCTGAGCTTAGCCAAAAAGTTGATTTGTGCTGGGTATTATTGGCCCACTCTGGAAAAAGATGTTCATGATTTTGTTAAGAAGTGCTACAAATGCCAGATCCATGGAAACTACATTCATGCACTAGCCCAAGAGCTTCATTCTGTCATATCTTTGTGGCCCTTTTCCCAATGGGGATTGGATCTTATTGGCAAGATTCACCTGACATCTGCAAATGGACACAATTTTATCATTATAGCCACAGAGTATTTTACAAAATGGATCGAGGCTATCCCCATGACTTATATCACTGGAGTGCAAATTTCAAAATTCCTCTTGAATTATATCATATGCCGGTATGGGGTTCCTCTTGCCATAGTCACAGATAATGGTCGTCCCTTCAAGAATAAAGATGTCAAGGAACTCTATGAAAAGTTTCATATCCAACACCATTTCTCCAGTCCATACTATCCATAGGGTAATGGTCAAGCTGAAGCATCAAATAAAACCATTATCAAGATCCTGAAGAAGGTTGTCAATGACACTGGTCGAGATTGGCATGTACAATTGAATCCAGCACTATGGGCCTATCGCACTTCTATCCGCACACCTACTAGAGAAACACCTTATTCCTTGGTGTATGGTGCGGAAGCCATTTTACCCTTGGAAGTAGAGATTCCTTCCTTGTGTGTTTCCTTGCAACATCTGATTGATGATGAGATGCACAAAGTCTCTCGATTGCATTAGCTTGAAATGTTAGATGAGAAACGTCAGACAACCCTGACACATTTGCAAGCATATCAAAACCGTCTCCATCACTCTTATAATAAGAAGGTCAAAGGGTGACACTTTGACATGGGAGATCTGGTTTTAAAGGCAAACCCTAAGAATGCACAGTCTATTGACATCATCAAAGGTAAGTTTGAACCTAATTGGGTTGGGCCTTTCATAGTGACTACAACCTATGGCTCGGGGGCATATCAGCTTGCGACTCCAGAAGGTGAACCTTTGTCTGATCCTGTCAACAGCATGCACCTTCACAAGTACTGGGCATAATTTTCTATCAGCACTTCTTCAAGTATGATCCTGAAAAAATTTAAAAAAAAAAAAGTGAAAAAAGTGAAAAAATACAAAAAAAAAGTGAAAGAGCAAAAGAAAAAAAAAAAGTAAAGAAAAATGATTCGCCCTCTAGTGAAAACCTGGCAAACAGGCGCTTTGGGAAAGTACCATGGTGAAAACCTGGCAAACAGGTGCCATGTGTAAATCAAGATCATTGCTCCATCATTTGTCATGACCTTTAAACTATGCTTTCTCTCGGCCGGTTTATCATGCCTATCTTTGTCTTGACTCATTGTTCTGTTCTAGGCCTATGGTTGGTCCACATCATTGTCTTGCATACTCCATTTCTTGTGCATACATTCTAGTCCGGGCATCTATATGTGTCTTTTCGATGTGCATTGGGTACGCTCCCTTTGTCATGATCAATCACTGGAGCTTCTGAATTGAAAAATGTCCTGAAATAATCCAAAAAATTGAAAAATGTCCTGAAATAATTCAAACAAATTGAAAATGTCCTGAAATAATTCAAACAAATTGAAAAATGTCCTGAAATAATCCAAAAAAATTCAAATAACGTCCTGAAAAAAATCCCTAAAAAATCATATAAAGTCCTGAAAAAATTGAACACAAAGCAAAAAAATTGTAAAATCTCGAAAAGCAAAACACAAAAAAATATATATCCCTTTTGTGCATAAGTCAAATCACTGAGCATACATCCAACAACTCGCAATCAACATTGTGCTTTAATGAAATCATGCATAAACAGATGAACTTTTCACTTAAACCAGACATTCAACCTGATCTGAATTGTTATATCAATCAACCTCAAAATCATTTGTCCTTGGCACACTATCATGGGTCTTATACAGGGTGTGATATACTCAAAACCAGACTGTGTCTTGTCTTAGATGGGGTATCGCATTCCTTGAAACTAGATAGCATGATCGTCCTATCAACACTTTCAACTTTTGACGATGAAGATCAAGATGTTTGTTTGATTTGTTGGGATCTGTGCATCTTATCTTTTTATTGATTTATCTTCGATCATGTTCCTATGTTGCTCGATGATGTCACTGAGTGATTTAGAGTGACCGGGATGGTTCATGGTCCTTTTCTTTTTTGTTGTGATTGTTGTTTGTCTACGATGTGTCTGTCTTTTGCAAAAAGGGTTGCATTTCAGCTCTGGCCTTCCATGCCATGATGCTATGCATCCATTTTGCTACGTTAAAATAAAGGTTCTCACCTACAAAGTGCATTACTGAAAGCAAGTTTTTCTTTGTCTCTAACTATCCTCCATCTCATTTTTCCTCTTACTAACATTTCTTCCATCAGATAGTCAGTTTGGTCTAGTGCTCCGATCTCTAAAAACATATGTTGCATCATGCATCGATTCGGTTAGTACATTTGCACTACATCAACCATCACATCAAGCATTTTATCCATCTCATATTATGAATGCATCAAAAACACATAAAAAAAAAATACATCCATACATGTTCCATAATGATACATCAATAGTGCATAAGTCATCCATACATAGAAAATAACATTAGTCATAACATATTGCATCCCATCATATCGATGCATATCATATTGTATATCACACTAATATCGGAGTACAAAATTGGACTGTCTGTCCTAAGTATGGCCCGCAGGCTAACTACAAAATGTCAAACTACATCTGTCTGTCATATGGAGCATGTGCCTCTATCACTGGGTGCTCCCTCTTTCCTCCTCATCCCTGCCATGTCTCGCGGATGATGTCCCTCCTAGTCCTGGCTGTGGTGGTCTCATAGGTCCACTCACCCCCATGCCGCTCAATGACCTCTGATAGCGTGCCCTGCTCTCTGTCCTTGATCGTGCCCGATATGAAGCTGCTCTTACTCTGGTGGAACTTCACTCTCATATAATGTCCTCTAATGGCATATCTCCTCTCCAGTCTCTACCAACATCTGTGCCATCTCCCATGCACTGGCATCCCTAATCGACCCAATATACTCAGTGACTCTCTGTTCTTCTCGTTGTGCCTGCGCTATCGCTGTATCTCGAGCCGCTATGAGTTTGGCTATCTCCACTCTAAACTAATCATTCTGTCTCTCTAATGTCACAATATGATCATGCTGACTCGCTATGGTAGCCCTGCACATCTCCATCTCCTCTATGCTAGTTGTCTCTGGCTCTATGGGTATATCCTGCAATGCCTCCTGCTCACCTGAATCTGGCTCATCCTCATCATCCCCATCCTCATCTTCATCCTCATCATCCCCCTCATCCTCATCACCACCCTCATCCTCCTTGTCCTCATCATCTCCCTCCTCCTCTCCTATGAGTGGGAAGTCCTCCTGTCCCCTAGGTACTGGAATATCCGAATCTGTCAATGGCACTGGCTGCCGTCGTGCAAACCATCTCTCATACTCCTTTGTCATCCCGGCATCCACTACATCTAATCTCCAATCCCATTGTCTCTGCTGTAGCTATGAGAAGTTAGCATATGCTATGTGTGGCTGAATCATACTCCCCCACTGACTCATCTCTCTATGAGATCGGGCAAAGTGTGCAGTCCTCCTAGGTACATCCTACCTCTCTCCAAACTATCGTCTGACTCTCTCTGGCAAGTACAACTCAATCACTCTTTGGCGATTCACTGGTTGCCCAATCAGGTACCTCTCTTGTCTACAATATGGTAGCTCATCACTATCATTTGACCATCCAGGGCAATCATGATATGGTCTCCATGTGAACTCTCTCAGTCTGTCTAGCTCGTGTCGCCAATACAATATGTATCCAAACGGACCCTGTCTCAGTGCTCCCCCATAGTAGTACACATATGGTCAATGTGGTAATACCTATCTCTCTGCAATCGGTCGACATATGGCTATGTGCTCAAATGCCCATACCTATAACAGTGTGACTCCATAGCTCAAAGTCTGCACTCCCTGATATGCTATCTGATGCAACTAAAAATACAACATAGCCAATACACATGGTCCCCATGCATACACCGTACCCTCTGTCGCCATCCGCTCTAGCACTCTTCCCCATCCAATCGGGAATCCATGTCCTCATCTATCTCCTACTAGTAGACATGCTATCACCACTGCTATCACCACATATCATCGATCATACTTTGATGCCATGCTCTCCCAGTCGATCTCCCTCTCTACGATATCCAGATCATCTGTGTCACACTCAAATAATCTACACAACACATCTCTCCCTATCACTAGCTCATACTTTACCATCTCTCCATGAATCAGAATGCGGAGGATACGCCATACATCCTCCAGTGTCATAGTCGCCTCTCCAGTCACCAGATGGAAAGAGGAGGTCTCTGAATGTCATCGCTCTGCCAATGCGGTAAGCAGTCCTGTGTTTACCCTAATCTCAGGCATGAATGTGATATAGTATATCCCAAGTCCTGCTAATGTATCTCTATCTATGCTCTTGAGTCTATGTCGTAGCATGAAGCAGTCAGGTCAGTTCTCCCATGTGATCAACGGATATTGTCGACTTTGCATCACAATTGGGGCATATTTTGTGAGTTTTAGGGTTTGCTCTTACGAGTTGCATTTCCTCATTTCATCCACAAATCAGGGTGTTTCTAAGCTATTCTGACCTATCCTACCCTTATCCCCCCTTTTCAGATCATTTGCATGCTATTTTGACCAAAATTAGGGTTGCCAATGCACTTCTACGCCTGTGTTCTGCATCCTACGCCTGTATATCCCTACACAAGCGTAGAAGACCCTGCACAAGCATAGGATTTTCCCTACACAAGCATAGGAGTCACTTTCGGCATCCCCTGTGGGCCCCGCAATGTCCCGCAAGTAAGTCAAATTCATAAAATTGAAAACATGGGTTTTTGAGATACATACCGCTGCTCCCACGTTGTCCGGTTGTTTGAATGTGCATACACATTCTCTGAGGTGATCTGCCCTTGGAATGTTCACCATCTCTCTACAAGTGTCCTTTTCCAGAGCAATAAATCCTCTTCTTGGGCTAGTGCAAATGAGCAAATTTCATTCTCTTTGCCTCATTTATAGATCTTTGTCAGTGCATAGATGGACGTGCACTCTCTCCATCTCATGTTGGTCATGGTCTTTTGGCATCTTCTTTTGTTTGTCCTTTGTGCATTCGGTCTCCGATTGTCAATCTGTTTGCTCCTATCATTTTCTATCATTTTTATCGATCAATTGACCTCTTCTCTGCATGTTTCTGGCCAATTCCTCGAGGGGGCATGCATATGCAATTGTCATTGTCTAGGGCATTTTCATTATTGTTCTTTGAAACAATGCTTAGAATTGCATTGTGTCAAAGAGGGGTAAAATGTAGACACCTAAAAATGGTCAACGCTTGCAGAATCATACTTTAACATTTGCGCATTGCCTTATTTTAGGTTTTTGCATCGCATTAACATTTTCTCCTATGTCACGCACTTGGTCTTTATCATTTGCAAGCATCGAGTCTTTCTTCTGCATTTCTTCATTTATCTCGCTTTCGAATTTGGTCTTGTCGACAACAATCTTCAGTCTTGATTTTGGTCAATCTTATCCTGTCGCATCAATGTGCACGCTAATTTGTCATCATTTTGGACATCGTCAATCCTAATTAGGGTTTTGTCCTCTTGTCAATCTTGTCATTTTGCGATCAATTTGTCATTGATCGCTATCATTTTCAATCTTGTCATTTTGCGATCGATTTGTCATCGATCATCATCCTTCTCAATCGTGTTAATTTGGATCAATTTGTCATTATTCCTTGTAAATTGGTGCATTTATCAATCAAAATTGTTTATCACATTGATCATTTATCAGTTCAAAATCATGATCGAATCAACATCAAGTCAATCTTACATCAAGACCTAATTGTCGTTCTTGCATTTCTAATTTATCTTCTAGGGTTTTATGATTTATTCATTTAACCTTGTTTGTCATTTTCTCTCCATTTTCTTCCTCTAGGTTAAATAATTTATTTATTTATCTTAGGTCTTCATGTCACAATTAAATGTTTATTTAATTGGCTAGCTAATTATTCCTCTTTTTGTGAGTTAATTAATAAATGACAAATTATTAATTGATTTACCTAATTTTTCATCAATTTCTAAATTCCCTCTTTGTGAATTAATAAATAAATGAAAAATTATTAATTAGTTCACTAAATTCCTAATTTCCTCATTTTCTAATTTCTTAAATTCCTAATTTCATCATTTCTAATTTCCTATTTTTCTAATTTTCTCAATTCCTAATTTCCACCTATTTTCTAATTTGTCAAAATTAATTTCCACCTAATTAATTTCTCTCTAGTTCTCCCTATTTTTGTGCTTTGGTGGAAGCATGAATTTCTCATGCGTCATACTTTTGACATAGCAAGATGTCATAAGCCTCTAGTCCTCTAAACTTTGCATTGGCAATATGTCATAATTCATGACATAGAAGGTGTCATAACCTTCTTCTTTCCACTCAATTGTGACAATTGATAAATCAATTGCCTAAATATCAATTTCATGCTAATCTTGTCCTTTCTCCAATTTATCTATAAATTGGATGAATTTCTTCAATCCTGATCTAATAATCACATGGTCGAAATAATCACTTTGTCGAATCAATCACACTTTGAGTACTCTTGTGCCAATGTCAATCTTGCTTTCACATTAGGTTTATGCACTTGAAGGTGAGATCCACAAATAAAGGCTATTTGGAGAAGAAAGAAGAACAATGGAGCCGCATGAAGGAGGTATTCAGATCTGCATTTGGTTTGCTTAGCTTTTAATCTTTAATGTTTTGCTTTCATGTCTTTATTGTGTGTGTTTAGGATTAATCATTGCATTTGAGCTTTCGTGATTGAGCTAGATTAGTATGTTAAATTGCTTGTGATGATTTCCAGATTCCTATGCTACAAGTAGTAACATTGATAATAAAGACTATATTAAAATTAATCAATTTTCACCTTAGTCAAGATAAGGAGTTAAAATTAATCCCACATATGGCTATAGTTAAATGGGGGGAAATTTTTTTTTTCAAAATTTAAAAAATGAATTCCTCCTCATTTCATTTTAATAATATTTAAATTTCAAACCCTAATTAGGGTTGAGTTATCCCTTTTATTTTATTTTAAAAAATAACCTAATATTTGATTCTTTCTAAATGCTAACCCTAACCCAAATATGGGATACGGTTGCATATCTTATTCTTTTCTTTTAATTTTGAATGCTAACCCTAACCCAAATATGGAGGCAGTCGAGGAAGGGCTTTACGCAAGGGAATGACCATAGGTTTCTGGAGGTGGCGACGGCAGTAAAGAAAGGGAGAGCCATAGTGTAAACCACAGCGGCGACGGTAAACCACGGTGGCGACGCCATTGAGGAGGCCACCCGCAGTGGCAACGCGGGCATCCCTGCGGCTCTCGGCCCACAGTGGCATTGCGGGCATCCCTACAGGTCTTGGCCCGCCTCATGGGTGCCCCTATGGGTTTCGGCCCATAGAGGGGGCCCGAGCTGCCAGCTGCGAGCTCGTTGGGGTTTCGGGGGAGGTTTGACCTCCCTCATTTTACTGTCAATTTTTTTTTTTAATTTAAATTTTTATTTAAAAATCTCTTTTTTTAATATAGTTAAAAGATAATATATATATATATATATATATATATATATATAGAAAATCTGGTTGTCTTGCATGATTTTAGTAAAAACCAGAAACTTAAAATGACAAGTATTATTTTTTTCTAGAATATAATGTATCAGATAAATCTATCTATATATATATACATAAGCATGTTTATTTCATTTATTTACAACAGCATACATGTCTATTTTATCCTTTTTTTTTTAGCAACAACTTAATTACCAAAGATAAAACTACAGGCATTATATATATATATATATATATATATATATATATATATATATATATATATATATATATATATATATTTATAGGTTTAAAACTGAATTTACATTATTTAGAGCAGGTTTTAATTAATAAAACAAAATGGATTATATTTGATTTTCTTCCAATAACATTAAGTTCTTTTTTTTTTTTTGAAATCAAAATAACTAGATTTAAATTACCATTATATGTGCATTTCCAGAATTATAGCTTTAGCAAAAAATATTTATTTTACAACTGCAAATTAACCTTTCTAATTTATTGATTTTCTACTTAACATGCATTTACAAAATATATAAAAAGTAGCAGAAATAAATTTATTGACAACTGCAACTAATATTTTCTAAAATCCATTGATTAATAACAACAAGATGAAATGCAGTATTAACTCTAGATTTTTATTTATTTTCCCCATTTTTTCTTGTAACACATAGAAAGTAAAAAATAATTTTCATTCATTTCTGCATTAATATTTTAAAATAGAATAAAACAACATTTTTCCAGCAACTATAACAAAACATAAATAATCCAAAATGCATTCATTTTATTTAAAGGATCAATACTTCAAATAAAATACATTTTATCACATGGTAATACTTAATCAATAATACATTTTCCTTTTCTGCAATATAAATACAATAGAAAACTTATTTTTCTTTCTTTTCTTTGCAACTAAAATACAATAATAAACTCTTTTTATGCAACTAAAATACAATCAGCAATAGGATCATCTCCAAGCTTTCCCTTCCAAATCTTTTCCAAAGCAACCTGCAATAAAAACTTGAGGTTGTGACCATGGAGGCTCACCTCCCAACCTAGGCTTCCTAGAAGCCACCCCCGAGATAGAAGTTCAAGGCTATACGAGAAACACATATACAAATACATACATGCAGAAACTCAAAACAACAAAAACACTCCCAACCCAAGGTTTAAACAATGTCACTTATGTGACTTTCAAGTGGGGTGAAGGTGGACTAAGTACCCTTGAGGAGAATTCTGCAAATAGTGAACATAATGTCATAACAAGGCTGCAAATATAACACATCCACAAGTTCCAATCTTGTCCCTATAATTCCTTATGACCCCCAAGGCATACAAGCCAACAATTCCCCTTATGACCCCCATTGCATAAACATAATACTATGCAGCAATGGTCACAAAAATCCCTTGAGAATCACTCTCTTCCAAAGAGAGCCCCTCACTCAAAGGCTATCAAACAACCCTTCACCCCAAGGCCACTCTACCCTCCCAAGGGTGAGTTTGGCCTTGAAAACTCACAAAAACAAAAACATAAAAAACTTAACCAAAATTACATATGGAAGGACTCCACATCTTCCTACACATATAAAAAAAAAACAAGGAAAAACAACAAAAGAAAACAATGCAACACCAATCTTTTCCATAACATCAACATACAAAAGATAGCAGTTCAGCCAACCTTAATCTGCCAAAAGGGTAAGAGAATTTGTGGGAGAGCTGCCCAAATTCACAACTTTTTCTCCTTTAAAGCTTAGCCAAAATCTTCCCAATACTTGCAAAAATTATAAATATTCTAAGTCTCCAAAATGGAGAGTGGGTGATCAAACTTCTCCCTTCCAAACTATTCCCTATGAAGCCACACCTCACTCTTTCCAACCCACTTGGGAAGGGTGAATGATGCTCATTTGTTGGTCTTCCCAGAACCTTACACACTCCCTAACCAAGGCACCTCAAAAAGGGCAAATGGAATGGGGAAGAGAAATGACACTCATGAAGTGGGTTATCTAACCTAGGAAGGCTCTTCTACATATGAAATTCGGCCAACTTGGGAAACTCACTTTTTGGGGAGGTTAAACAAGCCCTAGGGAGTGGACACATGGCTAAATTTGGCCTTCATCCATAGGTACATCATATGGCCCACTAAAAATGCCCCTAACTTGACCCCAGGAGTTAGTTTAACCCCTTGGAAGTCCACCCAAATTTTACCTACGGGTCAACCCTGAGTTGACCCTCCTAATGGCTCCCTATCCAAGGTTTACCTGGGACCATTTTAGGATAATTGAAAATATATGCATTTGTAAAATAAATTTCCTCAAAAAGAGACATGACAATGCCAACTCAACTTACAACATATGTGTCAAGTGAAACTACAAAAATAATTACACATCACTAAAACACACATGACAAATGTCCCTTTTGAAATTTATAAATTAAACAAATTTCCAAATTAAACACTCATCCAAGCATAACATTTACAAACGAGGGGTTGTCTCTCCAAATAGACAACCCCTGGCTTCACAATCACACATAGGCCTAGGCTTGATTCTCTGAATAATTTTCCTGCACATCTCACTTGCACATTAGTAATTCCAAAAATCACATATAATATTATCAAAAGAATACAATTCAAACATCACATAAAATTTCAATTATAAAAATCAAGTATCCAATTATCTGATAACATCCACATACAATCATCTACTAAATGGCATCATCCTCATAAACATGGAATTAAATCATTTATAGAGCATGCATCTGTAATTTCAAGCATCAAAATAAAGTACTGCAAATCAAAGTAAATGACATAATAATATCAATGTTATCCACCACACAATATCATATAAAATCTATGTCCAAAATGCATCACAATATAGTATCCA
Source organism: Cryptomeria japonica (assembly GCF_030272615.1). Lineage (NCBI taxonomy): Eukaryota > Viridiplantae > Streptophyta > Pinopsida > Cupressales > Cupressaceae > Cryptomeria > Cryptomeria japonica. The sequence continues at coordinate 215,226,884 of NC_081406.1, read as the reverse complement.
AAATAGGTCCAACATGAAAATAACAAAAATGCTATGATGGCTTAGGGTAGGGGCTCACAAATCCACGAAAAGTATTTTTGGGATAGTAACCTCAGGATCTGAGGGTTTATTCTTCAATCAAAAAGATTGGATTTTGTACAGGCCAAGTGCGGTAGCGGTTAAGTTTTTAATAGCCAGAGACCAGGTGGTGGGGCCTGTTTCTAAGTGGATTACTCTAGGAAGTTGAAAGGTGTGTTAGTTTCCCATGATCAGATGGTTGTCTCTATACCACAATGGAAATACATCTGAACTTTAGAGGCCGTGACTTGGCGACTAAAGGAAAAGTGCTTAGAGAGAAGGCCTTCTCATTTGTTGGCACCAAAGAATTTTAAATATTCAAAAGAAATATCGGCAGAACTATGCAAGTTGCATTTGACATTGCTTCAAGATGAAAATGGGTTGGTGAGAAGTATCTAGGAGATCTGCAAGGAGATATGCAAAGAACATAATGGTGTACTGCTCTGTGTTGTCTTAGGTAAAACCATCAATGCTTTGGCTCAAGATAATACACTAGCATTATGAAGTTGCTGGTTGTTGTAACTAATTTTGGGTAATAGGAGCTTGCCCTTTGGGCCATCTTCCAAGTGAATGCCCAGTGAATTAATGAAGCACACATCCCATAAAGAATGTTAGGTTTCTCCCTCAACTACAATGGCACAGAAATATAAATTTTGCAATAAATGGCTATGAGGGTAAGATTTTTCTTCTAGGTGGTCTAAAGCATGTTGCATCTTGATTTCTATAAAGGATACCAAGGCTACCTAGAAAAGTGGAAACAAATTTTTGTAGCTAAACTCTGGCAAAATTAATACAGGCCTTTGTCTTAGCAATTTATAAGTCAAATATGAAGTACTTGTAACCTTTTGATAGAGGAACAAAATATATAGTCCAGAGAATTTAAATCCAGATTTGTATTGTCTCTATGTCACTATACTGGTGTTTATTTCATTTAAGTAATCAAGGGTTACTTATTTGAATGATTTGTTAGGCATCTAATGAAGTTGTTCTGAGTCTCTTTCTTAAGGAGAAAAATATTAAATAATTTGAACAAAGTCATTGATATCAGTACTCTTGTGTTGGCATTCTACACTCTTATGAGAATAGTTGATGTTGTCATTGATGGCAACCAACTGGCAACCAACTGGAAATCATTTGGCAACCCACCAGCAGTTATCGACACTGGCAATAGACTTCTACATATACTGACAAACACTTCACCGACATTGACAATAATGCATACTGACACTCAAGCCGACATGGAATAAACTTTTGTTTATTGTTTTATAATGTAATTATCTCTTGTAAAAGCTGACATGGCATATTGTAAAAGACTCATATATGTATGAGATCTTATAGGTCATTTTGATATGAGAGAGAGAGGATTATAGATAAGAGGTATAAGGCAATTTTGTATAAAGTGATATAGTTGACAATGAAGGTTTTCATTATAGACTAAGCTTAAACCGGTACTAAACCTGGCATAGTTGATGTTGATCTGAAGCAATACATTGTATTGGATTTTGATAATCCATTTTGTAAGTTAGTGAGACTTCCATTTTGTAGTTGATCAGTGAGCTCTAGGCTGCTAGCCTTCCTACATGTGCAAGCCCTTCATTGTAAGTAATATTTATTCATTGACGAGTGAGTGAATATTGTGTGTCACAAATCCCACCGAGGTTTTTCCCACACCGTTTTTCCTTGTTAAATATCTTGTGTTATGGTGTGTTCTCTATGTTGTTTTTGTTATTCTTAGTTGCTGCATTAATTCTTATTTACCAGTACACTGTTTTGGGATACAACATTCTTAATAAGTTTAAATATTTTGCTAACCAGTTAAACATTGATTCACCCCCCCTCTCAGTGTCTTTGGGATTGTCATTGATTATAACAATTGATATCAGAGCCTTTTCTTCTATTTTCAGAAGCCTAATAGCTTGAGGAAGATTCTGACACCGGTACAAATGGAGAACTTAAGAAAACAATTGGAAGCAGCTCTTGTAGATTATGATGCAGAGAAATTGAAGAATATCAAACTTGAAGATGATCTAAGGATTGCATAGGAATTCATTAAAGGACTTCAGGAGAACTTTGCTATAGCACAAAATAAAATAAAAGAACTTCATGAGATGATGCAGAAAGATGATGATGAAAAAGAAACTCTTAGAGAACTTGCAAACAAGTTGAGATAGGAAAACAATAATATGATGAATAAAATGCAAGATATGACTATGAGGTTATGTAAAGATATTGAAGCCAGGAAGAAGAATGAAGAAGACTTGACTAGGAGACTCAATGATGCTAGAAATGAAAATCTAAGACTTAGTCATTAAAATGATATGTTGAGGATAGATCTGATTCACATGCAACATGATAAAACTGAGCTTATGAGATAAATGGGAATTCTGGAAAATGAGTTAGCTATTGCAAACAAACACAAAGAGAAATTCAAGAAAATTTCAGAGGAGCTTGATGACATGCTGAAAATTTAGAAACCTAATGGAGATACTAATGGACTTGGATTTAAAGTTGGAGAAAGTTCTGGTACTGCAAACAATCTAGATCAAAACAAACTAGTAAGACAACCTAATGTTTAAAAGTTTAATGGCAAATGTTTCAATTGCAACAAATATGGTCATAGAGCAAATTAGTGTAGATTTAGAAATAATCAGAATATTAATGCACCCATCGGTCAATGTTCCAAATGCAAGAAAGTTGGTTATAACTCAAAAAATTGTAGAAGGAATGTGAAATGCTATGTTTGTGGAAGATATGGACATTTATCTAATCAATGTAGAACACAAACCGGCATAGGATATGGAAAGGCTATTCAGAAGAACAATGTGACTTGTTATGCTTGTAAAAAAATTGGACATATTGCAAAATTTTGTAGAAGCAAGACATCATCGATAAACAATAAAGGATCCAATTTGAAAGACAAAGAAAAGGTAGATGAGGTAAAGCAAAAATTTTCAAAATAATGGATTAAGAAGAGAGATCAAAAAGTTGATGAAACTGTCTCTATACCGGTAGAACAAAGTAATCCTCCACCAGCAGGAGATTCTTCATCCAATTGAGAAGTAACCTTTTGGGGGTATTGCAGCAAGTTGAAAATCATGCAGATTACCTTGGGTTGATGGTGAGAAGATATATTTCATCTTTACTGGCAGATGTGTTAAGTTTTCACTTAACCGGTGAGAATTTAATGTGGCTGGTGGAAGAAATATTATTATAAATCAGCTGATTTCCCTCATTTTCAACTCACCGAACATTCAAATTATCAGAGAACATGAAAATTGAGCGAAGGAATTCAACGCAAAGGTGCGAAGTGATTTCTTCAGACATTCAAAATATTTTTAGTTAGTAAAAGGTATTTTTCAATGGCCTCTTCTTCTGCTCCTGAATTTATTTCAAACCCTACCATTGTGGAAAATGTGAAACACCCTAGGCCCATGTTTAAGATAATTCCTAAAATTGTGAAGCAAGATGACTCTGTAGGGGCATTCTCAAAAATCCCTAAAGGTGTAGCATTTGCAGAAGACCCTAGGATTTATATACATTGCAATATAGAAGAACTAGGTTCTGAGGAATTGATGAAAATGTTTACTAAGGTCATATGTGATGAACATGATGTTGTTAAACCTGAACACAAGATTGTAAAAACTCTAGGTTTTGTGGAGATACTAAATATCCCTCAATTTCCAGAGGAAGTAGTAAGGATTGTATTGAGTAGAGCATGTGGAGAATTTTTATGGTTGGATTCTATTTGCAAAATAACCCAACAAACAATTAGGGTAGTTACTAGTTTACCCTCAACTGGCAACAAAACTGATAAGACAAAGAAGATTCCCAACAACAAAGTGATAAGCCTAACTGGAGCAACATCTGACAATATATCACTGAGAGTAAATCATATTAAGGACATCAATGTGAGATTTGTAAGTATGGTGCTAGGTTACAAGGCCATGCATACCAATAGACTCAACTCTATTTCTAGTCTCTATATACACAGTTCTTATGAGATGGTAAACAACAATGCAGTGATAGATGTGTGTGAATGGCTAAAAGATGAGCTTATTGACAATTTGAAAAAGATTAAGGGAGACAAGAAAGGCACATTCCACTTTGGAAACCTTTTGGTATGCTTTATGTTGTACTTTGCTAAAGAGATCCCCGGTACTAGACCCAAAGACTTTGGTTATGATATACCGGTACTGCTAGAGACAACAACATAACAGACTACTTTAAAACTTTCCAAGCTAAGATGAGAGCTAGAGAAAGGTTACCATAGAGTGTAGTAGATAAATATGACAAAGAGTTTTGTTTTGTTATCAAAAGAGATGAGACATGGATGGAGGCAGTACTCCCTAGGACTATTTGGGTGACCAAGATCGGATATGAAGTAGATCTTACTATTATAGAAAAATATGATAAAGCTTTACTGGAAGCACCAAGAGAACCATCAGAATGACTTACCTAATGAAATTTATAGAAGATTGGAAGCAAAAAGCCTAGTAGTGATGGAATTAGACAAGAAACTAAAAATTAAAAAGCTTCTAGCTGTACATCTTGTTAATTCAAAAGAAGAAATTGATGAATTGATTTCTGTGGCTAACCGATCTATTTTTTCTAGTGGAGACCGACAAGTAAGCTTAATGGAAGGAAGAGTGAAAGAGATTGTAGATGTGACTGCAGATAATTGGGATATATTTTTTGTGAAAACAAGAGGAAATGAACCGACCTAAAAAGATATTTAAAGTGTATCAGAAGGACAAGGACAAGGACAAGGGCAAAGGAAAAGTTGATGGAGTTCCAAACATCAAGATTATTGACAATCTACTGCCACCACCTTTGGATAATGCACCAGTACAATCAGAAGATCCACGACTTATTGACACTGAAGGTATTACACACGATGATACAAATCCTAAATCTGAGATACTCTTTACCATGAATGTGGATACTCAGGAAGTAAATATTGTTGTGGATAAGGATAATTTAGAGGTTAAGGCAAATAATGTTGATAGTGGCAACATGGAAAAGAATCTAGTAGAAACTATTGAAGTTGAGATCCCAACCCAAATAGAGAAACCGTTAGAAACTAAAAAACCTACCGAAGGTAAAGATGTTGGCACAGGGCCTCCAGAGACAGAGATACTGACAGTTGAACGTTTAGAAAAATAAACTGAGGAAGAGGTACACACTGAGATAGAGAAACTGACAATCACTGAGACATTAAAATAGTCTGAGAAACCTTTGCAGGTTGAGATGCAAACCTAGATTGATCCACCGGAGGAAAATACAAGAAAAGTGGTTATACCTGATGGAAGCACAAAGGTAATAAAGGTAATTGGTCAAACATCTGACACATCTATAGGTGAATTCAGACCTACCAATGTTACAAAGGTACGTTTGGATTCAATCAAGAAGATAACAGATTGAAATGCATCAGCCTACAAGGCAATTGATAACACTTTACCAGTTCTTAAATTGATTGCACCAAATTGTAACATAGATCATATTAAAGATTCTTAGGTAAATTGGACACATTATCCAAATTTATTGCTGACAGTGTAATAACTATTAACAAGATGAATGAGGACATAATTAAGGAGAGAGTTGAAAAAGAGAAAACAAAATTCTTTGAAGACACCATAAAGAAGTGTACAGAACACTTGAATACATTATTACTGGCACTTTACAGTTTTAGAGTACAAAGAGCTATATAAGGAAACATTCAAACCTCACCTTTTGATAGTGGACATAGATAAGGAGATCAGTAAAACACAAAAATAAATAGATGACATAGCTGATAATATAATTGGTTCATCCGGACATATATCATTTTTTGAGTAGGAAATGGCGGGTTTTGAGGAGAATTAGAGAAACTTGAAAAAGAAAAGGCAAGGATAAGATCAAATGCCCAGGAACCTAACAATAAACTTGGTCCCAAGTTGGACAATGTTGTCTCTTAGAGAATTGAAATATCTAAGGCATTACTTCAAGGAGAGTGACCACCAGAAGAACACATGCACTATCTCACTAACATGATCCAACAGACTGAGGCAACATTGAATGACAATAAAAGGTTTATGCAAAGTCTAAATCTAGTTTTGGTGGATATTTTTCAGATTGTAACCAACCGGTTACAGACTTTGAGGTGAATTTTTTTGCACTCGTTTCACTATTTTTGACAACCTTTGTCATTGATGTCAAAGGGGGAGTAGTGGAGAGAAAAATACTTATATAGAGGAGATCATTTGCTTAGGGGGAGCACATCTTTTTGGAAATAGTTATTGGATTTTTCTGATGAGTGTTGCCATCAATGCCAAAGGGGGAGATTATTGGCATTCTACACTCTTATGAGAATAGTTGATGTTGTCATTGATGGAAAACAACTAGCAACCAACTGGAAATCATCTGGCAACCCACCGGTAGTTACCGACACCGGCAATAGACTTCTACATACATCAGCAAGTACTTCACCGGCAATGACAACAATGCATACCAACACTCAAGCCGACATGGAATAAAATTTTGTTTATTATTTTATAATGTAATTATCTCTTGTAAAATCCAACATGGCATATTGTAAAAGACTCATATATGTATTAGATCTTATAGGTCATTTTGATATGAGAGAGAGAGGAATATAGATAAGAAGTATAGGGCAATTTTGTATAAAGCAATATAGTTGATAGCGAAGTTTTTGGTTATAGATTGAGCTTAAACTGGTACTAAACCTGGCATAGTTGATGCTGATCTGAAGAAGTACATTGTATTGGATTTGGATAATCCATTTTGTAAGTCAGTGAAACTTCCATTTTGTAGTTGAGTAGTGAGCTCTAGGCTTCTAGCCTTCCTACATGTGTAGGCCCCTCATTATAAGTAATATTTATTCATTGGCCAGTGAGTGAATATTGTGGGTCATAAATCCCATCAAGGTTTTTCCCACACTGGGTTTCCTCATTAAATATCTTGAAATATGGTGTGTTCTCTATGTTGTCTTTGTTATTCTTAGTTGCTGCATTAATTCTTATTTACCAGTACACTTTTTTAGGATACAAAGTTCTTAATAAGTTTAAATATTCTGCTAACTGGTTAGACATTGATTCACCCCCCCCCCTATAAGTGTCTTTGGGACTTTCATTGATTCTAACATCTTGGTGTGGATTGGATGATGAGGTTTGATGCAAATTAGGACCCTGTGTATGTCAGACATATTCAGAGTTGATAGATCAAGAACTTGTGATTTGTGTACTATTTTCTCTTGTCAGGTTGCAGTTTGTTGTAGATGACTTTGTTGCTTGGATAAGGCACTGGTTTATTTGGTTTTTTTTGTTGCATTTTGTGATCCTCTTTGTACTAGCCAGTAAGGAGAGTTTGCAGGAACTTACACTGGTTTTATGCAAACCATTTACTATTTTTGTGAGAAAATAGTCCTTAAAAGGGTTCACCTGTCCAAGATTTTGTAAGCTTAAAGTGTAGGAGGTTTCCTAATTTTGGAACCTCATATTGTTGTCTTTATTTCAAACTTTTGTTATTCTCTTCCATTGCAACATAGAGGTAGTAATTTTCTCTTTTAAAGAGAAGAAACATAAGTTTTCAAAATGGAGAACAATAATTACCATTGCACGTTTCATGAACCAGTTGGTCTTTGGGCCGACTTGATTGAGTTGTAATTATTTGTGGATGGTATATATGAAAGCTAGTGAATCATTTTAGAGATAGAAAGGAGAAGATAGAAGAAATTTCTTTGATATCATGTGAACATGTAGATCCGACAAGATTCTGATCCGGTTGGAATGAAGCCGGAAGGCTGAAGTCTGGATTAGGGTAGAATCAACATACGGTTCCAGGAAGCTGATATGATATGTGGATGATCTATAGATCTTGTAATTATATTGTAAGCATTATTTGTATCTTGGACTGTGATCTATCTTGTGGTGTGTGTAATCCTTCAGATTGTAATAAGATTCTTTCACATTGTTTACCGGTTATGTGTTATGTGTTGCTACTGGTTGTTCTTTCTGTTATTTCTGGCATTGTGCTACCGGTTACCGGTAAGTTTTACATGGTTTATGTGTCAAGCTGCAAGGTTGGGTTGTCCTTCATTGGATTTCCCTTTCTTTTCTATGTCAAGGTATCAGCCACATCATGGTTTTTCCCTTTATAGGGTTTTCCACGTATAAATATTGGTGTTATGGTGTTGCCTCTTTATGTGTTATTTAGTGTATGCACTTTAATTTTATTTTGCTAACCGGTTAATAAGAAATAAGTTCAAAATTATCATTACCATTAGAACACTAATTCACCCCCCTCTCAATGTTTTTGGATTCCAACAATTGGTATCAAATCTTGGTTCCTCAAAAGAAATCTAACCATTTGAGGAAGATCCAGAATTTGGAATCAATTGATACTGGTCTGCAACATCAACTTTGAATTGCTCTTGAGGATCTTGATAATGAGCAGATGGAGAATTGTAAACTAAAAAATGAACTAAAGAAAACCAAAGAACATGTCATTTCATTGCAAGGAAATCTTTTAGTTGTGAAGGCTAAGAGGAAGGAACTGTGTGATCAATTGCAAAATCAGAATAATGATGAGGAAAATGCTATGAACAATCAATGTCAGAAACTCACTTAGGAGAACACTACCTTGAAGAATTAAATGCAAGCCCTAACCATGAGGATGTGTAAGGATATTGAGGAGAGAATGAAAAATGAATAAAATCTAGCTCAAGAATTGAAGGAGAGATCTGATGAATGCATGAGTTCATGATATGTTGAAACTTGAGTTGACCCAGTCCTGAAACAATGAATAGGAACTTGAGAGACAAATTATAATCATGAGAGATGACTTGGTCACTGCAAATGAGTACAAGGAAAATTTCAAGGATAGATCTACTAAACTTAATGAACTACTGAAGAATTAGAGAGATGCTAATGACAAGAGAGGTCTAGGTTATGAAGAAGGAGAAAGCTCTAGTACTGCACTAATAGATCAATCATCCGGACAACAAAATCATACCAACAACCAGAACTAGAAATCACTGGTAAGGCAACCTAATACTCACAAATTCAATGGTACATGCTTTGTTTGCAATAAATATGGTCATATGGATAGTCAGTGCATAAATAGGAATAATCAAAACAATACATCATTCACCGGTCTTGGAAATGTAAGATGTTATGTATGTAGTGAATTTCAACATATCGCTAACCAATGCAGATCAAAAGGAAATCAAGGAAATCAAGGGTTTAACAAAGCAATTCAGAAGAACAATATTGTCTGTTATGCATGAAACAAAGTTGGACATATGGCTAAATATTGTAGATGAGAAGGGAAGGGCAAAAGTGGAAGACATCAGAAAACAACATGAGAAAAGATGAGTAAGGAGATTAGATACACAACAAGAAAACACCAAGTAGAGTCATCAGGTCCTACACTGGTAGCAGACACAACCGCTAACAAAGGCACCTTGTCTTAGTGGTAGTGAAATCATTGAAGATCACGCGAATACCTTAGATTGGATTTGTAGTCAGATAATTCTGATTGTGTATGGGTACTCAAGAATTTGAGTTATTTACCAGAATCTACTTGCAGACTATGCGACCTGATAATTCTTCTCGACAACATTTATGATATTAAAAAATTAGGGTTGACAGTGACAAAAGGGAAAAGTAAAGTTATTTTCTTCACGCAGCAATTGAGCGATTTCCAGAGCAATTCATAGTCCAAGGCAATTTGTGCAAGCACTTTCTTTCAAAAAGCACTTTCACCTCCTAACAATGTCTTGAGGTAACTTTCATTTACAAAAACCCTATTTTTAGTATCTGGTTATCATGGCTTCTTCATCATCTAATGTAAACACTCCTTTGGTAGCGGAAATCAAGAACTGCCCCCATCCTATTTTCAAGAAGTATCCTTTCAAGTCACTAATGGATGAATCTTTAGGAGCATTTTTGAGTGTTTTTCATGGTATTCTTCACACTAAAGATATTAGGCCATACATCAACTAAAATATTGAGGAGCTCAAAGGATATGACTTGTCCTGCATTTTCATAGAAAACTTAATCACCGACAATCAACTGAAACAAGAATTTGCACACTTGCAAAGGAAGGGTTTCACATAGTTTATGGATTTTCCCTTTTGATGAGGAGAAATGGGTGCGATAGGTTTTGAGTTACATTCATGGAGAGTTTATCTGGTTGGACTGGTCGTACAAGATTACAGAGGAAGTTATTAAGAATGTCACCTATTTACACAAGGTTGGAGGTGTGCCCAACCCTAGGTGCAAGCTTTCTAACATTGAATTGAATAAACTCATCGGTGCTACTTTTGATGGATGATCAATGAGGGTTTATGATGCAAGGGATATTGATGTCAAGTTTGTTGTGATGATTATTGGTTACAAGGTCTATCAATCTAATTGATTGAACTTTGTCTCTGGAAATAATATTTTGGTTGCTTTTCAAATGATTAAGGAGGATGCACACTACGATCTTCACAATATAATATTGAAAGAACTCATGACAAACCTCCAAAAAATTAAGCAAGATAAGAAGAATACCTTCTGGTATGGCTATTTTGTTATCTATCTGGTCTTTTACTTTTTGGGAACTGTTCTCGGTTTTGGAAAGATTCAATGGGCTTTTGACTACCCACTAGCATCTCAAATAGGTCAAATTTTGGATAGCCAAGGAGACAAGTTAAGTAAGGTTAATTTATGGGCTTTTTTAAGACTTTGCAAGAAGAAATGAAAAAAAGATCTAGGATTTCCAAGTCTATAGTAAGAAACTATAATGATACAATATGTTTTATGGTTAACAAAGATGAGTGCGTGATGGAATTTGTACAACCTAGGATTATATGTATCATGCCTATGGGTTATGAGGTGGACGAGGCCACACTAGATGCCTATGCATAGCACTTACTATAGGCACCAGTAGATGAAAAGAAGAAAAATTTGGCACAACTCAATAAAAAGGGCTTAAGGTTCACCAAGAGAAGGTTGCAGCAGCCGTCAGGAAGAAAATGACTAAGGTTGCAGCTGAATCACTTATAGGTGAAGGTCATGATAGGGCCAAAGTTGAATAGAAAGTCAAAATTCTTGAATCCCAGAGGAAAGAGAAAAGGGAAGCCCGTAAGGTAGGTGAGGCTACTCCTAATGTGGTTCTGATAACTATAGAGACTTACAAGAAACTAGAAGAATCATCCACCAAGACTACAAATAAAAGGAATAAGGCTACCCAGAAATACATGATTGTTTCTTTTGAGGAAAAAGAATTAGATGAGGGCATAAAGGAAATTCTAAAGAAGAGAGGAGTAGTGAAGGAAAAGTAGGAGGAGAAAAAGAAAGAACCTATTAAGGAGACTCCTTGAAAACCCAAAATCACAATTGCACATAAGCGAAAACCTAAGTCAGAAGAGAAGCTCAAACCGGAAGCCAAGAGGAGAACCGGTAAGAAGAAAATGGATGCTCAGGATCTAATTGATCAAATTATTTATAATGATGGTAACTTAGATAATATTTCTTTATTTTTTGATGGATTTGAGGAGAAGGACAAAAGGCAAATTGAGGAAGCAATTGTTTTAGATCTTGATTCTTTTAGTAGAGCATTAATTGAACTTGAGGAAATTTTGCCTAAATAGTTGTATGATAAGTTGGAGGCCATAAAATAACATGCCCAGACTCTGGACCGATAGATAAAAGAGACAAGATTAGTTAATCTTTGTCCCACAATAAATCCTTCGGAGATGGCTGATTTGATTAATAAAATTGGCTCATCTGAATTCAATCCTAAGAATAGAATAAACAACCTAATGTTGGAAAGGTTTGAGGAGATTCAGAAGGAAACTATAGATATTTTGGTAAGGATTATTTTGAGTTTGGGTTATGAGCTAAGTCCCAGTTTTGTACAGTCTCAGACTATTTAGTTTCCAAAAGCTCAGCAATTGGTAGAACAACCAAGTGTTAATATTGAGCAACCGGCTAGCACTCCGTTGACAACCATTGTACTGGTTAGTGAGTTAAATTTTTCAACAGAGGATTTACCAGTAGATAATGTATAGAATGCAGAGGACACAACGGTACATGTGGATAAGGATATAGGTAATAAGGGTGCAAAGGATGTACAAGATTTGAATAGGGCACAAAGTGGTGAAGCCATCAGTGTACAAGAGTTAAAAATTCTAAGGTTATCTCTCCGATAGACAAGCATAAGGAAACTATGGAAGAAATATCTTTTGGCTTGGCAATTGAAACTTAAGCTATAGCCAAAAGGATCTTGTCACAATTTTCTATAAGATTTGACAAACCCTACCACAGAATGTCACTGGCTAAGAAAATTTTGGCAGCATCAACACTTCAAGCACATGCAGCCCAGGAGTTGGCTCAGGAAGGGTCAAAAGATAGGAAATTAATTAAACATAGTTTTGAAGTTTTGAACTGGATGGTATGAGAATTCCAAGCACATGAGAGTGTAAGATCATCTAGTAAATTGGAAGAAATTATTAATTTTATTCCCCAGGACTATGATTCTTTATTAAAAATTTCATTGATAGAGGCTAAAGACAAATTTGTTGAGGCCCCAAAGAAGACATTTTTGCAGATGATTGAGTTTGACAAGGGTAAAATCCAAAATTTCTTGCAATATATTAATGTAGCATTGTTGCTGGGAGGTAGTGTATATAAGACTTGTCTAGATTATGATAAGCTCATAGCATCCATAGACAAGAAACTATCAGATTGTAAGAACAATTTACTTCAGATTTCTAATTCTTACAACCTGACAACCAATCTCACAAGTTCTTTGGATGGCCCAATTTTGGTAGTTATGGATCAAATTTTGAAATTGGAGAAGGATAGGTATAACATAATAAAGAGAGCAAATGAGCTTCGTAATTTCATTAGTCCTTGGTTGGATAATTTATTGTTTCATAAGACTGAGTGTATTTCTAACATGCAGAAGGAGGATCCCAAAACATTAGAAGAAATTGAATATTATGCCAGTCTCTTGAATGGATTCATCTCCATTCTTGACTCACTCAAGCAAGGTTGGGATACGTACTCTTTATTTATGAAGAATATGTATCCAGACATTGTAAAATTTGTATAGAACTTGCCTATGTTTATAACTATACATAATTCTTTGTGGGCACCTCACTTTGTCATTGATGTAAAAGGGGGAGGAATCAAGTGAAAAATGTATATAGTGTTGGAAACCAATAACACTTAGAAGGGGGGTGAAACAGTGTTATACTAGAAAGATCAATTTTATCCTTATTAAAATAGGCATACACCATGTTAGCACATATTTTTGCAAAATATTTTGTGCTAATTATTTGATGTTTTTATATGTACATTCTCATCATAAGAGAATTTACTGCTAGATTGAATATGCAAGAAGTATGTTGCAATATTAGAAGGATCCTATTGTGACCTATTTTCAAAATTGAACAAGTACCGTTGGGACATGCTAAGGGTTGGAACTGAGTAGGGACTACATGAGGAAGTTTCATCATATTGGATCCTTATAAAGACATTCTTTGGGACTATGTGATAGACTTTGCCATCTATTAGTATGTATGAAGTTTCTATGGAGGGTTGCAAGTGTAAATAATATATGAAGAGAAGCTTATTCAACACAATTATCAAATCTGAGCTATCAGCGTAAGTCACCCCAATAAGATCAACTAGCCGAAATAATGAAAGAACCTATCGGCATAACATAGACCGACCATTCCGAAGGAGAACCAAAAGAAGGTGCAGATGGAGGGTTTCATCGGTGTAACATTCACTATCGAGGGTATGATATATTGTTCTGTTGATAGCCAATGAGGTAAATAGGGATAACTTACATTGATGAAAGAAAATGCGAAGTAGAGGTTGGCAATGTCATCAAGTCATTGGAAAATGTCATTTCATAATATACCCTGATACCCAATGGGCTAGGTAGCAAAGGTGGTGTCTTCGACATGACTTACTCCAATAAGGCAATACCAAAAGGTGGAAAATACTAAGTCATCAGGATAACTTAAACCATTGGTGAAAGGTATTTTAGGTTACACCAATACATGATGAGAAGGACAAGTCGGGCACAAAGAAGGAGACTTAATTGGGATGACTTATGTCAATTGAAGACCAAGTCATCGGGATATCATCACCTCATCGGAAGGGGACATTTTTGCTATGCCGATACTTGATAAAAAAAAACCAAGATAGGTGTGAATGAGGAGATCTCATTGGGGAAATATATATCGATAGACCGGAGGAATAAAAGGACACATAAGTGTGAAGGTGATGGCATCGGCTCATCAGAGAAACATAAAATAAGTTGTCCTGATGCTTGATAAAGTGACCCAATGTAGCAAGCTAGATGTAGACCATGAAGGATGACTCATCGGGATATCTAAAACCATCAGAGTAACATCTTTGGAGTTATGCCGATACCCGATGGGCATAATGCCCCAAAGGAATAGTTAGGATTATGTTAGTTTTAGTTTGTATTAATGAAAGGGTGTGTCCTTTCTTTCATCTCTTTTGAGTCATATATATAGAGAGTCATTTTGTATTCTAGGAAAGGAGGAAAAGAAAATTATTATCTTTTAGATGGTCTGTTGGAATGAGTTGTGTTATGTAAAATAAGCTCTGTAGAAATGAAGATCCATTTTGTGCAAGCAAGTGTGTCATGAAGTACCTGTGAGTCTGCAGTTTTTGTACACCCATTGTTCTAAGAAAGTAATATACAAGATTTGTTGTTTTCATCTTCAGATCATTTCTTGTTATATGATGTTAATGATTTAAAATCTTTTGGATAAATCTGAATAAGGTTAGTTATAGTATTTTATCACCTGTTGTTACAAAGATAACAAATTGTTTTTGTTGTTCTTATAGCATACATTGAATTCATTGCAATGATAGTCTTGCTTCTTCACCCTGTCTCCAAAGATTACTAATATATGTCCATTAAGTAACATGTAAATTGTCAAATAAGGCACTGGTCTGCTATTGGTTTCTTGTGAATAAATCAAGTGTACACAAGGTCCTCACCAGAGAAATACATTACTAGTTTTTACTTGTCTTGTTCTTTCATAATTACTCTTTCCAACAACATTCTGTTATAACTTTTATTCATATTCAATTATACTCAAATTTTTCAGATTAAGACAAGTTAAAAGCATATCATAAAGCATAGTTGTAGGAAATTGTTCGCCATTCCTATAAACAGCTAGATTCAATAATTTAAATTCACTATAAAGAAATCTCTTTATGCTTTGGAAATTGGGGTATACCCACCTAAGGTCTAGTGGAGCTTAAAGCACAGAGGAATTTGGTCTTTGACCATTCCTATTCATTGGCCAAGGCTGATTGGATCAGTTAAGGATTTAGCAAGTCCCTTTGATTCCCAATTTGTGGTTTTGGGAACCAACAGATTAGTGACTCTGCTGGGGAGTTGTAATAAGAAGTGTTCAAAATTTCTAGTGGTTTTGTTTTAAACTCTGCTAGAGGAAGGAGCCTGGAAGATTAATAAAAGTATTATTCCTCTTAGGAGGTAGTGGCTCTACATTTAATATATGAGTAATAATTTGTATTTTGAAAAAGTAAGAGAAACCCCTAGGAATTTGTCAATAAGATTTATGCAGGGGAGGTCTTTGCACAAGGAACAAGATAACCTTGTTCAGTTGAGTCCCAAAAGAAGAAACAAAGAAAAGAAATCAACATCAAATATGGCATTTGGGGGGTATAAGAAGCTTCCTCATAGAGAGGATGGTTCTTCATCTGGTGATAGATTTGAAAATATGGAGGAAAATCCTTTTTATTGTTATGAACCAGGAAGGAGAACTGAGAGTGGGGGTAAATCAGTTGTCAACTAGTTATATATAAATTACAACTCAAAACCAATTAATCCAATTTGAAACTTAGTGCCGGTAAAAAAAAACTATAATGCCGGTAAAATAGATTAACTATTATAGCAATATCGGTATAACTTAATGCATGAAATAGAAAGAGAAACAACATCCATAACACATGATACATATATTTTGACATGGAAACCTTGTAAGGGGAAAAACCATGGTGGGAAACCTTACCCACAATCAAATGATACTATTGCAAATAGTAAGTGTATACAAATAGGGTTTGCACATGCAGAAAGGCCAACTGCCTAGAGCTCACTGCTCAATCACAAAATAGGAGTCTTACTGACTACAATTGGATGGCTAAATCCAACAACAATGTACTGCTTCAGAATAGCATCTACAATGCTAGATTCAGTATTAGTTTAATCTCTAACCAAGAGTGCCAAAACACCTTCATAACCTTCCTTCAACCTTCAGATAATGTCTGCATGATTCGCACAAGGATCTGCTTATTTTCACTCTCCACTGATATTTAATATTCATCCACACACATAATGATGATCTTCAATAATATCTTACAATCATTTATAAAATAACTAAGACCAAATGTTAAGGTCAGATCACTAAATATATTACAATTAAATCTATTGCAAATAAGTCTTGATGTGATACAATATATCAGCTCAATACATTTACACATTATCCAATCAATAAATCATTTCCAAAATGTGTCGTGTTGATCTGGAATAGATATCATGTATCGGTCCATAACCTAGACCTATCTTCTTGTAAAGGCAAATATGTGAACTCGATTACACCAATAAGAGAAACACCAAATCCAAACATCCAATCCATGTCTTCGACATAACCAAATGATCTCCAGATGATAACAAGTCATCATCATATCCGGTGAACAATATAACCTGTCGGTGAAGCATATACTAGTGACTGTGCATAAGCCAATATCCATACAATGTGTCAGTTCAACAATAAACCAATATAGCCATAGTGCCAAATCAACAATGTAGACCTCCAAAAGGATAAGTGTTGACATCAATGACAAAACCAATGCAACACATGACAAAATCCATAATACCAACAATCTCCTCCTTTGGCATTGATGGCAACACTAGATGGAAAAACATCTAAGTGCTAAAAACATAATGACAAAAACCAATAAATCAACAATCTCCCAAAATAGATCAATACAAAGTTTTGTGCCAAAACAGAATCCAAAACCAAAATACATCTCTCCCCAAAGTACAAAGTTTTTCCATAGATATCTCTCCCCCTTTGACATCAAATGCCAAAGAAGTTAAGAATAAAAAACATAACATATAGCTAAGTACTCCCCTTGAGCAGTAGTTATCCTTCATCAAAGCCAGAAAAAAGATTTTTTTGTTAGTCCTATCTTGTTTGATGTCAATCTTCATCATTCAAGTCTTTGCTGATAGGGAAATTACCCCAAGATGCTCTCTAAGATATTCAAATGTTTCCTTAGGCAAAGGCTTTGTAAAGATATCTTCAATTTTCTCTTTAGTATTCACATAAACCAATCTCAATTCATTTGCGTCAACATTCTCTTTTAGAAAATTGTACTTAATAGAAACATGCTTTGTCTTAGAGTGAAATATCAGATTCTTTGATATATCAATTGCTGCTAAGTTATCACAATAGATAATTATCAGTTCTTTGCATTTTACCTTTATATCCTTCAACATTTTCTTGATCCATAATACCTGAGTGCAATTAGTTGCTTCTACAATATATTCTAATTTTGCTGTAGATAATGATGTACAAGTTTGCTTCTTGCTTATCCATGAAATTATTCTTCTGCCAAGAAAGAATGCACCGCCAGTGGTACTCTTTCTGTCATCTACATCTCCTGCCCAATTTGCATCTGTATATGCATGTAACTCAAAATTGTCATCCTTAGGATACCATAAACCAAGATTTGTTGTGCCTTGTAGGTACTGAAAAACCCTTTTAACTATTGATTCATGATTTTCTTTAGGATTGCTTTGAAATCTATAAACAATACATACTACATTCATTATATCGGGTCTGGTTTGTGTCAAATATAGTAATACTCCAATCATAGATTTGTACCTTGTCAGATTAATAGGAGTTGAATCATCTTTTAATGTCAATTTATCTGTTGTAGTCATAGGAGTACTTACCGGTTTGGAGTTTTCCATACCAAATTTCTTCAAAATTTCCTTCAAGTATTTTGTTTGACATACAAATATACCTTTATCTGTTTGTGAAATCTACAAACCTAATTTTTTTTAATCTCTCCAATCATAGACATTTCAAACTCTTCCTACATCTTGTTAGCAAAGTCTTTACATAACTCTTCTTCACCTCCAAAAATGATATCATCAACAAATAATTCAATAACCAAAATGTCATCATTCGTAACTTTGTAATATAGATTGTTGTTAGCATTACCTTTTGTGTATCCAAGCTTTAAAAGATATTTATCAAGTCTAGCATACCAAGCTCTAGGAGCTTGCTTCAATCCATATAAAGCTTTCCTTAACCTGCAAACCATATCCTTTTCATCTATCAATGAAAATCCATCAGGATGTTCAATGTAAACTTCCTCTTCAAGATCTCCATTCAAAAATGCACATTTTACATCCATCTGATAAACTTTATAGTTCTTATGAGCTGCAAATGCAAGAAATAGTCTAACTACCTCAATTCTAGCTACTGGTGCAAAGGTCTCATTAAAGTCAATTCCTTCTTTCTATAAATAACCTTTACAAACTAATCTTGCTTTGTTTCTGATTACTTCTATTGGCAGTGGGCCAATGTCCCTCGCAGGGATTCACGACATGGTTTAACAGCCTCCTGTGGATTCTATAAGTCTAGTGGTTATATTGGGCATTGACAGGTCGATCTTTTGGTGCAATGGAAACCACACTTGTAACAAGTGGTATCAGAGTTTTTTCACGGGTTCAAATCACATAGGCCATGACGAGTGACACTAGGAGGGGGATTGTTGGCAGTGGGCCAACATCCCTTGCAGGGATTCACGAAATGGTTTAACAGCCTCCTATGGATTCTATAAGTCTAGTGGTTGTATCGAGCATTGACAGGTTGATATTTTGCTGCAATGACAACCACACTTGTAACAACTTCACCATCCTCATTAAGTTTATTTCTATATACCCATTTAGTTCCAATTACATTTTTGTCTTTAGGATGGGGAACTAATGTCCAAGTATTATTCTTTTCAATCTGTTCTAATTCTTCTTCCATTTCTTTTATCCAATGTTCATCTTGACATGCTTCAATAACAGATGCTGGTTCAACTTGAGAAATTAAACATACCTCTTAATTTGTCAGTCTTCCTCTTGTCATAACACCTTGATTCTTGTTTCCAATTATCTGATTCTCTGAATGATTCAATCTTACATACCTGGGTTTATTCTAATTTCTAATTACATGTTGTTCTTTAGTAGTAGTTGAGTTCTCTGATGATGTGAGTGTAAATGGATCTTCACTCTGTACTGATGCAATCTATGCCAGTTCATTTATAATCATTTCAACTATCGGTTCTATAGATCTTAAATCTCCTCTAAAATGTTCATCTATCTTCACATTAGTACTCTCAATGATTTTTTGCAATCTTTTATTGTAACATCTATATGCCTTGCTTGTTGTTGAATAACCAAGAAATATTCCTTCATCACTTCTAGGATCGAATTTGCCAATATACTCATCTCTATTAATATAAAATTTTCTTCCAAATATTCTGAAGTATTTAAGAGTAGGAGTATGACCAAACCATAGTTCATAAGGGGTCTTACCGGTTTCACTTTTGATGTGAACTCTGTTGAAAGTATAAACCATTGTATTCACTACTTCTCTCCAGTACACATGAGGTTTATTTGCTTCCATCATCATGGTTCTTGTTGCATCTTGAATAGTTTTGTTCTTCCTTTCCACAACTCCATTCTTCTGGGGTGTCTGGGGTGCTAATAGTTGTCTTTTGATTCAATTCTCCTCACAGAATTAATTGAATTCCCTAGATGTAAATTCTCCTCCTTGGTTTGATCTTAAACATTTGATTTTCTTGCCAGTTTCATTCTCTACCATTGCCTTGTATATCTTAAATCTTCCAAAAGCTTCTGAATTCTCCTTGAGAAAAGTAACCCAACACATTCTAGAATAATCATCAATTATTAGCATAAAGTATCTATCTCCCTAAAGACTTCTTGTTCTTGCTGAACCACATAAATCAGTATGAATTAAATCAAGAATATTATTGGATTTCTTAGAAATGCTCTTAAATGTTGTTCTGACTTGCTTTCCCATTTGACATTCCTTACATACCAGATTATGAGGTTTCACAATCTTAGGTAAATCCCTTACTGCCTTAGTTGAACTGATCTTTACAATGCAATCAAAATTCACATGACAGAGTATTTTATGCCATAACCAACTTTCATCAATATGTGCAATCAAATATGTCTTATCACTGGTATTCAAGTGAAAGATATTACCTTTAGTCAGATTACTGGTTGCAATCTCCAATCCAGTTCTGTTCATGATTTTGCATTTTCCATTCTTGAATTGTAATTGAAATCCTTTTTCCACTAACTCACCAACACTCAAAAGATTTTGTTTCAAACCTTCTACATAATAAACATTGTCAGTATTATGCTTACCATCCAAAGATATATGCTTCTTCCTTTGATTAAATAAGCTTTGTCATCTCCAAATCTTACTAGACCTCCATGAATTTCCTATAATGATAAGAATTTTCTTTTATCACCAGTCATATGATGCGAGCATCCACTATTTATGATCCATTCATTATTTTCTTCATTTTTTGCTACCAGTGCCTGCTCTACCAGTTTGACAGTAGGTGTCGGTTGATCTTCTTTTATTGCTTCCTCCCTTTTTCTTGCATGTCTACCAAGACACCTAGAATCCATATGACCAACTTTATTGCAATTAAAATAGTTGAAAGGTTCTTTACCTTTATACTTACTTCATGTTGGACCTTTAGGCATCTTCCTTGCAAATAGTGTGTCAATTTCTTCAAGTTATTCATTTTCTCTCCCCATATCTTCAAGTTCTTTTGCATAAAGTGCTTTCCAATCAATTTTGTCAGATGATGATGTTGCTAATGATGATGCTTTGAAAGCTATATCAGTTTCGATTGTAGCAACAGGACCAAACTCTTCAAGCTCAAATGTAGAAAGTTTTCCAGCCAAAGTATCTCTAGAAACTGATGTATTAGGCATTGTTCTTAAATCATTAATAGCAGTCACTTTCATTTTGTAAGCCAGTGGAAAAGATGTTAAAATTTTAGAAACAATTTCATCTTCAATTAAAGATCCTCCACAACATTGTATTCCTAAAACAATTTCATTAACTCTTTCCATAAATGCAGAAATTCTTTCATTTTCTTCCATTTTTTAATTTTCATAACTGACCTGGTAACATTCCAATTTTGCAATTTTGATAGTAGTATCTCCTTCATTCAATGTTTCCAGTTTATCCCAAATAGCTTTATCAGTAGATCTATCTGACAATCCCATGATTTGGTGATCTGATAATACACTCAGAAGTGCTTCTCTTGCTTTGCAATCATTCTCCAAGTCTTTATCCAATGCCAGTGGATGAGGTTGATTCAGAGTAGGACCAACATAGACATTCTTTGTAACATCCCATATATCTCTTCCAATGCAGTTCAGATGTGTTTCCATTCTAATCTTCCATATACCATAGTTAGTTTCATCAAGTTTCAGACTGTCCTTCCTAAAACTATTTGCTTCCATAAGATCTCCTCAAGCTGTTAGGATTCTGAAAAAAGAGGACTTAGCTCTAATACCAATTATTAGCAACCAGGAAGCACAACTGAGAGGGGGGGTGAATCAGTTATCAATCAATTATATATAAATTACAACTCAAAACCAATTAATCCAATTTGAAACTAAGTGTCGGTAAAACAAACTATAATGCCGGTAAAATAGATTAATTGTTATAGCAGTATCACTATAACTTAATGCATGAAATAGAAAGAGAAACAACATCCAAAACACATGACACAAAGATTTTGATGTGGACACACTGTAAGGGGAAAAACCATGGTGGGAAACCTTACCCATAATCAGATGATACTAGTACAGATAGTAAGTGTATACAAATGGGGTATGCACATGCAGAAAGGCCAACCACCTAGAGCTCACTACTCAATTATAAAATAGAAGTCACACTGACTACAATTGGATGGTTAAATCCAATAACAATGTACTACTTCAGAATAACATCTGCAATGCTGAATTCTGTACCAGTTTAAGCTCTGACCATGAGTGCCAAAACACCTTCATAACCTTCCTTCAACCTTCAAATAATGTCTGCATGATTCACACAAGGATCTGCTTTTTTTTTCTCTTCAGTGATCTTCAATATTCGTGCATACTCTTAATGATGATCTTCAATAAAATCTTACAATCATTTATACAAAACCTAAGGCCAAATGTTAAGGTCAGCTCACTAAAGATATTACAATTAAATAATCAAATAAGTCTTGATGCGATACAATATGTTCGCTCAATACATCTACACATTATCCAATCAATAAATCATTTCCAAAATGTGTTGTGTTGATCTAGAATAGATATCATGTACTAGTCCATAACCTAGACCTATCTATCGGGAAAGGCAAATATGCAAACTCGATTAGACCAATAAGAAAAATACCAAATCCAAACATCCAATCCATGTCTTTGACATAACAAAATGATCTCCAAATGATAACAACTCATCATCACTTCCGGTGAACAATATAACCTACTAGTGAAGCATATACCAGTGACTGTGCATAAGCCAATATCCATACAATGTGTCGGTTCAACAATAAACCAATATAAACATAGTGCCAAATCAATAATGTAGACCTCCAAAAGGATAAGTGTTAACATCAATGACAAAACCAATGCAACACATGACAAAGTCATCCATAATACTAAAATTTATAACCTAAATACAAAAGATAATAAAGGTGGCAATTATGAAACCCTGACTAATGAGGAACAGGAGGATAGGCAATTGAATGAAATAATTCTTAGAATGGTTGACTTAAATGGAGATGAATCTAAAATGGCAAAGGCTCTTAAGAGACAACCAGATTGGGTATTGCAAAAGCTTGGATTAGAAAGAGATGCCATTCAAAGTCGCAAGTCAAATAGGGTTGAACAAGAGAAAGGAAGAGGTAAAACAAGTACCATAACAACTCCTAGGTATAGTCCCCCTCACCTAAGAAACTTGGAACAACCATTTAGGGTTTATAATCATCCATAATCAGATGTTGTGGATAATAATTATGAAAAGAGGGACAAATGGGAAAATATACCTTACAATGAAAATAGAAACACATATAATTATGGACAATACAATAATCATAATGATGAAAGAAGAACTAAGAGTGGGGAAATTGTTGGTAACTACAATGGTAGAGATAGGATCAATAATGTAAGCAATAATAGGGGGAATTATGGTAACAATGGAAACTATGGCCACAATGGTAATGGGAACAATCAAAATGGAAATAACAATAATGGTGGAGGTAACAATGAAAACAATGGTAATAATGGAGGAAATAGAAATTACCAAACTAAAAACTATGGTGGCAGACCACCTATGACCATTGAAAGCTACAAACAGTTAGATTTCAGCGAGATAGCTAGATATCCTAATCAGATTTCAAATGATTTAAGATCAAATATCCCTAAATTCACCAGAAATGGAATTGATTTTGTAGAACAACATGTAATAAATGTAAAAAATATCATTGAAGAGTTTGAAGTCCCTTACGAAGATGTTTTTATGAAACTGTTTGTTCAATCTCTAACATAGGATGTAGGAAAATGGTATAGAAATCTTCTCAATAGATGCATTGGTAGTTGGCAGGAGTTTGTGATAGTATTCTTGGAATAATTTGGAGAAAATAATGATACTTCATTTGCATCTCATGATTTGACTAGAATAAAAAAGAATCAGAATGAATTAGTCTCTAAATTTAATAAGAGGTTTAATAAAGTACTTAATAGAATACCAAGAGACATTAGACCTGTTGATTCATTTTTGATTGATTTTTATTTGAGTTCTTTTGATAGCAAGAATCATAATGAGATCCTTTCTCACAAACCTACTACCTTGTAGAAAGCCTTTAAAACAACTACTACCATTGAAAATAATAGAAAGGTTGCTAGGAGAATTTGCAAGAGAGATTATCCAAAATTATATAATTCGAGAGCAACAAAAAAGGATGAGTTTGGCCAAATCATGGACATGCTGAAAAACATGAAGGGTAAGCAAAATCACAATGAGAAGCCAACCCCACATAAAAGTAACAAGCCTATAAGTTACAATAGACCAAGATTGCATGACATGCCATATAATACAAACTAGAAAGATGGTAATCCGGTAAATGCAAATCTAAGCAAAGAAACTCCTGATCCATTGAAAAAGGTAAATAATTTTGTGGAAGGATATCCATGGTGTGAAGTTTGTAGTTTACCCCATGTTGCAAAACAATATATGATTGCTCAGGGTTTTGTAGGAGAAGAGGACCATGAGAATGAATATAAGCCCACAGTGAATGTACTTTCATCAAATCCATTTTGGGGTAGGGATGAGGATTTATGTGAGGATGATCAATCATCAGATGTACAGTAGAGAAGAGAGAGCCAACAACATAGTGTAGAAAAAGTTTTTCTTGATGATGAGGCGGACATCCCGTCCCTGAGGAGATTTTTCCATAATGGAGAGCTAGTGCATTCCTTGAGGAAATTAATAGATGAAGAAAAGAAAGCCTATACTGTGGCAGCAGTAGCTCAGGAAAAAAACAATTATTAGTTAAGGAACAAAATAGTGAACCTAGAGCAAGGTAACCCATCTGGGATATTTGCAAAGGTTCCTAAAGCTAGTGGAAACAAAGACACCATAGCTAACAAGGAAAAGGAGGGTGCAGTAGAAAAGGTCAAACAAACAAAACCTCTTAAATTAACAAAGACAATAAAAAAGAAACAGATTAGTAAGCCACTCTCAAATTGTGGATCATTTATGTCTCAGGCTTTATCATAGGTGAAAATATATGTGCCCTTTCTTGAAGTAATGAAATTCCCTGATTACAAACATGAAACAATCAAGATTTTGTCTAACGTTGGTGAAGTAAATAAAGACAATCATAAGCCAAAAGTTGAAGATCCACCTGTTGTATATTTGTGAATTTCAATCACTAAGAATCTTACCCAGGTTGATCCTTTTTATTTGACTTTGATGATTAACAATAAAATGGTTAAGAATTGTATGATAGATTCAAGTGCAACTGTAAACATAATGCCATAAGATGTCATGAAAGAACTTGGGATGCATGTAGGCACTCCCTATGGGAAATGCTATGCTATGGATAACAGATCAGTCCCAGTTGTTCAAATCATGAAGGATGTGGAGTTTTGATTTCCAGCATGCCTAGATATGTCATATAAAATAGACATCATCATTGTGCAAGTTTCGCCAGATTATGGGATGTTACTATCAAGGCAATGGTCAAATTTGGTGGGGGGACATGTCCAAATAGATCTTTCATATGCGACCATCCTAGTAAAAGGGGTGAATGTAAGGATTAATAGGGAGCCGAGATCAGTCTACTTGATAGAGGAAGTTGATCCAAATGAGACAACATGTTTTCTCCAAACGGATATAGATAACTTTCAGGTAAGTATTTCTAAACCCATTCAATGTAAAACTAATAAGTTTGAAAATACTATTGAATCACATGAGAATAAGATTTAGAAAATATACTTTGATGGTGCTTGCAGTAAGGAAGGAAATGGAGCTAGTGTGGTTTTTATTTCTCCTAATGGAAAATCATTCAAATATTCTTTCTTGTTAGCCTTTGAATGTACAAACAATGTTGCCAAATATAAAGCCCTCTTGTTAGGCCTTAGGATAGAAAGTAAATATGGCATTAAATTAGTAACAGTTTATGGTGATTCAAAGTTAGTCATATGTCAAGTGAGGGAAAGATTTTCCACTAAAAATGTAAGGCTTCAAAATTACAAAAATGAGTTGTGGGATTCAATTGAATTTTTTGATGCATTTTCTATAACATGGATTGAAAGGTCTAATAATATTTTGGCTGATTTTATGGCTAACCTAGCAATTAAACATAACAATATTCCTTTTGACGACATCACCCAAGTTGAAATAAAAACTAGACCTGCAGTACTAGATAACATAAAAAATTGGCAGATATTTCATGATGACAGGGATCTTCTAAAGTTCTTGTTTTGTGAAGATCAGTACGAAGGCCAATATATGGATTGGAATGCATATGTGGAAGAGGAGAGTGGTAAGGAATCTCTATTTGGAAAAAATATCCTATAGATTAAAACAAACAAGATTCCCAAAGGGTTGGTGGAACTAGAGAGGATGTTTGACAATAAGGATATGACAAATTTCAAGCCCAACACTGGAAGTTGTGAAGAAGTAGAAAAAATAAACTTGGGAAGTGAAAAAAATCCTAGAGAAGTTTATATTGGGAAGAAGCTTACACCAAAAATTAGGACTACTTTGGTCAATCTGTTAAGAAAATACAAACATGTTTTCACTTGGTCATATGATGATGTCAAGGCATACAAAGGATTTGTTCCAACTTGAAATCCCACTGAAACCAGATGCAAAACCATTTAGGCAAAATCATAGGCCTATAAATCCCAGATTGGATCCTAAAATGAAGGAAGAATTGATGAAGATGAGGAATGCAAGGATTATAGAGCCTATAAGGTATTCCACATGGTTGTCAAACTTGGTGCCTGTTAGAAAGAAAAATGTTGATATCAGATTGTGTGTGGATTTTAGAAATTTAAATATATCATCCTTGAAAGATAATTATGCCCTACCAAATATGGAAGCTCTGTTGTAGAGATTAATAGGGAATGAATTAGTTTCTATGATGGATGGGTTCTCTGGTTACAACTAGGGGAAGGTCAAGGAATTAGAAAAGTACAAAATAGCCTTTACTACACCATGGGGTACATATGTGTACACCACGATGCCATTTAGACTTACCAATGTTGGGGCTACTTTTCAAAGGGCCATGGATGTAGATTTTGAAGGCCTCATTGACTAAATTTTAGTTGTATACTAGGATGATTTGACAACATACACCAAGAAATCAGAAAACCATTGTAATGACCTAGAGAAGATCTTCATCAAAGCACTAGAATATGGTATCTCTCTAAATCCAAAAAGTGTCACTTTGGAGTCATTGAGGGTAAACTGCTGGGTCATATTGCATCAAAGGATGGAATAAGGATTGACCCTAGGAGAATTGTAGCTATTGACAAAATTCAGATTCCTAAAATAGTCAAAGCTATCTAATTTCTCTTTGGACAAATTAATTTTGTTAGGAGGTTTGTGTCGAATTTTTCTAAGATTGTAAAACCTATTGCAAAAATGTTAAAGAAGGGTGCATAGATAAAATGGACTAATGAAGCAATTGAGTCCTTTGTAAACATTAAAAGGGCCATCAAGGAAGCACTTGTACTTAAATCTCTTGATTTCTCTAAACCTTTTCAAGTATTCTCTTTTGCTTCATTTAATACTATTGCTGCAGTTATGCTACAAAAGAATGATGAAGGTCATGAAAAACCAGTGGTATTTTTTAGCAAAACACTACAAGCTTGTGATTTAGATGATGATATAAATGAGAAAAAAGAATATGCCCTGGTAAAAGCTGTAAAATATTTTAGACCATACTTAGTAGGAGCTAATGTCATTGCCTATGTTCCTAATGCAGTAGTCGAAGATATTTTTCAGGCAAACTAAAACTACTAGGAGAAGATGCAGATGGATCAATCAAATTCAAGAGTTCAACATTGACATCTAGATTACTAAACTAGTAATAGGTCAAGGATTGGCTAAACTAATGACAGAATCCAATTTGGAAGCAACACAGATAAATCAGGTAGAACTAGATGAAGCTCAAATAAGCATTGAGATGTGTCCTTGGTACAAGAATATTGTCTATTATTTAAAACACATGAAGTGTCTAGAAGATCTAAATGATAGTCAGAAAAGAACACTTAAGCTTCAAGCATCTAGGTATGTATTGCTTACAGGTGATTTATATTGGAAAAATAGGGATGCTATCCTCCTATTTTGTTTGGATGTTTATCAAACACAATCTGTTTTAAAGGAATTGCATGAAGGTCTATGTGGGGGACATTTTTTAGCAAAAACTACTGCCCATAAAATACTCAATGCTGGTTATTATTGGCCACAAGTCTTTAAGGATTGTCATACTTATATTAAAAAATGTGAGGCTTGCCAGAAATTTTTAGGAAAGCTTAAATATGATAGAGCTCTTCCACTCAGACCCATGCAAATTGAAGAACCTTCTTCAGATGTGGGATGTTGATTTTATAGGAGAAATTGCAAATAAATCTAGTGGAGGACATAAATGGATCCTAGTAGCCAATGATTACTTTACCAAATGGGTGGAAGCAATTCCCACAAGGCAGGCTAGAAGTAAAGTGGTAACAAAGTTTCTTTTAAAAAATATATTGATAATATTTGGGGTCCCCCATAAAATTGTTGTAGATAATGGGATGTGTTTCATATCCAAAGAATTTTCTGATTTTTGTGAAAGTTATGGAATCACATTGTCATATTCATCACCTTATCATCCCCAGGGGAATGGACAAGCATAATCTAGTAACAAAAACTTATTAAAGATCATTAAGTCAATGTTAGGTAACAACAAAAGGGCATGGGATTCAAAGCTGAATTTGGCAGTGTGGGCAGATAGAGTAACAATCAAGAAATTCATAGGGTTTGCCCCTTTTCAGCTTTTTTATGGTAAAGAAGCAAGGTTACCTTTGAACAATCTGCTCCTAGTGTATAAATTTGTCTCAGAGGAATATTTAGAAGATGTTGATTTCATGGAAGATAGGTTGGTCCAATTGGTTGAATTGGATGAGTACAGAAGAGAGGCTCGGGAAAAAAATATACAGAAGAAGAAGATGGTAAAAGCATTACATGATAAGAAAGCTTCTATTAGGACTTTTGAGGAAGGAGAGTGGGTGCTCAAATGGAATGCAAAAGACTAGGGTAAGGGAAAGCATGGAAAATTTGAAGCACTTTGGCTAGGACAATATGTCATCCTGGAAAAGAAATGGGAAAATTCGTACTTCTTGCCAAACGTTGATGGTGAAATTCAGGAAATTCTAGTACATGCTCAGTACCTCAAACATTTTTTCTCTTAAGGAGAATGGAGTATTCTTGTACTATAATAATGTAGTTTTCTTTCATTGTTTGTTTTTGTATATTGTTTGGTCTTCTTTCCAGAGATATCTGAGATCTTGCTATGTCCCTAAATAAGAACATACATCCCTAGAAAGAGCCACTGTTAGCACATATTTTTGCAAAATATTTTGTCCTATTTATTTGATGTTTTAAAATGTACGTTTTCATCATAAGAGCATTTACTGTTGGATTGAATATGCAGGAAGTATGTTGTAATATCAGAAGGATCCTACTATGACCTATTTTCAAAATTGAACAAGTACTATTGGGGCATGCTAAGGGTTGGAATTGAGTAGGGACTACATGAGGAAGTTTCATCATATTGGATCCTTATAAAGACATTCTTTGGGCCTATGTGATAGACTCTACCATCTATTAGTATGTATGAAGTTTCCAGGGAGGGTTGCAAGTGGAAATAATATATAAAGAGGAGCTTATTCAACACAATTATCAAATTTGAGCTATCGGTGTAAGTCACCCCGATAAGACCGGCTAGCCGAAACAATGAAACAACCTATCAATGTAACATAAACCAACCATTCTAAAGGAGAACCAAAAGAAGGTGCAGAAGGAGGGTTTCATTAGTGTAACATTCACTATCAGGGGTATGAGATAATGTTATGCTGATAGCCAATGGGGTAAATCGGGATAACTTGCACCAATGAAAGAAAATGTGAAGTAGAGGTTGGCAATGTCATTGAGTCATCGAAAAATGTCATTTCATGCTACCCCGATACCCGATTGGATAGGTGGCAAAGCTGGTGTCTTTGGCATGACTTACTCCAATAAGGCAATACCAAAAGGTGGAAAATACTAAGTCATCGAGATAACTTAAACCATCGGTGAAAGTTGTTTTAGGTTACGTTGATACCCGATGAAAAGGACAAGTCAGGCATAGAGAAGGAGACTTAATTGAGATGACTTATACCAATTGAAGACGACATCATCAGGATATCATCGACTCATCGGTAGGGGACATTTTTGCTATGCCGATACTCGATCAAAAAAAACTAAGATAGGTGTGAATGAGGAGATCTCATCAGGGAAATATATGTCGATAGATCGGAGGAATAAAAGTGATGGATATCATTGGCATATGATGAACTGACATGTTGATATGATGATAATGTATGTTTTCATTGATGTTAATAAGTTCAAGTGAACTGGTATGAAGAGGTAGGAAGAGATGCAGTTAATCGGTGTCAGGGTTTCACTAAGTGTGACTACCAGTTGGCAGTCTCATCTCTAGGGTTATTGGTTTGGTGATCCATCTTGTGCAATGCAACTGATGATACTCTATGATGAGTTTCCTAAGAGATGTGAATGAGATAGAGGTGCCACATTAGCTTTGTGTGTGTGAAGGATTTCCTTGAGGATCTTGCATGAGAAGATCGACTGTGTTTGGATTCTACCTCGGGAATGATCATTCTTCTTGGTGGTATGAGAAGAAACTATGATGAGTTACTGATTTCTATGGGCAGTGATGAATGAATGATGAAAATTGTCTTGTGATCTATTTAAATTGTAATACTCTATGCAATGTGTTTGGACAGTCAGGATTAGACCGCCTAAGTTGTAAACCTAAGATGCTTAGGGTTTAGGGTTTATGTTACCGACCTAGCTATTGTCTATAAGATCAATGATGTTTTCTATTGTAAAGTTGTTGGAAAAAGTCATGTGTGTATCTGAGTGATGAGATACTTGCCAGATTAGTAAGAGGAAAACTGCAAAGTGTGATTGTAGAGTAGAGAAAATGAAAAGGATCTACCTTGGCATGTAGTGTTGTTATCAGATCAGAAGTTTTACTTGTTGTCTTCTAATCATTTCAATAGTTAGGGATTTGGCAAGTCCCTTTGATTTCTAATTTGTGGTTTTGGGAACCAACACACCAACTGGTATACTGGTACATAAAGAATTGAAAGAAGTAAAGCAACCAATAAGCCAATCACATAAATGAGAACCATAACACAAAAAATTATACATGGAAAACCTCAAAGAGGAAAAACCATGCTGGGATTTGTGATCCATAATATAAATCCATTAGCCATATGAAGAGATATTAAAAAATATAAGAGGCCTACACTTGCAGGAAGGCTTACATCCTAGAGCATACTACTCAATCACAAAAGGAGCCTCACTGACTACATATAAATCTAGACTTCAATCTGGAGAAGTGTTGAACTGTAGCAGATAACATCCTCCATGCTATAATATAGTTCTGGTTAAGCTCTATTTGTTCTGGTCTAAAACCCTAAACCCTTTACCGGAATAACCCTTACATAAATATCCTCACATACATGATCTCTCGGATATATTTTGCATCATAACATATCCACATATTCCATAATCTCTTATCCATTAAAATCATAATATCAAAATGATCAAATCCAATTGACTTATATACCCTATACAACTTATCATGCCTTATGTTGGCTTATAAAGATAATTACAATATCAAATTACATGTCAGCTAGATAACATAAATACATGAATATCAAAATCAATTGCCGATTCTAGATCCAAGAGATGTCGGCCTCCAATACCGATAACCATATTCTAAACCATGTTGGCTTGCATTACCGGTAATCAAAGAAATCCTTCTATCTTGTTGGTGCCAATGTAGTGTTTGTGAAGTGCCTACTGGTACACACCTGAACCAAAACATGAAGCGGGAACAAGATACCATGTTGCCATCAATGACAACATAGTGAAACCAACCAATTGAATATCAATTGCCAACATATATTTCTCAGGGGGACCATCAAATGTATATAGTGATTCTTTTATAGGAAAAGAGGTCAAGCAGATTCAGAGGCAGATTCAGTGACAACACCATTTTCACATGAGTGTTGCCATCAATGCCAAAGGGGGAGATTTTTGGCAATTGACACTCATCCGGTAGGAGCTAATGGTATTTTGGGTTGTCATTGATGGAAACTCATCTTCAGGTGTAAATATTCTATCAACATTCATTACTTTGTTTTGTTTGGGTTAACCGATATTCATTACACTTAACCGACATTTACTTTTCTTCACAACCAGCTAAGTTTTGATCTCAGTAACTGATCCTGGTAATGTGTATTTGGAACCTAGTAATAGATAGGACCCGACTAGGAGATTTTATGGTAATGTGTGAAGGTTGACATATCATTAGGATTATGTTTGAAATTTATTATGATCCAACAACTGAAAAGTTTATATCTTTTCATTGAAGCTGACATGGTAAAGTTAGAAGGATATTTAAGGAGATCCTTTCAATGATACATCATATAAGTTTTTGTAATGCAAATTTTGGTTGTGAATTATTCAAGGATAATCGTATGCATTTCGGTCAGTGATTAGAAGCTTTTGTGTGCATTTTCATGTGCACAACTTAACTGGTAGCAAAAGAATAGAGCATCAGCAAACCGGTACATAGTGAGGGTTAACAAAGCATAAATCAAAACTTATCTAGCATGGTCAAATGCATCTTATAAGTTCATTATTCTTGTAATTACTTTGTAATTCTTTGTAAGTCAATGAGACTTCTCATTTTTTGTTAGGTAGTGAGCTCTAGGTGGTTGGCCTGATTGCATGTGCAATTTGTTGGCCATTTGGTGTAATTGATTATGTGTTTCATTGATGTTTTGTCATTGATGCCAACACTAGCTATTTGGATGCTTTACCAACACTCTTCTGGTCCCGGTAGGTTGAGTAGTTTCTAGTTGGTTTGGATCTAGCATGATTTGGTAGACTTTGATATGATTTGGTTATGGAATTGGCTTGTTCATGATACTCATGTTCATATTTAGTTAGCTAGTTTTGGTCTGGTGATCAGATGCTATCCTATTTTCTTGGAATCTTGGCTTGCGATTCCGGTGAGGGTTTCACCGATAGAGCTTTTGTGGAATATCTTTGATGAATTGCATAATGTTGGAATTTTGGCATTAAGTTGTCATTGATGTCAACTGATAAGAACAAAGGAGTGACTGGTATGATGGAAATTCACATGAGAGTGAGCAAACAGAATGAAGGTTTACTAGTAAGGCATAAACCGGGATGAAGACTATATACATATTAACTTGTTGAGTAGCAATCGGTAGAGAAATACATCAGTTTGAAGGTTGACTACCTAATTTTGTTGAAGAGGCAGAATGATAACGTTAGATGTGTTACCGGTAAAGTGTGCATTGCCAGTTAGTAGAAGAAGAAGATCTCACTGGTAAAAGGATGTACTAGTATGATTTTGTTTAATGATCAAGTATGAACCAACTATGTGTCAGTGAGCTAAGTGATTAACCATTGTGATGCCATGTGAAGCTGAGGTGGCAAACATGAAGAGGTTGGTGAAGCCTCCATCGACGTGGTTGTTGAAACAACTAGTCAGAATTAATGAAACAACTACAAATGGCAAGATTGTAACTGACTGATGCATCTTGAGGAAGAAAGGATAATAGAGGAAGATCAGGGAATAGTTGGCGCCTAGATCAATGCAAAGGAAATCCGATTGCAAGAAGACCTCAAAAAGGAATCAGCTGAGCATTTTATGAGTCAACAGATTTCAAGGTAGGAAATCTTGTACATGATTGCTATCTTTAGCAAGCATGCATTGGGTAATGGAAATGTGTATAGATGCATCCCTGGAGTACAAATGATCAACCCAAGACAGAATAGATCGGATCTTATGAAGATTGTGTTGGGAAAAGGAAACCCTAACTTCTCCGAATTTGAATTTCTTCTTGGTGGGAAACCATGGTGATAAATATATGAGCTTGAGACAGAGAAAGTTGATGTTGTAGAGAAGGAGAAGAGAGAAGAGAGATTAAGAGAAGAATTGTGGCCCTAGAATTTATTCTGAGAAAGTTGCATAGTAAGTGAGAAAAAAAGCATATAACTGTAGTTTCACAGTTAAGCAAAACCGGCAAGGTGTAGTAGAGGAAGGAAACATCCATGTGTGACACAGTGTGTGGTGGGACTATGAGAAAGAAAGAGTGATAATAGAGGCCAATAATTAGAGAAAGAAATCTCACAACCGGTAGAGTGAGATTCAGTGGAGGAGAAAAGATTATCCACCGGCAACAAAATATTTGATTAAGAGTTACAAAATTCATTTGCAACAAGAAGCCTTAACTATATCTAAATTGTATTTCAATATGCATCGCCAAGTTGGAGCTTGGTGCAGGGGTTGGTGCTCCTTGGGTTGGTGCCATAAATTTTTGTAATCTACTGTTTTACCTATGAGGCTGGACTGGAGCAATAGTCTCCAACACCTTTTCTCACTGAGGTTTTTCCCATATTTGGTTTTCCTCATACATCTAGTGTTGTGAGTTGCATTTGTATGATTGATCTATTTGTCTTTCCTTCTTTCTTTACCAATTTGATTGTTTAGTGCTTAAATTATTAATAGGTATTCTGAAGCTGCTTTGAAAGATTAAAAAGTTTAGGAACCACTGATTCACCCCCCTCTCAGTGGTACTCTGTGTTCAACAATTGGTATTAGAGCATAGGTTCTTGGTTATCTTTAAACCTTGGGTAGATTATAGACTTTGAACACAATGGCAAGAAATGAGTCTGCTTCCTCAAAATCCCCCATGTTTGATGGATCCAACTATGCCTTCTAGAGAAAAAGAATGGAGACCTATATTTGCTCCCGGGGTTTTGATGTGTGGATGTCTGTCAAGAATGGTTATGTTGTTCCTAGTGTTCCTCCCACTGATCGAGATGCCAAAAAGGAGTATGAGAACAATGCAAAGGCCAAACATGCTATCTTGAGTGGGTTGTTTGATAATGAGTTTATCAAAGTCATGCACTATGTTTCACCAAAGGAGACTTGGGATAAATTGTAGAGGTTGTTTGAAGGAGATGCAAAAGTCAAACAGGCCAAAATGCAAGCACTAAGGGGCCAACTTGAAAGCATCAAGATGAAAGATGATGAAAATATTGTAGACTATCTTCACAGATTTGATTAAACTATGAACACCATCAGAGGACTTGGAGAAGAGATTGCAGATGAGATTCTTGTCAAGAAGGTACTTAAATCTCTCACACCCAAGTTTGATACTAAGGTGTCTACCATAGAAGAAGCCAAGGATCTAAATACTTTTACAATGGATGATTTATTTGGCTTACTGACAACCTATGAGATGAGAACAACCGGTGATACTTCCTTAAGGAAAGAAGAAGCATTCAACAACACCAAAAAGGGGAAAGAAGTAGCTACTCATAAATAATCCAGTGAAGATTCTAATGCAGAAGTAGAAAACTTTGTCAGGAAGCTCAAAAGAGGATCTGACTGGTATAAAGGAGAGCTACCACTTAAATGTTTCAACTGTGGGAAGGTCCGACACTTTGCTACAAATTGTCCTCACAAAGAAACTGGTGGAAATGAGTCAAGAGTGTTCAGAAAATCTACTAGCAAAGATAGATAAAGAAATGACTATAGGCAAGGAAGGAG
The DNA here is from genome assembly GCF_030272615.1 of Cryptomeria japonica. NCBI lineage: Eukaryota > Viridiplantae > Streptophyta > Pinopsida > Cupressales > Cupressaceae > Cryptomeria > Cryptomeria japonica. The sequence goes on along the minus strand of NC_081406.1, from coordinate 215,191,215 downwards.
AGGCTATCAGAATCAAAATAGTCTATATACTATTGAGGATGATACAATGGATGAAGAAAATGCATTAGAAGATGATTACCATGAGAATGACAGAAAAGTCAATATATTCATGGCACTTGGTGAACTAGTTGATGAAGATGAGGAAGAGGAGTATATTGAAGTTGAAGTGGACTTGGAAGGTGAACTTATCAGTGCTCTCGAGGAATTGAGAAAAATAAGAAGAGAACTCAAAAAGGTCAAGCTTGCTACAGTTGATGAACAAGATCTTGTGAAGCAATCCCTAGATTATTCCAGTCAAGTTATATCTGACTTGAAATTGCAGCTGGAAGAAACTAATAGGATATGTGAAGCTACATCCTCTGAACTGACAAAGAAGGAAAAGGAGCATCAAGAGTTGGAAGAAAAGATAGTGAAGCTCAGAAAGGAGCTTGAAGAAATTAAGGAAGAAGTAAAAATAAGGAGCAAATATGAATGCAGCACCAAGGCCTTAGACAAGATGTTGAGCAAACAGAAGCAATCCAAAGACACTAGTGGTTTAGGCTTTGAAGTAGATCAAAGATCAACCCATAAAGATAAATCCAGCAAAGAAATAAATTTCACCTCATCTTTTGAAGGTGAAGAAAAGAAGACATTCATTGTAGGAAAGGATATCGGCAAAAAAGATATATGCATATGCTTTTGGAAATCGCCACTCAAATCGGTATACAACAATGAATTGGAGAACACACTTCTTGTATCAACATGCAGATCCAAGAAGAAATGAAAGGGTTGATCATGAAGGTTTCACCAAATTCAAAAACATGAAGGGAAGACCCCTGATGAGGCAGTCCCATTTAGGACCAAGGCAACCTAACCAGTATGTTTCAAACTTTCATGGTTACTATTACCAATGTAACAAATTTGGGCATAAAATGGCTAACTATAGATTAACCAATAAGCCCTCTATGAGTTATGAAAGTAGAAACTTATTTAATACATTCTGTGATATGAATGTTGTCTGCTATTAGTGCAATGGATATGGTCATAAGAGTTTTGAATGTAGGAAGAATAAACCAGTGCCCCACAATAATTTTAAGAATGTTCCCTTATATAAAAATGTAAAATGCTATAACTGTCAGGAGTTTGGACACATAGAAAAGTTGTGTAAAAACTGGAAGATCAAGCAGAAGAAGACAAATCCTAATCAAGAACTGGTAATAGAACTTGAGCACAATATAGTAGCTAACAAGAAGAAGGAAACCAAATTAGTATGGGTTGAGAAAGAAAAGGAAAAGGTAGAATCAAGTCTCATAGTGCAGACTACCTTACATGTTGAAAGGAAAAATCTATGGGTTTTAGATAGTGGTTGCTCCAACCACATCACTCGTGACAAAAGGAAATTCATCAAACTTGATGATTGGAATGGTGGTTTAGTAAGGTTTGGAGACAACTCATCCATAAAAATAAAGGGAAAAGACATTCTAAGTATTGATGGAAAACTGAAGGCACATGATGTATATTATGTGGAAGGCCTTAAGCACAATCCGTGGAGTGTGAGTCAAATATGTGACAAAGGTTACAAATTCATCATTGACTCAACCAGTTGCTAATAAAAGAAAGACAATACCAGTCAAGTTGTGGTAGAAGGAAAGAGAACAGATGGCAATGTTTATAATTTGAAGGAATGCTATGACTCCCAATTTATTTTAGGACAAGTTGATGAAAGTTGGTTGTGGCACCGAAGGTTAGGGCACATAAACTTTGATAGCCCTAGTTGCAATAAGCAAAAAGGGGTGTGTGAGGAATATTCCACCCATCATCAAACTGGTAAGCACATTTAGTAATGAATGTGTGAAAGGTAAGAAAACTAAGGTGAGCTTCAAGACAAAAGAGCACAACACCTCAAGACCACTCAAAATTGTGCATACAGATCTGTGTGGTCCAACTAGGACAAGAGCACTTGTAGGAGAAAGATACTTTATGCTATTTATTCATGACTACTCAAGAATGACATGGGTCACCTTCCTGCACGATAAGTCACAAGCATTTGAAAGATTCAAGATCTTTAGGAAGATGGCAGAGAAAGAAAGTGGGTGCAGGTTAAAATGCCTAAGATCAGACCGAGGTGGAGAGTTTACATCAAATGAATCTGAAGATTATTTTGAGAAACATGGAATTAGAAGGAAATATTCAACTCCTAAGAATACACAACAAAATGGTGTGATAGAAAGGAAGAACAGGATAGTCAAGGAGATGGCCAGAACTATGTTAAATGAGGCCAGTCTGCCAGACACATATTGGAAGGAAGCTATTCATACTGCTGCATATACTTTGAATTGAGTTCAATTAAGAACAAACAACAAAATGACACCTTATGAGTTGTGGTATGACCAAAAGCCATCTATGAAATACTTCAAAGTATTTGGAAGAAAGTGATTCATCATGAAAGATATGGACGGACTAGGAAGTTTTGACTCTAGGAGTGATGAAAGAATTTTCCTTGGTTACTCATCTAACAGTTGGGCCTACAAATGCTATAACAAAAGACTAAGAAGAGTCATTGAGAGTGTGTATGTAAAATTTGATGAGGATATGCACAAAGGATGTCAACCATAGGTTAACGGGTATGATAATTTAGGTGGTGAAGATGATGAATCTCAGTTAGACATTGAACCTGAGGAAGCGTCCAAGAAGGCTCCCAACTAGTATGTATAGCTAAATCACCCGGAAGAGAAAATTCTGGGAAATAAGAGTGATAGTGTGCAAACTAGAAGAAGACTTGCCTAGAATGATGAACAAGTCAACCTCTGCCTCATGACTGAAGTTGAACCCAAAAAATTCAATGAGGCCATCAAAAGACAAGAGTGGGTGGATTCTATGGAAGAAGAATTGCAACAGATTGAGAAGGACAAGACTTTGGAATTAGTCCCTAGACTAGAAGACAAGAACATCATTGGCACAAAATGGGTCTACAGGAATAAGATGAATGAAGAAGGTAAGATTGTTAGGCATAAAGCTAGACTAGTGTGCAAAGGATACTCTCATGTGGAGGGGATTAACTTTGAAGAAACATTTGCACTAGTAGCTAGACTAGAAGTAATTAGAATGTTTCTAACCTTCTCTATCTACAAGGGTTATAAAGTATACCAAATGGATGTAAAATTTGCCTTCTTAAATGGAAATTTGGAAGAAGAAGGGTACATGGAGCAATTGGAAGGGTTTCTGCTGCATGATGATGAGACATTTGTGTGTTAGTTGAAGAAGGCCTTGTATGGTCTAAAGAAGCTCCTAGAGCATGGTATTCAAGATTAGATCAATACCTCAAGGAGAAAGGATATAAAAAGTGAAGTGTTGATAGCAATTTGTACATAAAGAAAGATGGGAACCATGTGATCATCGTGGTTGTGTATGTAGATGACATTATATTTGGAGGCAACAAGGACACCCTCTGCAAAGCATTTGTTGATCAGATGCAGTTAGAATTTGAGATGTCAATGCTTGGTGAATTGACATACTTCCTTGTTTTGTGGATATTACAACAAGATAAAGGAATCTTTATCTCACAAATCAAGTATGCAAAGGAGATGTTGAAGAAATTCCAACTAGAAGATTGTAAACTGGTAAGTACCCCCATGGTGATCGGCAGTAAATTGAGCAAGAATGACTAATCACCGGTGGTGGATAAGACTCTGTATAGATCCATGATAGACAGTCTACTATATCTAACTACTTCAAGACTGGATATAGTTCAGGCAATATGCATGGTGGCCAGATTCCAAGCTGCACCTAACCAGTCACATATGAATGATGTAAGTAGAGTCTTTAGGTACCTACAAGGGACACTCAGTTATGGATTGTGGTATGCTAAATAAGGATATTTTATCTTGGAAGCATTTATTGATGCTGACTAGGTAGGTTGCATTGATGATCAGAAGAGCACAAGTTGTCGTGCATTCTTTCTAGGTGACCGGTTGGTGTCATGGCATAGCAAAAAGCAAGACTCGGTCTATCTTTCTACTATTGAAGCCGAATACATTGTTGCTACTACATGCTACTCTCAGGTGCTTTGGATGAAGAAGACCCACAAAAAAATACAGGTGGACATCATTGATCCTATTCTCATCCGGTGTGACAATTCAAGTGCAATCAACATAGCAAAGAATCCGGTGATGCATTCCAGAACAAAGCACATTGCTATCAAGTATCATTTTCTTAGAGAGAAGGTTGAAGGAAAGGAGGTGAGGATGGATTATGTCCCTACTAGAGAACAAGTAGTAGACATTTTCACCAAACCATTATCTGTAAGCACTTTTGAGTACCTCCGACACAAGTTTGGAGTTGTGTCATCTACCTAGAGAGGATTTATTTGGCTCAGGGGGAGTTGAAAGCATTCAAAGGGGGAGCTTGGTATGGATCAAAGGAGGAGTGAATAATACCCTTTGTTATTTTCTCAAAGGGGGAGAAATGTACTGGTATGAAGTGTCTTGCAATAAGTTGACATCAATGCCAAAGGGGGAGATTGCTAGCATTTTGGCATTAAGTTGTCATTGATGTCAATCAGTACGAATAGAGGAGTGACTGGTAGGAATGAAGGAGTAGTGAGCAGACAGAATGAAGGCTTACTAGTAAGGCATAAACCAGGATGAAGATTGTGTACATATTAACTTGTTGAGTAATAGCCAGTAGAGCAGTACATCGGTCTGAAGGTTGACTGCCTTATTTTGTTGAAGAGGCAGAATGATAAAGTTAGATGTGTTATCGATGAAGTCTGCTCTGCTAGTTAGCAAAAAAAGAAGGTCTCACCATTAAATAGATGTACTAGAATGAGTTTATTGAATGATCAAGTATGAACCAACTATGTGTCGGTGAGCTAAGTGATTAACCATTGTGATGCCATGTGGAGCTGAGGTGGAAAACATGCAGAGGTCGGTGAAGCCTCCATCGACATGGTTGTTGAAACAACTAGTTGGCATTAATGAAACTACCACGAATCATAGGATTGTAACTACCTGATGCGTCTCGAGGAAGAAAGGATAATAGAGGAAGATTAGGGAGTAGTTGGTGCCTCGATTAATGCAAAGGAAATCCAATTGCAAGAAGACCTCAAAAAGGAAACAACTGAGCATTTTATGAGTCGATAGAGTTCAAGGTAGGAAATCTTGTACGTGATTGCTATCTTTAGCAAGTATGCATTAGGTATTGGAAATGTGTATAGATGCATCCCTAGAGTACAGGTGATCAACCCAAGATAGACTGGATCAGATCTCATGAAGATTGTGTTAGGAAAAGGAAACCCTAACTGCTTTGAATTTGAATTGCTTCTTGGCAGGAAACCATGGTGATAAATATATGAGTTCAAGACAGAGTAAGTTGATGTTGTAGAGAAGGAGAAGAGAGAAGAGAGATTAAGAGATGAATTGTGGCCCTAGAATTTATTCTAAGAAATTTGCAGAGTAAGTGAGAAAACAAGCCTATGAAAGGGTTTAACCGGTAGTGATTGAGTATCGGTATAACTATAGTTTCATAGTTAATCAAAACCGGCAAGGTGTAGTAGAGGAAGGTAGCATCCAAGTGTGACACAGTGTGTGGTGGGACTGTGAAAAAGAAAGAGTGATAATAGAGGCCAAGAATTAGATAAATCAATCTCACAACTAGTAGTGTGAGATTCAGTTGAGGAGAAAAGACTATCCACCGGTGGCAAGATATTTGATCAAGAGTTGCACAATTCATTTGCAATAAGAAGCCTTAACTGTATCTAAATTGTATTTCAATATACATCGCTAAGTTGGAGTTTGGTGTAGGGGTTGGTTCTCCTTGGGTTGGTGCCCTAAAGTGGAAGGGGTTGGTGTTCCTTGGGTTGGTACCCTAAATCTTTGTAATCTAGTGTTTTACCTATGAGGCTAGATTGGAGCAACAGTCTCCAACAACTTTTCTCATCGAGGTTTTTCCCATATTGGGTTTTCCTCATACATCTGGTGTTGTGAGTTCCAGTTGTATAATTGATCTCTTGGGCTTTCCTTATTGTTTTACCATTTTGATTGTTTAGTGCTTAAATTATTAATAGGAATTTTCAAGCTCCTTTTTAAGGTTAAAAAGTTTAGGAACCACTAATTCACCCTCCTCTCAGTGGTACTTTGTGTTCAACACATAAGTGTGTTGGTACAGCTTCCAATATGGTTTCAAGATGCTATTGGTAATCATGTTCAAGACTTGGCAGATGGAGATCATTGTTTTAGCATGTGGACCTATATTGGGTCCTAGTTGGTCTAGGTTATGGACTGGTTTAATGTAATATATGGATTGACCCTCTAGATGTGTTTTTCGAATGTCTTATGTGTTGAATATTGTTTGTTTGGTCTAAGGCCAACATGTTTTGTATTTATGTAATTGGTTTATTATTTGGTGGTCGACCTGATTGTTTATGGTCGATGGTTTGTATATATTATGTAAGATCTCATTATATATCATCATGGTCATGGTTATGTGAATGGGAAATGGATATGTAATTGTTAGATACTTGGTTAATCCCAAAGACATTGAGAAGGGGGGTGAATCAGTGTCTGACTAGTAGATGAAAGATTTAAACTTATTTGCAATTTTGTAACTGAAATTAATATATCGGTAAGAAAACAATAATGCAGTAAAGAGAAACAAAAGAATCAGCATCAATGCACACCATAACATAGATATTTTGGGGAGGAAACTCAGTAAGGGAAAAAAATCAGAAGGATTTGTGACCCACAATATTTACTCATTGGCCAATGAATAAATATTACTTAGTACAAAAGGGACATGCACATGTAGGAAGGCCAACTGCCTAGAGCTCACTGCTCAACAAAATGAAGTCACATTGACTACAATACAGATGTAAACACAAAATTGAACTCTTACAACTTGCATCAAAATGCTGGATGAGTTCTTTGTAATGCTCTCTCTAATACCAATTCTACCTCTGTCAAAAACCCTAGCTGGTATGCTATCAATATTACTGCTTACTTCAAACATACATTGCATACTACTTACCAAATGACCTACAAGAACTCATAAATATATGAGTCATTACAATACAATATGTCAGCCATACAATTATAATTTACATTACAATTTATTTTGCATAAAAAATACTATTGTCAAGTCAGCCTAGAATGCCGGTATGATCTACTGCTGGTGTAACCTGGAATAAACCTTGTCGTGTCTGTTAGTGCCGGTAGGTGAATTCTATTGCCAGTTTGAACCTATAGAACCTTGTTGAACCTTGTTGCCATCAATGACAACATCTACCTTTCTCATATGGGTGTATAATGCCAACAATCTCCCCCTTTGGCATTGATGGCAACACTCATGAGAAAAATCAAAAACCAAAAACTAAGAGTGCTCCCCCTAAGAAAATGATATCCTTTTGTTCACTTTTCACCAACCATGCCTTAATCTATACATTTTTATCACTATACCACTCCCCCTTTGACATCAATGACAAAGGATGTCAAAAAATAGTTACCTAGATACCTAAAGTCTGTTATGTACAATCTAAAAAATATCTGCAAGAACTAAGTTAAGACCTAGCAAGAGCTTTGTATTGTCGGTAATTATTGTTTACGTCTACCTGATCATCCCAGTAAGATAGTGCATTTGTTATTTGGTGATCTATCTCCTTGAATTGTTGCCTTGGATAGTTCATTTTGGTGAGTTAGTATATTGTCCAATCTTGGACCAAGCTTATTCTTCAACTCCCAGGTTTTGATTTTCAATCTAGCCCTTTCTTTTTCTATATTTTCAATCTTTTCTACATAAATAGCCATTTCCTAATCTAGGACTGATGTTAGTTCCAAAGAACCAATTATGTTATCTGCATTATCATCAATCTCCTTCTGAATTTTCTTTATTTTATCATCAATATCTTCAGTTAAATGATGAGGTTTACAAGCTTCCCAGTATAATTCCTTATATTCCAAAATAGTGGAATTCAATGTTAGTAGCTATGAATCAATCTGCTTAGTACAATCCTTTATGGTTTTACCAAATAATTCTTCCTTTTCTTTATTAACTCTTTCTTGAATAGTCTCCTCATTTATTTTGTCTAATGTTTGAATGTTAGTGGAAATAAATTTAGACAACGTGTCCAATTTACCTATTGATCCAACAATGTGATCTACCTTGCACTCTGGTGCAATCATCTAGAAAATCGGTAGAGAGTCATCTATAGCCTTGAATGCTAAGGCATTACACTCAATTATTTTCTTTATGGAATCCAAAAGTACTTTGGTGATAGTTGTTGGTCTAAAATCGATAGTGGAAGTACTGGGAGAAGTGTTAGGTTTTGCATAAGTTTCTTCTCTACTCCTATTATTTGTTCGGCTACATTAACCACTTCCTTATCCTCATTCTCACTCTTATTCACTATCGGTTCAGATTCTATCTGTTCATGTTCTTTTTCCACTGTGTCTAAACATTCTATTGAGTGTCAACTACCTTGACCGCTGAGTCAGGGATCTCAACATTTATAGATTCAGATTTCTTCTCCTCAAAACTTTCTGAAATAGAGGTATTATCCATTACAATATTGATGTCCTAAGTGTCAACATTCATTGTAAATAGAATGTTTGACTTGGGATCAACATCATTTGTTTTTACTTTCTTTGATGTCTTTTCTTTGAACTAATTCTATACATCCATCAGAGTCTCTGCTACTGTTGGTGGGGTGTCCTAAGCCAATGGTGGTAAGTTATCTTTTATTGTGAATTCAAGTACACTGCCAACCTTATTCTTTCCTTTATCTCCTTTTTGGTATACCTTAGTAAAAGATTTGTTGACCTTTTGTCTTTCTTTTTCTTCTCTTTTCTCATTCTCCACAAAGAAAATATCCCATTTATCTGCTATCTCATCTGCTATTTCTTTTAATCTATCGGCCATGAGGATTACTTGCCGGTGACCACTTGCAAAAATAGTTATGTTAGCTTTAGCTATCAATTCATCAATTTCTTGTCTAGATTTAACTCGATGAACAACCAACAGTGCTTCAACCTTCAATTTCTTATCCAATTCTACAATAGACATTCTTTTAGCTTCAAGTCTTAGATATAAGTCATTAGGGAGAACATCAATGACTTCAATAAGAACTTTCTTATATATATCTAAGTACAAAATTATGCTCTCTTCAATAGTGTCTTTATCTGAATCTTTAAAAGAATGATAAAACTTACTAACATTACTAAGATTTTCATCCTAAGTTATTTCATTTACAAGCTCTTCTAGGGAAAGAGTATCAGATACCTTTTGTTCTAGTTTCTTCTGTGTAACCTTCTTCTTCTAACTGCTAGGCTCTCTCATAGCCTGTACTTTCTTTCTAAGTTTCCTATTCTTCTTAGGTGATGGAGCAGGTGTCGGTGAGGATTTTCTCTTCTTTCTATCCACCCTTTTAAATTCTCTAGGCTTGTCACTATCAGAGTCAGATGAGGTAATAATAGGGGAAATATGTGTTACTGGATGTTGTTCAAATTTTCTTTCTTTTGCAGCAACACCACTCATCTGATCAAGTTTCATCTATCCCTTTGTAACATATTCAACAAACTTTGAAGAATCTTTCAATATTTTATCTTTTTTCTTCCTTTTCTTCTGAATATCAACATCTTTTTCTATGGTCTCAGCAGTGCCAAAGATCTTTTCACTAGGTTCTAGTGATGCATCTAGAAGTATCTTGGCATAAGATTCCAAAATGTTTGAGTCCACTTCATATCCCATCTCAGGTACCCAGACAGTTCTAGGTTTAACTGCCTCCATCCATATTTCATCTCTCTTAATAACAAAACATATATGTTTGTCATATTTATCAACAATATTTTGAGGGATTCTTTCCCTTTGCTACATTTTAGCTTGAAAGTTTTTGGAATATTCCTTTACTTGCTTGTTACCTTCTGAACCCATGTCGGTAATTGCCTCCCTAATCTATTTTCCAATAGAAATATCATAGGCAAATTCTTTGTGTCCTATACCAAGAATCTCCTTTGAGAAGTATAACATTAAACATACAATCAAATTTCCAAATTTGAAGGTTCCCTTTTTGTCACCTTTGATTTTGTCCAAATTTTCTATCAGTTCATCTTTCAACCACTCACAAATGTCAATTTGAGCATTGTTCTTTACCATCTCATAAGCATTGTGAATGCATAGACTGGAAACAGAATTTAGCCTATTTGTATGTGCAACCTTATATCCAATAACCATACTAGCATATTTAACATTGTTATCAGTTATGTTGCTAACCCTGAGTGATCTATTATCAGATGTAGCACCGGTTAAGTTCATAACCTCTTTGTTTGGAATTTTCTTTTTCTTCTCAGGCCTTGTGCTAGTAGAGGGTAAACATGTAATAGCCCTAATTGCTTCCTTAGTGATTTTGTAAACTAATTCTAGCCATAAGAATTCACCGTGAACTCTACTAAGAACATATCAGATAGTTTCATCATCAAATTCGGGCATATGAAGGATGTCTATGAACCCTAAATCTTTCACAATCTTTTGTTCAGGTTTGATTACACCTTGTTTATCTGTGATGACATTCATGAACACATTCTTTATATCCTCAGACCCTAAATATTCAATATTACAGTGAATGTATGCCCTAGGGTCTTCTACAAATGCAACTCCCTTTAGAATTTTTGAAAATGCACTAATAGAGTCATCCATCTTAGCTATCTTAGGGATTGTCCTAAACTCTGGTCTAGGATGTTTGATATTTTCCACAACAGTAGGGTTTGCAATGAATTCAAGAATGGAAGATGAAGAAGCCATGTTGTAAAATAAATACCTTTTAAGTGAAAACCTTGGATGCCCTGAAAATCTTTGTGGCTTTGCTTTTTGAATGTCGGTGCTCTACTTCTGTTCTCTTCAAGTACTTGAATGCTTGGTGAATATAAATGAGAAATTTCAATGCTTTATAACCAAAAAGTTAACTTAACAACCACATTAAATGCTTCGCTGATTATGTAACTTAGCATATGTGTCGATAAAGAAGAATTATGACTTCTTACCACCATCTGAGGGTAAAATGCATGATCTTCAATTAGTTGTCTTACCCCTAAGGATTATTCCTTAGTTAGATGAAGAATCTCCTGCCAGTGTAGGATTGCTCTATTCTATTGGTGCAGAGCCAGATTCATCATTTCTCTGATCTCTCTTCTTGACCCATTGTTTAGAGAATTCTTGCTTGATTTCATTCACCTTTTCTTTGCCTTTGTCATTAGATCCTTTGTTTTTTGTCGATACATTCTTGCTTCTACAAAATCTTGCAATATGTCCAATCTTGTTGCATGCATAACAAGTTACATTGTTTCTTTTAATATCTTTTCCATAACCTTGCCCAGTTTGAGTTATGCATTGATTAGATAGATGTCCAAATCTACCACAAGCATAGCATTTTACATTCATTCTACAATTTTTTGAGTTATGACCATGTTTATTGCATTTGGAACATTGATTAGTGGATGAGTTTGTATTCTGATTATTCCTATATCTACACTGATTTGCTTTGTGACCAGATTTGTTGCAATTAAAATATTTGCCATTGAATTTATAAGCACTGGGTTGCCTTACCAGTTTGCTGTGATCGTGATTATTTGTAGTTCCATAACTTTCTCCATGATCAAATCCAAGTCCAACTATTTCTCCATCAGGTTTTTGAATTTTTAGCATATCATCAAGCTTGTCTGAACTCTTTTTGAATTTGTCCTTGTATTCATTTGCAGTGACCAACTCACCTTCCAGAGTGCTAACTTGTCTCATAAGTTCCTCTTTGTCATGTTGCATCTGAATCAACTCTATTTTAAGCATATCATTTTCATAACTAAGCCTTGTAGATTCATCTAATCTTTCATTAATTCGTCTAGCCAAATATTCATGATTCTTCTTTTTGTCTTCAATATCCTTAAATAGTCTCATGGGTAAATATTGCATCTCATTCTTCATGTTATTGTTCTCTTGTTTCAGTTTCTCTGCAATACCTTTGAGAGTTTCTTTTTCATCATCATCTTGTTTTTGTACTTGCACGTGTAATTATTTTCTCTTATTCTATGCCATGACCAGGTTTTCTTGAAGTGCTTTGATGAATTCTCGAGCAGATTTGAGTTCTTCCAGTTTGATATTCTTTAATTTTTCTGCATCAAAATCTTCAAGAGTCGCTTCCAACTGTTATCTCCAACTTTTCATCGATACCAATTTTAGAAATCTTCCTCAAGCTGTTAAGCTTCTGCAAATAGAGGACCAGTATCTAATACTAGTTGCTAGATACTTGGTTAATCCCAAAGACACTGAGAGGGGGGGGGGTGAATCAGTGTTTGATTAGTAGATGAAATAGTTAAACTTATTTTCAATTTTGTAACTAAAATTAATATACCGGTGTAGTCACTCAAAATTGGTCATCACTCTTACATTGCTAACCTAATTCTTAGCATGTCTTCTATGTCACATTTGATTTTCATCATATGTTGGCATTGTGTCATTCCTCTAGTTTCAATTCATTTCAAATCCAACCCTCATCAATCTCCTTCAATCACATTTGGTCCTAAATCATTATAATTGGCATTTTTTTAAAACATTTTTAAATCATTCGAATTGGTATCTTCTTGACAATTAGACTTAATTCCCTCTTTGTTGATAATTAATCAGTCATTAATTATCAACCTCAATATCAATTAATATTATTAAGTCATTATCAATCAATCTTATCAGTCTCTTATCAAAATCATTATCAATTTTGGGTCTTTTTCGATCCTTTGTCCTATTTTGTTGTCAAATTCAGTCAATTGTCATTAATTTTCATCAATTATTAGCCAATCAATCATCACTATTGGGACTTAATTCATCATTAGGGTTGGTATCTTAATTTATTCAAATCATTTCCCCTAGGTTAATTAATTAATCCTCTTTCTTACCAGCATGCCCCTTTTTGAATAAATAAATATATATTTATTTATTCACCATATTTTTGTCCATGTCACAATTAATATTTTTTTTAATATTAATTGGCTAATTTGATTTTATGAGTGAAATTAATAATTATTAATTATTAATTTCCACCTCACTCAAATGTCTTCACTTAAGTGATTCACTTTCTAAGAAGTGAATCACTTGTCTCCTCTCTCAAAGGCAAAGTTTCCATTTTTTACCAAGTGTCAAAAACACTTCTAACTTATCTTCCACTTGCCATCAAAATGGCAATTTCCCAAGAGACTCCCCTTTGCATGTGATGTCAACCATCAGATTGAATCGATCTCATCCATCAAATTCTTGTCTCATCTCTCTCCAAATTCTATAAATTGGAGGCCTCTTTCAATCATTGGGGGACCACATCTCTAGTATCCTTACACTATCATTTTTTGAATTATAATCTTGCTTGCATACACTTGGAGGTGAGATCCACAATAATTTGGAGGAGAAAGAGAAATAATGGAGGTCAAGGAATGAGCTCAAATATATGGTTTGCATAGTATAATAGTGTTTTTATTTCCTTCTTCTTTTGAATGTTTTGCTAGAATTATCACATACTAGGTTATGTTTGTGGTTACATAGCTTATGATGTATTTGATATTTTACAATATTTTTAGTTACATAGCTACATTAGACTTATCCCCTTCCATTTCATGGAAAAAATGTCCTTTCAAATCCCATTGACATTCCACTTCCTAAGAAAGATCAAGATATCCCTTCCATCCTTTCCGATGATCCCATTAAAAGTCAAGAGCAAAGCACCTTTAAAGAGGATTCCAATGATCTTCCTCCTTGTCAAGATCAAATTATTCCTTTAAATCCTCTTCAAGATCCTTTTGTTCCTCCATCTCCTTGTCTTAATGCTCCATATACACTCCAAGATCTCATTTCTTTTGATGATCCCATTATTTCTCCCATTCCATCTCTTGAAGAGCCTGTCATTGAACCATGTCCACTACACAATCCTAGTCCCCCTCACGATCCTAATCCCCCTCATGATTCTAATGTGTTAGTGCAAGATGTTCATGAACCCTTGACATAAATAATGGGTTCTTCCACTTTGGTGCAATCCGATCCACTTCAAGATCTCATTATTTCTCTCATATCATATCCACCTCATAATGGACTTGCGTCTTCTTCCCAAAGAAAAGAGTATCCTACAAGTCAAGATATTCATAAAGGCAAAGGAGTAGACCTTCATGAGAAAGAACCCCTCCATATCAAAAAATATCTTAAGGGTCATGTCTACACAACTCACTCTCAAGACGTTGGTATCCCTCCATCACAATCAAAACATACACCTTCCCCATCATACTTTCCATCCATCTTAGGTCCTTATATCCCTTCATCCTCTATGCAAGGTCAGCAAAGGCACAAATCCTTGAGTAAATTTCATCCATCCAAAAGAACTCCATTTCATTCATATCCATCCATGCATTCCTTTCCCCCTCCAAGCAATTTGGATGCCAAGTATAAAAGTCATAAGTCTAGCAATCCACATGTATTCAAGGATCAACATGTCCAATATAATCGACATGTCAAAACAAAGAACAATATGATCTATAAAGAAAAAGAAATATCCAAAAGGCCACAAAGGCCCACTGAGCAAAATAAAGAAAAGTCAAAATATATATGGGTTCCTAAATCCCTTATGCAAGCAATGCACTCCAAGAAACTACAAAAGCATGAAAAATCAAAAACCATGTGGATCCCTAAGCGGCTCCTTGAAGCACAAAAGCCTAAAGAAACATCAAAATTGGCATCTAAAATTGCTATTCCTCCATCCAAATCTCTCAAATTTGTTCCTCCATCACCTCCTTCATCCATTTTGGTCCCTTATGTCCCAAAATCCATAGCCTTTCCTCTGTCAAAATCTCAATATCCAAAATACATTTTTCCTCCATCAGTCCACCACCCGTCAAGGTGTGTGCCAATGTTGATATTGCCTTCATTTCCATCCAGTGAAGCACAGTTCTTCCAATACCCTATCCATTATCCAATGCATATTTTCCATCCTGCGATCCCTTTGATCCCATCCTTTGCATAAATCCTAGCCTTAATTTCTTCTCTTTTTCCATGTCCTTATCCTACCAACGTCTTTGAGCATACTTTTAAAGGTCATGGTCCATTTTTTTCAAGGCTACTATCCAAACAAAAAGATGCTTGAGTCCTTCTTCCATCCCCTATCATGTGTCCATCTTCTATTGAAAAAGTCAAAATACAAAAAAAAAAAAGTGAAAAAAAAAGACAAAAGAAAAAGAAAAAGTAAAGCAAAAATAATTCGTCCACTAGTGAAAACCTAGCAAACAGGTGCCTTGGGCAAGTACCGTGATGAAAACCTGGCAAACAGGCATCATGCGTAATCTATGAACTTCTTGCACACCACACTTGTGGGCAGGTTTCCTCCTTCATATCCTATATCCCTTCATTATCCTATCATACCATGTCATTACCCTTCATATCCTATCATCCCTCATGTCCATTTTCCCTTTCCACCTTTGATCTTGACAAGGCTAACAATCTTCATGAGCATCATGCATCTTGTTTGCAGCTTTCAGTCTATCATAGCTTTTGGGTCATTTATCCATTTGCTTATTATAACCTTTCATCCATATTCCCTATCTTATTGCAACTTTCTGCCACTATCCCGTATCCTATCCCAACTTTCAGTCCATGTCCCTTATCCATTCTTGGTCTTGCTTATCCTATCCATATCTTATCACTATCCATACACTCTTTTTCATTCCTTGATCTTGATATGACATAAGGACGCAAAATTTAAACATGGTTTCAAACACCTCTTGACATATCCCTCATGCCATGTCACTGCTTTACATTGTCATATCTAGTCTCTTGTCCCATCACGCAATAGCCCTTGAAAATTGCATCCGTATTGTCTCCATGATAAAAGGCCTTTGTCCTCCCTCTATCCACCATCATTTTAGAAAGCCTATTTATTCACCTGTCATATTCCTTGCCTTGCTAGACACTAGGGGCAAAATCTCTAAAAATTGAAAAATGTCTTGAAATAATCAAAAAACATCAAAAAAAAATCATGTGTTCATTTTCAGCTAAAATGAAAAAATCCAAAAAATCAAATAATGTCCTAAAAAAATCCAAAAAAAATCAAATAATGTCATGAAAAAATCCCTAAAAATCATATAAAGTCCTAAAAAAAATCCAAAAAAATCAAATAATGTCCTGAAAAAAATCTCTAAAAATCAAATAATGTCCTGAAAAAAATCCCTAAAAAGTCCTAAAAAACAAACAAAAAAAATTAAAAAAACTCAAAATTCCTGCAAAGTGAAAAACATCAAAATCCAAAAACAATTTCTTTGGCATTTTGCATTTTGTCAATAAATGGTCCCTTTTGTGCATAGACAGATCAATGAGCATTCATCCAACGACAATCTATCAAACATTGTGCTTTAATGAAATCATGTATTAATAGATGAACTGTTCGACCAAGCAAGCATTCAACCTGATCATAGTTGTCACATCAATCAAAATAGCATCAACATTACCATTGGTCCTTGTCAATATTATCATGGGTCTTATACAGGGTGTGGTATACTCAAAATCAGACTATGTCCTATCTTAGATGGGGTACCGCATTCCCTGGAACCAGACAACATGATCATTCTTGTTTTCCACATTTGACAATGACTATCAAACTGTTTGTTTGACTTGGTTGAATTTGTGTGTCTTATCATTTTACTGATTTATCTTTGGCTTCGATCATGTTCCTATGTTGCTCGATGATGTCACTAAGTGATTTAGAGTAACCGGGATGATTCATGGTCCCTTTTGTTTTTTGTTGTGTTTGCTATTTGTGGAATGTTTGTCACAAACTAGGGCAACTATATCATTGGGTGTCTGTGATAAGTACGTTCGCTTTGTGAATGCCGCACATACCTCAACCCTTGATGTATGCACCCTAGGATGCTTCACTCATTCCTTGTCTGTGACATGTCTATCTTATGCAAAGGGAATGCATTATCGTCCTTGGCCTTCATTTGCCATGGTGCGCTACATCCATTTTCCATATCAAATAAAGGTTCTCACCTACTCCTTGTGCATTTGTGAAAGCAAGGTTTTTCTTCATCATTAACACTCCTCCATCTAGTTTCCTCTTACTAACATTTCTTTTGTCGATCCTTGTAGTCATCTTGGTTTAGTATCAGCATCATTCATTCAACTCTTTATCTCTAATCTCTTGAGGGGGCACCCACCTTCGTCCCTCGATCTACTGAGGCATGATCTTCTTAATTATTCTTTGAAACAATGCTCATAATCACATTGTCTCAAAGAGGGGCAAAATGTAGTCACTCAAAATTGGTCATCACTCTTACATTGCTAACCTAATTCTTAGCATGTCTTCTATGTCACATTTGATTTTCATCATATGTTGGCATTGTGTCATTCCTCTGGTTTCAATTCATTTCAAATCCAACCCTCATCAATCTCCTTCAATCACATTTGGTCCTAAATCATTATAATTGGCATTTTTTTTAAACATTTTTAAATCATTCGAATTGGTATCATCTTGACAATTAGACTTAATTCCCTCTTTGTTGATAATTAATTAGTCATTAATTATCAACCTCAATATCAGTTAATATTATTAAGTCATTATCAATCAATCTTATCAGTCTCTTATCAAAATCATTATCAATTTTGGGTCTTTTTCGATCATTTGTCCTATTTTGTTGTCAAATTCAGTCAATTGTCATTAATTTTCATCAATTATTAGCCAATCAATCATCACTATTGGGACTTAATTCATCATTAGGGTTGGTATCTTAATTTATTCAAATCATTTCCCCTAGGTTAATTAATTAATCCCCTTTCTTACCAACATGTCCCTTTTTGAATAAATAAATATATATTTATTTATTCACCATATTTTTGTCCATGTCACAATTAATATTTTTTTTAATATTAATTGGCTAATTTGATTTTATGAGTGAAATTAATTATTAATTTCCACATCACTCAAATGTCTTCACTTAAGTGATTCACTTTCTAAAAAGTGAATCACTTGTCTCCTCTCTCAAAGGCAAAGTTTCCATTTTCGAGCAAGTGTCGAAAATGGAATTGTCCTTCTAACTTATCTTCCACTTGCCATCAAAATGGCAATTTCCCAAGAGACTCCCCTTTGCATGAGATGTCGACCGTCAGATTGAATTGATCTCATCTCTCTCCAAATTCTATAAATTGGAGGCCTCTTTCAATCATTGGGAGACCACATCTCTAGTATCCTTACACTATCATTTTTCGAATTATAATCTTGCTTGCATACAATTGCATTTTGGAGGTGAGATCCACAATAATTTGGAGGAGAAAGAGAAACAATGGAGGTCAAGGAATGAGCTCAAATATATGGTTTGCATAGTATAATAGTGTTTTTATTTCCTTCTTCCTTTGAATGTTTTGCTAGAATTGGCATATACTAGGTTATGTTTGTGGTTACATAGCTTATGATGTATTTGATATTTTACAATATTTTTAGCTACAACCGGTAAGCACACAATAATGCAATGAAGAGAAACAAAAGAATCAGCATCAATGCACACCATAACATAGATATTTTGGAGAGGAAACTGGGTAAGGGAAAAACCTCGGTGGGATTTGTGACCCACAATATCTACTCACTAGCCAATATGAATAAATAATACTCAGTACAAAAGGGGCCTGCACATGTAGGAAGGCCAACTGCCAAGAGCTCACTGCTCAACAAAATGGAGTCACATTGACTACAATACTGATGTAAACACAAAATTGAACTCTTACAACTTGCATCAAAATGCTGGATGAGTTCTTTGTTATGCTTTGTCTGATACCGGTTCTGCCTCTCTCAAAAACCCTAGCTGGTATGCTGTCAATATTACCATTTACTTCATACATTCATTGTATAATACTTACCAAATGACCTACAAGAACTCATATATATGAGTCATTACAATACAATATGTTAGCCATACAATTGTAATTTACATTACAATTTATTTTGCATAAACAATACTATTGTCAAGTTGGCCTGGAATGGTAGTTTGATCTATTGCCGGTGTAACCTGGAATAAACCTTGTCGTATCTGTTAGTGCTAGTAGGTGAAGTCTATTATCGGTTTGAACCTATAGAACCTTGTTGAACCTTGTTGCCATCAATGGAAACATCTACCTTTCTCATCTAAGTTTATAATGCCAATAGTAATGTGCGAATAATGTAATATCATCTAGGCAAAGGATTTGGTTGATCATTGGAAATCAAATTGGGTTTATGTAAGAGGATTTAGTCCTTTGGTATTGAGCTTAACCATAACTATACTCAGGCATAGGGGATGCTATCTTTTGCAGTTCAATACTTCTCCGGATTGTAGTCTGGATTTCTATGTAGGCAATGAGACTCCTTTTGTGATGAGCAGTGCACTCTAGGTTGTTTGCCTTCCTACAAGTGCAGGCCCCTCAATTATAATTCACATACCTACTGTAGAAGTATTATCTGACTTTGGGTAGGCTTCCCACTATAGTTTTTCTCTTTATCAAGTTTTCCACATATAAATCTTGGTGTCATGTGGATGGTATTTATTCTCCAATCATTGTTTATGCTTAATTGGTTTAATTGTTCTACCGGTATTTGGTTTAAGCATTCTAGTATTAATGTTTTGGGTTTTGGTATTAAAGTTTTAAATGCTTAAGGTTTCAGTAATCTGTGACAACTGATTCACCCCCCCCTCTCAGTTGTCTTTCAGTTATTTGAAATATCTAATAATTAGTATTAGAGCTTTGGTCCTCTCTACAAAAAGCTTAACCACTTGAAGAAGATCCTATGGTGTCTAATAGTTCAAGTTCATCTAGTTCATCTGGAGCTATCTTTCAAAGAGATATTTAGAGGCTTGATGGAACAAATTACATAGTATGGAAGATTCAGATGGATACTCATCTGAGATGTCTTGGAAAGGAGATTTGGGAGATCACACAAAATGGTGCAACAAATTATAATATGACATCTATCAATCCTCCTCTAGCAAAACTGGATAAGGAGCTTGAGAATCATCATAGAGAAAGAGAATCCCTCTTGTGTGAACTTTCTGATCAGTAAATTATTAGATGATGAATACTAAGAGGGGGGGGTGAATTAGTATGCCAAAAATCTTTGCACTAAAACACTTTGCAAGACTAACAGTAAACCGGTAAAACAGTTTAGTAGACAAACCGGTTAGTACACATGCAAACCAAATAGAAAATAATGCATTTACCCACAGAAGCACAAACACCACAACACAAGGGATTTTGACGTGGAAACCCAAATGGGAAAAACCACGGTGAGATGGAACTCACAAGTAACTATCTGTAGAATAGGAACCAGGCCAGTTAAGGTCAGACCGGTTAAGTTCTTACAATGTTCTTTACCAGAATAGATCCTATTAGGAATCTCAATCTCTGTTAGGAGATAAGTTTGATTAAAGACTACCTTGCTAGAGGATTTTAGATCCATAGATGTGAACCACCTTGTTAGAGGATTTACAAAAGGCTTTTGGGCCTACCCGGTTAAGGGCTACAAACTTGTCAAAGATGTGAGTAATCAATAAGTGTTTGATCTAGCTAATAGCATAGACTGCTCGGTTAGATCCTTGATAGCTCATTCCTAATGCTTTCTAGCATTACTTCAGTCTTCCATACATTCAGACTCTCTCTATCTCATCAACCACCTTAAACCCTAGCAACATCATTGACCACAACAATAGCAACAACCTAAAACCCCAGACATGATGTCCTTATAAAGGATTGTGATTTCATGTCGGTCCAATAGGATTACAATATAATTTCCTAGGTTCAATGCATCTAGACATATTATGGTAACACGAAACAAAAAGCATCGTAAAAGTGTCGGCACCGTCAAACAATCAGTGGATGGTAACTCATCACAAAATGTCGGTTGGTAACTCATCATAGAGTTTTACCGGTTCATACAAAATACCAGTTGCCGGTTTAATAAAGTGAAGACTGGAAAAATGTGTTATGCCACTTTGATCCCTCATACCACTTGAGATCCATGAACCGCTTGGGGTCAACATGCCGCTTTAGACTGGGAAACACATTCTGCAAAAACACCAATAGTCTAAAGACTATAATACAACATACCAGTTCTAACAAATACCGGTTGTGCTCTAACTCATACATATAAAGGAGATCTCAATGCAAGTGTGTGTCCATCAATGACAATCACAACATAAACATCAAAAATACCAACAATCTCCCCCTTTGGCATTGATGGCAACACTTAGGAAAATAAAATTTTGACATCTAAGCGTTTTACAACAAAATCATGCCATTAGCAAAATTGCTCCCCCTAAGCATATACACTATCCTTTTGACAATACAATGTATAACAATTTTGCATATAGAGCATAAACATTGAGATATTCAGAGCATATATCAAAATTTTGATTATCAGATACTTCTCCCAAATAGAATACTTCTCCCCCTTTGCCAACAATGACAAAGTACAACTCAACAACCCTATTTTCATTTGATACTAAAATAATAAAAGTTTATGACAATAAGGAATAATACTTGTCAAAAATAGATTTAAAGTCTTGCAAGAATTGTTTCATTGACAAAGACCATGACTCAAGTAGAGAGGTGGCTACTTCTTTCTCTGTCTGCATTTGGGAGACCTATTCTTCCATGGCATCAATTGTTCTCATCTCCTATGTCACTATCAAGGCATCTTGATTTAGATAGCACTTCTGAAGAATTTGCAGACGTGGGAGTAGAACCAGTTGTAGCTCCTGCAAATTTCTAGACCAAGTGCTGATCTCTTGCTCCATTATTGCTGACTAGATGTGAAACCGGTGAACGGTTTGCCCATAAGCTGTGAAGGAATCATAAGGTGGCTTGAATGTGTTCATGTAGGACTATAATCCTGTTTGAAGCTTTTGCTTCTGAGTTAGCACATCATCATAGAACAAATGGGGTTGGCAAATCTTGCTTAGTAATAGATTCCCTTCATCCATAATGTCCCTTATATCCTTTTGTTCTTTTTGCAGTTCAGACCAAAGCTCATTCAACTTCTTCACTAGAGCTAAATTAAGAGATTTTTTATGCTCCTTCTTGACATTTGCCTCTACTCCCTCTTCTAGGCTCTGCACCTGATCATCCACTATTGTGCATAGGAGCTTAATTTTAGCTAGTGATGATTCAATGTGGGAAAGGTTTGTACCAGATATCAAACCAGTAAGAGTGTCCACCGCAGCTTGGATCACATCTTCCTCCTTCTTCCTCCTTATTGCTTCAAAGTGATCTTTAGCAATCTTAATGCTGTGTAGCAGTTCTATTTCACTTGCAGACTGGAGGTCAATAGGACTGGTGAGGTCAGCCGGTTTGGCTAGACTATCGGTTGCCTTTGGAGTCTCCATCTGTGTATTCTTTGCCACTTCTACTTTCTTGTCCTCCTCTGCTTTCTTCTTCACTTCTTTTCTCTTTTCCTCTTCCTTATCCTCCTCTGCCTTCTTCTTTAGCACTTCCTTCCACTTCTCCTCTTCCTTATCTTCCTCTTCCTTCTTCTTTTCTGCTTCCTTTCTCTTCTCTTCTTCCTTTCTCATCTTCTCATCCTCTTCTTCTTTCTTCTTTCTTGCATCTTCCTATTTCTTTTTCTCTTCATCCGCTTTTCTCTTATCCTCCTCTTTCCTTTTCTTCTCTTCTTCATCTTGCTTCTTTTTCTCCTCTTCATCCTTCTTCTTCTTCTCCTCTTCATCTTTCTTCTTCTTCTCCTCTTCATCCTTCTTCTTCTACTCCTCTTCATCTTTCTTCTTCTTCTCCTTCTTATCTTCTTCATCCTTCTTCTTTTTATCTTCTTCATCCTTCTTCTTCTTATCTTCTTCATCCTTCTTCTTCTCCTCTTTTTCTCTCTTCTTCTCCGCTTGCTTCTTTGCTTCCTCCTATTTGTCCTTAGTTTCCTTTTGCTCATCTACCTGTTCTGCCTACTTCTCCTGTCCTATTGCTTCTGCTGGAGTTTCCTGAGTAACATCTTCTACGTCCAGGGCATTGACATCAATAGTGTCGATCGGTTCAACAACCAGGTTTCCTTCATCATCAAATACTTCATCCGGTTTGGATATAACTAGTTCACTTTCAGCTTGCCGGTTGGCTAGACACGCTTTGTGAGTCTGGATAGCAGTTGCTATATACTAATGAGTGTCCTTTTCAAAAACATCAAATCTTCCTTCTAGCAGCTAGAGTCTTCTTCTTCTAGTGAAGAAGAGTCCTTTATTTTGGTTGACGACATCAAATAATTCTGAATTGGACAGGTCAGGAAAGTATTGAGCAAAGACTTTCTCCCTCATTTCCTATTCCCTTTCTATGGAAATGCGTCATTTATTATCTAGGGACTTATACAAAGAATCCAGTGTCTTAGATCTAATTTTTGAGGGCAACTAGTCATTAGCACATAAATATTTAATGATTTCATTTTCAACAGCTTCTTTTTCATCATCATTGAAATCATCAAAACAATCAATCAAATCATTCAACATTTTTCTCCTAATATTTTTTATGGTTCTTTGACAATGTGTCAAAGGTTTGTAGGAGGAGATGTCAATATTTACCAATGTCGATGATGCCAGTTCATTCTTTGTCTTTTTCTTTGCTTTCCTTGTCTTCTTAGGTTTTTCCTCAAAAATAGTTTCTTCTGAGTCCGGTGAGGTATTCCTTGTCTGTCTTTTCCTCTCAAAGACTTTAGCTGGTGCTGCTTCCGGTTTCTTCTTGGCTGGTGACCATTTGGTCACTTTAGGACTTGTTGTTGTAACTGGTGCTGATGTTGTAGGCACTGCATTTCTTTACAGAAGGTTCCTCGACCGGTGTAACCCTTTCTAGATAGGTTCTGATCCTCTTTGCCTTAGGATCTAGGGGAGAAGCAATTAGGGTAGATGCATACCCATCCAACATATTGTACATCACCTCATAGCCCATAGGCTCCACCTCTTCCTATCTAGGCTCAAGGGTCTCCATTATGCATTGATCAACATTGATGATAAAGAAGATATCATCTTCATACTTCTTGACTATGTCACTAGATATCCTCATCCTTTGGCTCATTTTTCCTCTAAACTCATCAAATTACCTATTCAGAACATCAGGATAGCCAGTTCCAATTGCTTGTAGACTTTCTTTGATCTGCTTGGTTACCGGTTGGTCCATAGACCACTGAATGTCTCCCACTCTTGGGAAGTATCCTTGCAAATAAAAGAATAGTTTGACCAGTAGCTGACCAAACTTGAACTTCAATGCATTATCCTGCTTGATTGATTTCAAATTTAATAGGAGTTGCCTCTGCATACTGGTGCATAGGTCAAATGATGCATCCTCCTCTATCATCTGGTAAGCGGCATTTACTGCTGCAACAGATACAGAGTTAATTCTACTAGTTGAGAATGTCCGGTATCCAATTACCATGCATGCATACTTCACGAGTTCATCCTTGATGGAATTAACAGTCATTCCTCGTGAGTCACTCATTGAACCAGTGAGCTTGGACATCTCCATTTTACTAACCTTTCTTAGGGCTGGAACTTCTCCTATAACATCAATGTAACACCACTGGTTTCTTCTTCCAAGTTTTGTTCATGTCTACTTGAATAGTGTCAACATCAATGTTTCCTTCTAGAGTGACTGGTATATCATCAGATATGTTCTTTCTTGATCTACAGAATCTGGCAATGTGACCCAGTTTGTTGCAGTGATAGTAGACCAATCTAGGTGCTCTCCAAGGTCCATTGTTCCTATTTCCATTCTTCCTTCTATATGTTGCAATAGTGTGACCATGACCATGATAGACCATACAATTTTCTCTCCATCTAGTTGCCACTTGATAGCCACTGTTACCAGACTGATGATTATAAGAATTAAACTGGTTGGGGTTTCAGTTCAGAAAGGATTCCGGACCAGCTCCTTGAGTCCTTTGTGGATATCTTCCAGTGTTGTTCATAACAGACCTACATTCAGATGCTCTATGCCCATACTTGTTGCATGCATAACAGTTACCATTGAATCTATAGGATCTAGGCTTATCATTTAGGAAATAAGGAAAATTGTTGTAAGCCTTACTCCTACACACATTTGCAGTATGTCCTTCTTTAAGATAGTTGAAGCAAATAGGTTTAAACTTTTGCTTACCTTTAACCTTTGATGCTGGTTGATTCTTTGATGTTCCATCATTTGTACTAGAGGTCTCACCTTCCTCATGACTAGAATAACCAAGTCCATCAGTATTCTTGACAGGTTTGGCAGATTCAAGCTTTTGCTCTAGCTTAACAGTACTCTTGTTGAACTTAGCAAATATTTTCTTTGACTTAGAGAGTTCTTTGGAAATAGCATCATTTTCCTCCATCAGGTTTGCATTCTCAGAGATGGCTATGTTCAGTTCTCCTTGCATGTCTTCCTTTTCCACTTTGCTTGCATGGAGTTGAGCAGTTAGAGCACTGATCTCTTGCTTCAACTTGGAGATCTCATGATCTTTGTCCTTCACTAGATCTTTAGCCTTCCTCCGAATTTCAAGCTCTTGACACATTCAGATAGTCAGTCTTTTGAGCTCCTTTCTTAGGTTGGAGTTTGATTCATTCAACTTTTCTACTTCTTGAATTAGGGCTTCCATTTCCGCTTCATTAGAAGAACTATTTTTAGATAGCTCCGTTAGTTTCTCAGCATGTTCTCTCCTTTTTCTTGAGAGGCCTCTTATTTTACCATAAGCTCATCATAGGCTTTCTTAGACTGAGTGAGCCGATGAGTAAGTTCCCTCAATGTGTATTCCCCCATATCTCTTTCCAAGTGGTTAAACTTATAGAAAGGTAGGCTCTGATACCAATTGATGAATACTAAGAGTGGGGGGGACAAACCGGTTAGCACACATGCAACCAAAAAGAAAATAATTTATTCACCCACATAAGCACAAACACCATAACACAAGAGATTGTGATGTGGAAACCCAAATGGGAAAAACCATGGTGAGATGGTACTCACAAGTAACTATCTACAAAATAGGAACCAGACCAGTTAAGGTCTTACAATGTTCTTTACCAGAATAGATCCTGTTAGGAATCTCAATCTCTGTTAGGAGATAAGTCTGATTAAAGACTACCTTGCTAGAGGATTTAAGATCCATAGATGTGATCCACCTTGTTAGAGGATTTACAAAAGGCTTTTGGGCCTACCCAGTTAAGGGCTACATACTTGTCAAAGATGTGAGTAATCAACAAGTGTTTGATCTAGCTAATAGCACAGACTGCTCGGTTAGATCCTTGATAGCTCATTCCTAATGCTTTCTAGCATTACTTCAGTCTTCCACACATTCAGACTCTCTCTATCTCATCAACCACCTTAAACCCTAGCAACAAAATTGACCACAACAACAACAACAACCTAAAACCCTAGACATGATGTCCTTATAAAGGAATCTGATTTCATGTTGTTCCAATAGGATTACAATACAATTTCCTAGGTTCAATGCATCTAGACATATTCTAGTAACACAACACAAAAAGCACCATAAAAGTGTCAGCACCATCAAACAATCGATGGATTGTAACTCATCACAAAGTTTTACCAGTTCATAGAAAATACCGGTTTCTGGTTTAACAAAGTGAAGACTAGAAAAATGTGTTATGCCACTTTGATCCCTCATACCACTTGAGATCCACGAACCACTTGGAGTTGACATGTCACTTCAGACCGGGAAACACATTCTGCAAAAACACCAATAGTCTAAAGACTATAATACAACATACTAGTTGGAACAAATACTGATTGTGCTCTAACTCATACATATAAAGGAGATCTCAATGCAAATGTGTGTCCATCAATGACAATCACAACATAAATATAAAAAATACCAACATTACATTAACTGACAAATCATCTGGAAAGGCTATATTAGATAAGTTGGAGACT
The DNA here is from genome assembly GCF_030272615.1 of Cryptomeria japonica. Classification (NCBI taxonomy): domain Eukaryota; kingdom Viridiplantae; phylum Streptophyta; class Pinopsida; order Cupressales; family Cupressaceae; genus Cryptomeria; species Cryptomeria japonica. The sequence continues at coordinate 215,164,308 of NC_081406.1, read as the reverse complement.
CTTAATGAAGGTGACCTTATAGTGAAGATTGCTTTACTCGATGGTTATCGGGTGAGATATGAAAACATGAAGATGGAAGAAGATGAAAGGATTACTTCATTCATGGAAAGGGTAAATGAGGTTGTTATGGGAATTCAATGTTGTGGTGGAACTCTAAGTGAAGATGAAATTATTTTTTAAAGTCCTAAGAGCCCTACCACTAGCTTAAAAAATGAAGGCTACTGCTATTAATGAGTTGAGAACAATGGCTAATACATCTCTCAAGAGAGATACCTTGGTTGGGAAATTATTTGCTTTTGAGCTTGAAGAATTTGGACCTTTTGGAGCTGTGAAAACTGAACCTGCTTTTCATGCATCTATATCATCAACTATTAAGCAAGATTCGAAAGCTTTATATGCAAAGGAATTGTAAGATATGAAGAGAGAAGATGAAGAATTTGAGAAACTTGAAGCACTATTTTCTAGAAGAGTACCTAAAGGACCAATAGGAAGTAAGTATGAAGAAAAATCACCTTTCAAAAGTTTTGCATGTAATAAGATTGGTCATTTTGCATCTAGATGTCCTGAAAGGAATTCAAGATTTTAAGAAAGACTTAAAAGATCTTTTAAGCCTAACCCTGGATATCAGAACAAGTATAAGTACAAGAAAAACAAAGACAAATCATGCTACATAGCAGATGAGGAAGACATTACTGATCTTGATGATGAATCGGAAGAAGACTCTGCTAGTAGTTTCGTCAATGGGAAGGAATGGGTGTTCTTGGCTATCAAGGAAGATGCTCCGACACTAGAAGAGAATGCACTTGAAAAGAAGGCACTTGCTTCTAAAATTAAAGACAAGGATGAATGGATATTTGACAATGATTGTTCACATCATATGACTGGAGATAAAGGGAATTTTTTATCTTTGCAAGAATTTGATGGCAGTCTAGTTAGATTTGGAGATGATAAAGCATGTATGAATAAAGGAAAAGGAACTATATCATTAAATGGTAAGAACAATACTAAAAATGTATATTATGTTGAAGGTTTAAGGCATAATATTTGAGTGTAGGACAATTGGTGGATAAGGGATTTCAATTATAGTTCAAGGATGGAAAATGCAAAATCATTAACAGATCTAGTTTTGAGATTGCAACTGGTACACAGAGAAAAGGTAATATATTTCATTTGAATTTTGATGAGAAGACATATTTGATTACATAGATTGATGAGAGTTGTCTATGGCATAAAAGGTTGTGTCATATGAATTTTGATTGCATTGTGAAGATCAATTCAACTAAGGCAGTTAGAGATATACCTAAGATTATGAAGCCCTATAATTCAGTATGTAAAGAATGTCAAATCGGGAAACAAGTCAAAACCTATTTTAGGAGTATACTATATAAATTTAATGATGTTATTGATTTTATTCATACTGATTTGTGTTGCCCTGCTAGAGTTAAAAGTTTTCAAAGTGATGGATATTTCATGCTAATCATTGATGATTATTCTAGAATGATGTGGGTTACTTTTCTAAAGGAAAAATTCGAGGCATTTGAAAAGTTTAAGATATTTAAGGCTAAAGTAGAAACTGAGATAGGATTAAAGATTAAATTTTTGAGGTCAGATCATGGTGGAGAATTCACATCCGATGAGTTTAATAACTTTTGTGAGAATCATGGTATAAGGAGACAATTTTCTGCACCCCAGACACCTCAACAGAATGGAATTGTGGAAAGGAAGAACAAAACTATCTTGGATGTTGCTAGAACAATGATGATGGAATCTATTCTACCTCATTTCTACTAGAGAGAAGCAGTGAGAACAATGGTTTATACATTCAATAGAATACATATAAAATTAGAAACTGGTAAGACACCTTATAGATTATGGTTTGGCAATACACCTATAGTTAAGTATTTCAGAATATTTGGTAGTAAATTTTATATTAGGAGAGATGATATCATTGGCAAATATGATCCTAGATGTGATGAAGGCATATTTATTGGTTATTCTAATGAAAGCAAAAAATATAGATGTTATAAAAAGAGATTGCAGAGAATTATGGAGAGTGCTAATGTCAAAGTAGGTGAGCTGAATAGAGGTCAAATCAGAGTTTATGAGAAGGAACCGATGGTGGAAATGATTATATCTAAACCGGTAGCACCTTTACCAAAACAAAGTGTTGAACCAGTTACTCTGGTAGTATTAGAAAATTCTATAGTAACTGAAGAACGGGGAAGAGGAACTGAGATTCAGAGGACTCCTAGGTATGTGAGATTGAATCATTCAGAAGATCAGATCATCGGGGATGAGAACAATGGAGTAATGATAAGAAGAAGACTGACAAGTAATGAGATATTTTTAATTTCACAAGTTGAACCGGTATCAGTAATTGAGGCATGTAAAGATGAATATTGATTGAAAACTATGGAAGGAGAATTAGATCAGATTGAGAAAAATAACAAATGGAAATTGGTTCCCTGACCTAAAAACAAGAATGTTATTGGAACTAAATGGGTTTTTAGGAATAAATTGAATGAGGTTGGTCAAGCTGTAAGGAATAAGGCTAGATTGGTTTGTAAAGGATATTCTTAGACGGAATTAATTGATTATGGAGAAACTTTTGCACCTGTAGATAGGATTAAAGTTGTGAGATTATTTTTTTCCTATGATGCTCATAAGAACTACAAGGTTTATTAGATATATGTTAAGTGTGCATTTATGAATTGTGATCTTGATGAGGAAGTTTATTTTGAGAAACCTGATGGTTTTTCACTATTAGATGATACAAACACGGTTTGTAGGTTAAGGAAATCTTTATATGGATTGAAACAAGCACCTAGAGCTTGGTATGCAAGGTTGGACAAATATCTTTTGAATCTTGGTTTCACTAAGGGTAGTGCTGATAGATATTTATATTACAAAATCACTCATGATGATATAGTGATTATTAAAGTATTTGTTGATGACATTATTTTTGGAGGTGAAGATATGTTATGCATGGAATTGTATAAGAATATGGAGAAAGAATTTGAAATGTCTATGATTGGAGAGATCAAATTTTTCTTAGGTTCGTAGATTACTCAGACTGATAAAGATATATTCATCTATCAAACTAAGTATGCTAAGGAATTGTTGAAGAAATTTGGTATGGGAGATTCTAAACCAGTAAGTACTCATATGGTTACAAGTGATAAATTGACAAGAAAAGATTTTTCTGCACCGGTAAATCCTACAAGATACAAATCTATGATTGGAGGTATTCTTTATTTGACTCAGACTAGGCCTAACATAATGAATGTTGTTTGTATTACATCAAGATTTCAGAGTGATCCTAGAGAAAATCATGAGAGTACGATGAAAAGGATTTTTAGATACTTGCAAGGTACATCAAAATATGGTTTGTGGTACCCTAAGGATGATAAATTTACTTTATGTGCATATACAGATGCTGATTGGGTTGGAGATGCTGATGACCAAAAAAGTACTTCTATTGGAGCTTTCTTTCTTGGAAAGAAGTTGGTTTCATGGATCAGCAAGAAAAAACACCAACTTCTTTATCTACTACTAAAGCTGAGTATGCTGTTGTTGCTACTAAGTATACACAAGTTCTATGGATGAAGAAAATTTTGAAGTATATAAAGGTGGATTGTGATGGACTGGTAGTTATTCACTATGATAACTCTACTACTATTGATATATCAAAGAATCTGGTATTTGATTATAAGACAAGGCACATATCTATCAAGTACATCTTTTTGAAGGAAAAGGTGGAAGCAAATGAAGTTAAACTAGTTTATGTGAACACTGAAGACAAGATTGCAGATATCTTCACTAAACCTTTGCCTAAAGAATCATTTGAGTACCTAAGAGATAGATTGGGAGTTTCTACCCCTCTGGTAGAGACTTGATTGATGTAGCTTGGCATCAGTCTGATATACATTATCAGAGATACTTTTTATCCTAGCACTGATGTGGGGATGCTACTGCTCAAAGGGAGTAGTCAGCTTTGTGATTTAGTGATTTATGTTTTTGGTTTGATATTTTTGTCAGATTTTTAGCATTGATGTCAAAGGGGGGGAGATATTGATGTGAGAAAGAAAGGGGAAGATTGTTGGTTGTCTTCTACTAGGGGAGACTTGTTTAGCATTTCTTGGTACTTAGATATTTTTCACATCTAGTGTTGCCATCAATGCCAAAGGGGGAGATTGTTGGCCATTTGGTGGAACTGATTATGTGTTGCATTGATGTTTTGTCATTGATGCCAACACTAGCTATTTAAATGCTTTATCGACACCCTTCTGGTCCTGGTAGGTTAAGTAGTTTCTAGTTGGTTTGGATCTAGCATGATCCGGTAGACTCTGGTATGATTTGGTTATGGAATTGGCTTGTTCATGATACTCATGTTCATATTTAGTCAATTAATTTTGGTCTGGTGATTGGATGCTATTCTATTTTCTTGGAATCTTGGCTTGCAGTTCTATTGAGGGTTTCATTGGGTGAGCTTTTGTTGAAGATCTTTGATGAATTTCATAAGTGGTGTTGGTGTAGCTTCCGGTATGGTTTCAAGATGCTTTTGGTAATCATGTTCGAGACTTGGTGGATGGAGATCATTTCTTTAGTGTGTGGACCTATATTGGGTCCTGGTTGGTCTAGGTTATGGACCAGTTTAATGTAACATAGGGATTGAACCTCTCGATGTGTTTTTGGGATGTCTTATGTGTTGAATATTGTTTGTTTGGTATAAGGCTGAATTTTTTTGTATTTATATAATTGGTTTATTGTTTGGTAGCCAACTTGATTGTTTATGGTCGAGGGTTTGTATATATGATGTAAAATCTCATTGTAGATCATCATGGTCATGGTTATGGGAATGACAAATGGATTTGTAATGTGTGAATAATGTAATATCATCCAAGCAGAGGATTTGGTCAATCATTGGAAATCAAATTGGGTTTATGTAAGAGGATTTATTACTCTGGTATTGAGCTTAATCGAAAGTGTACTTAGGCATAGGAGATGCTATCTTTTTGTAGTTCAACACTTCTCTAGATTGTAGTCTGGATTTCTATGTATTCAGTGAGACTCCTTTTGTGATGAGAGGTGCACTCTAGGTTGTTGGCCTTCCTACAAGTGCAGGCCCCTCAATTGTAATTCACATACTTATTGCAGAAGTATTATCTAACTGTGGGTAGGATTTCCACTACCGTTTTTCCTTTTACCAGGTTTTCCACGTATAAATCTTGGTTCCATGTGGATGGTATTTATTATGTGATCGTTGTTTATGCATAATTGGTTTAATTTCTATTCTGGTATTTGGTTTAAGAATTTCGGTATTAATATTTTGGGTTTCGATATTAAAGTTTTAAATGCTTAAGGTTCTGATAATTTGTGACAATTGATTCACCCCCACCCCTCCCTCAGTTGTATTCTAGTTATTTGAACTGTCTAACACAATCCTCTTCTTTGTATACCTTGATCAAGTATATAGATATTGTGGGTATCAGCCCCACTATGGTTTTTCTATTTGCAGGGTTTTCCATGTATAAATATTGGTGTTATGGTGTTGCCTCTTTATGTGTTATTTATTCTATGCACTTTAATTTTATTTACCGTCAATCAGTTAATAAGAAATAAGTTCAAAACTATCATTATGGGTAGAGCACTGATTCACCCCCCCTCTCAGTGTTCTTGGATTCCAACAATAATTTCTCAAAATTACTCCCGACAGACAATCTTTTTGCATACATGAAGAAAAAAAACTTTTAAATTAAAAACAATAGAAGGAAATAGATCTCCAACTTGGAAAAATTGAAGTTATGAAAAATGAATTTGGAGAAGTGCAATCAAACCAAAATCAAGCCAAATCAAATCAAGCTTTCAAACCTTCAACCATACAGAAAATTCTCCAAAAAGCCAACAACCCAGTAAAGATAAGGAAAATATATTATATAGAATATTAAACCCAAAACTAGGAAATAATGTTGACAAATCAAAATAATAGAATAAAAATATATTTCTTACCAACCCTTCTCAAAAACCAAGGTAAGAATAATAAAATATTATTTAATTAACTTACCCAATAATTCAGTCAATAGAATAATAGGGCAGGTAAGAAAAATACAATATTTAATTAATCCTACAGTGTCATAAAATTGTGAGCCTAGCAATTTTCAACCGCATTAGGGTCCTCATGCATGTGAGATCGAATCCCCTAGCCTAATTGGAGACCGTAGATTGCTCAACCCTCAAAATATGCTTCTTCCTTGACCTCCACACCACCCTGTCTACACTCTACCCTAGAGAAAGGGGTAGGACAGGCACATGGTGCCCCCCCCATAGGATAGGAGTGTGGTACCCTTGTCCTTCCAAGATAGGGGCATGGAACCCCTATCATTGCCTTATTTTGGGGTAGGACACTTCCTAGGGTTGCTTAGCAGGTTGGGCAGTGAGCAAGAAATTTCCCCTGATGTCGGCTTGCGACGAAAATAAAATTCATTGACATGCATTTAAGGGGCATTTTTCCTCTCATTTGCATAAGGTGGAATTAAAATAAGGTGAAGTTTCATAAGTGATCAAGCATTCAAGAGCATTCAAGTATTCAAGCATCCCTTTCAAGTATTGAGCATCTCAAGTCTCCCTTCAAGGCTAGGTGTTGCATTCAAGTCAAGGATTCAACCATTGAAGAGGAGATTGATTTCAACATTCAATTCCACACAAGCATTTCTATCAACATTGCTATCACAACCTCTCTTGGGGTTTGTAGGTGCATAGTTGTACTTTTGGATTCGAGCTCCATTTGCAAAAGTGGAAAAACCCTTTTCATTTCATGGATTTTTTGGAGGACCGTGTACATTCCAGCCACGGTCCAGGCAACTTTTCCCAAAATTTGCAGGGCAGCTTCATCTCGCCATATTACTACCAGATCTAGGTACATAGCTTCATCTCATATTTCAATCTTAATTTATATTCAGTTCTTTGTCACATTTGCACTACATAATTCAATCAATTCCTTTCCATTTCAAATAGGAAGAGGAGATTAGCTTATCATTCCCATTTCACTCAGAATTCTATCTTCTATCTTTGGAGATTGAATCTAGTGGATTTTTCTCTCCTCTTCCAATGTAATTGGGTGAAAAGTGTTTGAAGGGAAATCCATAGTGAAACTCTCATCTCTCCTTGGAGGGAAATGGTAGTTTTCCTCTTGATCTCTCATTCACACATTCTTCACCCACCAATACACATTTGGTCCTATTAAAAATTCCAATACAATAAAAAGGGAAATAATAACAATAAACAACCAATAAATAATTTAAACCATGGGAACATTTAAATATAAAATCCCATTAATAAAATAACCGAGGGTGTATAAATAAATACCCAAATGAATAAATAATAAATATCCATTAGTCATTAAATCAATAATTAAGTAATCAACAATATAAAATAACTTATTAAATAGAAATCCCAATAATAATCTCTTATTAATATTAAATATTAATGTCAACTATTTATTTAATTTATTATTATAAACTATTTAAATCTATTATTTTAATTAAATATTATTAAACTATATAAATTGACTAACTAATTAATAATTTAATTCAATAATCATAACATTACAAAGCAATCCAACATAGGATAACTCAAGAAACTACTTGACACTAAACACCAACTCACACCAAGACTCTAAATTGACATGGGTAATCAGCTTAAACCTAGAGTTCGAATGTGTTTTCATGTCATCTTCGATCAATTTTCCATGATAAGAAACACTCAGACCTATGAAGCCAGGTGGAGTAGATGTGTGGTACCTGCAAACTGTTGGAGAATGTTGGCTTGATGATGATGATGTAGGTTGTATTAGGATGGTTGATGACTTGTTTTGTGTTTTCATTGATGGCAACTATGTTTTGATAGTCATCTAAGTCTTTTAGGTCAACCGGTAATAGAGGTAGTTAAACAATGAACTTACAAATAGGATTGCAACCGATAAACAAAGATAGTGTTAAGTTCAAGTGATTGGTACTAGATATTGATGAAGAGTTAGATTTTGTGGTTTGGAGGACATGTTCATGACATTTGTGTTGGAAACCAATAACACTGAGAGGGGGGGTGTAAATTAGTGTTATACCAAAATAGTAAATTTTAGCCTTAACAAAACATGCATACACCAACCGGTATAAATAGAATTGAAAGAAGTAAAGAAACTAATAATCCAATCATATAAATGAGAACCATAACACACAAATTTATACATGGAAAACCTCAAAGAGTAAAAACCATGGTGGGAATTGTGACCCACAATATCAATCCACTAGCCATATGAAGAGATATTACAAAATATGAGGGGCCTGCACTTGCAGGAAGGTTTACAGCCTAGAGCACACTGCTCATTCACAATAGAAGCCTCACGAACTACATAAAATTCTAGACTACAATCTGGAGAAGTGTGAACTACTAAGTTAACATTTTCTATGCCAGAATATAGTTCCGGTTTAAGCTCTGTCTGTTCTAGTCTGAAACCCTAAACCCTTTACTGGAATAACCCTTACAATGAATTCCTCACATACATAATCTCTCTGAATAATTTTGCATCATATTACATTCACATATCCATAATCTTCTATCTCATGTCCTTATGAAAATGATCTATCAAACTGACCTACATACCCTACACAAATTTATGCGTTATGTCAGCTTACAAAGATATATACAATATCAGATTATATGTTGGCTAGATAACATGAATGTATAAACATTAAAAAAAATCATCGATGTCAGATCCAGGATAAGTTGGCCTCAATACCAATAACATTTACTATACCATGTCAGCTTGCATTATTGGTGACTAAAGAAATCTTTCTGACCTGCCAATGTCGGTGCTGGTGTAGAATCTGTGAAGTGCCTATCGATACACTATATGAAGCCGAAAGACAAAATCATCTTGCCATCAATGAAAACATAGTGCAACCAACCAATAGAGTGTTAATTTCCAACAATCTCCCCCTTAGGCATTAATGGAAACACTCATGTGAAAAATGGTCAAGGTTTCATCTATCGGTTTCATCCTGCCCTGCTCCCCATGAGTTGAATATGCAAAATACTCCATATCTCCAAAAAATTCAAAACTCTTTAACTCCCCCTAATGTATGCAACTATTTTATTCTTTTTGACATCTATACTAATATCCCTTTGACATCAATGCCATTTGAAAATTCTAAAAAGAATGTCAAAGAATAATAGTTGTACAATAAATAACCCAAAAACTGTCTTACCGGAGCTTGACCAACTTCAAAATTTCTTGATAAGATTTCTCCACTAACTCCACATAAGTATCCCAACTGGTTTTGAATGTGTCGTAAATAGATACAAGTCCACTCAATAAATGTGCAAAAGATTCTTTTTCATTTACCTTTTCCAGTGTGGGCTTTCCCACCATATCCATGCATTCTTTCTTATGTACACAGAGTGAATCCAATCTTGGACTCACCAAACCTCTCAGACTTCTGGCTCTATGAATTATTTTGTCTCTTTCCTTCCTAAGAGAAGAAATTTGGTTCTCCAAAATCAAATTTTGACCATCAATTGATGTAGTCAATGAAATTAATCCATCAAAAGAGTTAGCAACACTTGCAATTTTCTCCTGAATCTCTTTTATCTTTTTCTCTACATTTGTTGTAAGTATTTTAGTATTACAACATACCCTATATATATTTGTACATTGCTTCAAAGAATTTTCTATTAGGATTAGCTTCTCCTCAATCTTTTTCTTCTTTGATTCAATTACCTGATCAAAAGTTACTCTTTTATCCTGAGTAAATATTTCTAATGCTTGTCAGTTTGAGATTTGTTGTAAGGATTGAAAGTCTTTTGATATGTTCTCTGTGATTACCTTAAGCTTGCTAGAAGGAATCACTTCATTTTCAATCTTACACTCCAGGACCAATCTATGTAGAATAGTGATTGATTGATCTATAATCCTATTGTCTGTGGTTCCCTCCTTCATCAGTTTTTGAGTAGCCATCATCATCAGTTCAGTGGGACTCATCTTTGTGATGGTTTTATTTTCTAATTGAGAAGTGTCAATTGACAATAATGATGGACCAACAACTGGTTCCCTACCAGATTCCCCTATTTTCTCCTCTGATGTTTTATCCTTTATAACCTCATCACTTGCATTGGTGGCTTCATCACTTGGTGTAGTCTTTGGAAACTGTCGGCTCCTCTATAGGAACAGTATCCTCAACTTGTATATTTGTATCTAGAGGAAAATTGTCCTCAATATTAGTATCTTGTACAATATTATCTTTTTCATTCTCTGTATTAACCAGTATCTCAATATTTGTCTATACATTTGTATTTACCAGTGGCTCAATTTCCACTATCTTAATATTTTTTTAAACTGATGGTGAAGTGCCCATAATCCCTTTTCCTTTTCCTTCAACTAGGGTATCTACAGTGTTTGTCTTGGTCTCTGGTGAAGTAAATAATTCTATGCGTTCTCCCAAAAATTTAATCTATGCTTTCTGATTTCCTTTATTACTTCATTCACTCTCCCTAGCATCAGGCTAGTTATCCTATGTTTGCTATTGAAGACTTTTATGTTTGTCACCTCAAGTGTCTTTTCCATTTCATCTAGAGCTATAGTAACACAGATAGATAATAGTTCTTGAATTTTAATGTGTTTATCTTCTTTCATAGCTGATAATCTTCTAGCATCTAACATGTTATATAACTTAGCTAGTATTTGATTTTCTATCTCTATTAAGGTTTTCTTATAGATATCCAAGTATAATAGAATTGCTTCCTCTACCTCTCTCTATTCATCATCCTCTAAGTTTTTATAATAAAATTTAACATTCTTGAACATGCCATCTTTAGTGATTTCATCTGCAATTTCTGCACAAGTTTTAGGTGGTATGATAGTTACATTAAGAGTTTCAAGTGCTAAGTCAATGTCACTCTTCTTCTTCCTCTTGGCAGTACTGGATGTAGCTATAGGTGTAGCTTTAGGTGCTTTCTTTTGTGTCGATAGCTTGATTGTGACCTTCCTAACCAGTTGCTTCTTTGCTTCCACCTTTGTTTCCTCTGGTTTCTTCATAACAACCCTCTTAAATGCTAAAGTTGTGTCATCCTCTGATTCAGATTCTCTAGTAATAGGTTCAATATAAATTTCTAGATCCTTCCTCTTTCTGCCATTCTCTGGGACAACATCAATTAGTGCCTTGATGTCCTTTGAGATCTTCTGAACAAACTTACTTGTTTTTCCTTCCTACTTCTCCCTTTTCTTCCGGTTGAACTCTATTTCAACCTCTTGAGTTTTTTGTCGTGCAATACCACTGGGCCTCTCTACCTCATCTATTGGTGCATCAATTAGAATTTTTTCATAGGCATCAAGAATCTGTGCATCTACCTGATAGCCCATTTTTTCAATCCAAATCTTATGGGGCTTGATTGCTTCCATGAGAGTCTCATCCTTCTTTACCATGAAGCATATGTTGGTAGAATATTTTTCTACTACATGCTCAGGTACCCTTACCCTAGACCTCATAGATTTTTGAAATTCCTTAAAATACCCCCATACCTTATCATCTCCTTGGCTTCCTAATGCAACAATTGACTATTTCAATTGTCTTCCTACCAGAATGTCAATAGCCCATTGCCTCTTACCAGAACTGGGTGAATCATTCAGAAAATATAACATTAAGTAGACTAACAAGCTCCCATACTAGAAAGTGCCCTTCTTCTCCCCTTAATATTTTCTAAGTTGATTAACAATTCATCAAGCATCCAACTATAAATATCTAACTTTACATTATCTCTCATCATTTTGTATGCAACCAAAATGCATGAACTAGAAATAGAGTTCAGTCGGTTTAGCTAAGTTACCTATATCCAATAATCATTCTACCAAATTTGATGTCTATGTCGGTGATGGTGCTCACTTTCATGGATCTTTTTTCAAATGTAGTGCTAGTGATCTTCCTCATGAAGTCATTTGAAACTTTCTTATCTGGATTTTGCCCCAATGATGGTAAACCAATAATTGCTCGGATGGCTTCCTTAGTGATTTTGTAAGGTCTATTTAGCCATATGAATCCTCTATGTACCCTTCTTAGTACATATCTGATTATCTCATCCTTGAACTCTAGAATATCTAGAATGTCTGTAAACCCTAGATCTTCAATATGTTTAAATGTTGATTTGATCTTTCCAGATACTCCTATTAGCTCACTCATTTACATTCCCTTGATTTCTCAAGTTCCCAAGTCCTTGATATGGCAATGAATATATGCCCTAATATCCTCTACATACACAAATCCTTTTGGAACATGAGAAAATTCTCCAATCGAATCTTCTAGGGTAGCCACATGTGGATACTGCTTGAAAATTGGCCAGGGGTGGTCCTTGACCTCCACTTCAGTTGGGTTTGCAATAAAAACATGAATAGAAGATGATCTCGCTTCCATGTTTAAATAAAAATACCTTTTAATCACTCTCAGTGAAAACCTCCAACAAATTCTTCCAGACGTCGGTGAAATCACTCAAGAAAAAATCTAATTACCTCTAAATAGCCTCTGATGGCACTTAGTCACTTTGAATCTCTCAGAAATCATTCTAAATGCAGGGTGATTAACAATGAAGTGTATTCAACCTTTTAGCCTTCACGAGAAACCCTAATCTCCCATTGACATAAATGATTGTCTATGAAAGATATCGGATCTCGCTCAGAACATATCCATGCCGGATAATCCTCTCCAATATCTGGAACATCTTCTAGAACCTCTTCCTGAGCATATGCAACATCTTCATGAATTTTGCCTACCCCTAAGGCATCTACCTTAGTTACTGAATTAGCTCACTACTGGTGGAAGAGCAGCCACTTCTACTAGATAGGTAGTTGGGACATTCCCGTCTGATGATTATTCTTCAATCTTCCTAACCCATCTCTGAGTATGATCTTGCTGGATTTCGCTAACCTTCTCTTTCTCTTTCTTATTTGATCCTCCATTACTAACTGGTGGATTTTTGCTTCTACAAAACTTAGCAATATGTCCAACTTCATTACATGCATAACATGTGACATTATTCTTTTGAATTGCTTTGCTAAAAATGGTGAAATTGCTTGACCTGCACTGATTAGCCATATGTCCAAATTTTCCACAAGCATAGCATTTTACATTCATTCTACAATATTATGTCTTATGGCCAAACTTATTTCATTTAGAACATTTACTGGGAGCAGAATCAGAATTCTAATTTTCTCTGTTTCTACATTGCCTAGCCATGTGACCAAATCTATTGCAAACAAAACATCTACCATTGAATTTATAAGCATTGAATTGTCTTACTAGTGCCTTATGGTTTTGATCTTCATTAGTAGTACCAGAACTCTATCCTTGCTCAAATCCAAGTCCACTGGAATCTCCAATCTATCTCTGTCTCTTCAATAACTCATCAAGTTGTGTTGAGGTGATCTTGAATTTTTTTTTGTACTCACTTGCAATAGTTAAATCTTCTCTGAGTATTATCATGTATCTCTCAATCTCTTTCTCATTACTCTAGGATTGTACCAAATTAGGTCTCAAGATATCATTTTCATGAACCAACTTACCACACTTTTCAAACTTGTTCTTGAGGGATACAACAAGATTTTCTTCCTTTTTCTTTCTGTCCTCAATCTCCTTAGACATCCTCATAGTTATAAATTGCATTTCATTCTTCATAACCATGTTCTCCAGACTCAGTTTCTGACATTGCTCCTTAAGTACATTTTTCTCTTCATCATCCTGATTTTGCAAAAGTTTCTTCCTTCTAGCTTGAACAGATGATAGCCTCTCTTGTAGAACAAGAATGAATTCCTTGGTAGAATTCAATTCATCTTGTAGCTTTAAGTTCTTCAACCTTTCAGCATCATAATCTTCAAGTGCCATCTCAAGCTGCTTCTCCAAAGCCATATTCAATGATTCTGGTTTCAAGATCTTCCTCAAGCTATTAAACTTCCTTCAAGGTACAAGGATCTAATACCAATTGTTGGAAACCAATAACACTAAGAGGGGGGGTGAGTCGGTGTTATACTGAAATAGTAAATTTTAGCCTTAACAAAACATACATACACCAACCAGTATACTGGTATAAACATAATTGAAAGAAGTAAAGAAACTAATAAGCCAATCACATAAATGAGAACCAGAACACATAGATTTATATGTGGAAAACCTCAAAGAGGAAAAAACATGGTGGGATTTGTGACCCACAATATCAATCCACTGGCCATATGAAGAGATATTATAAAATATGAGGGGCTTGCACTTGCAGGAAGGCTTATAGCCTAGAGCACACTACTCATTGATAATAGGAGCCTCGCTGACTACTTAAAATTCCAGACTACAATCCGAAGAAGTGTGAACTGCTAAGTTAGCATCTTCTATGCCAGAATACAGATCCAATTTAAGCTCTGTCTATTCTGGTCTGAAACCCTAAACCCTTTACCAAAATAACCCTTACAATGAATTCCTCACATACATAATCTCTCTAAATAATTTTGTATCATATTACATTCGCATATCCATAATCTCCTATCTCATGTCCTTATGAAAATAATCTATCAAACTGACCTATATACCCTACAAATATTTATACCTTATGTCGGCTTACAATGATATATATAATATCAAATTATATGTCGGTCAGATAAAATGAATGTATAAATATTAAAACAAATTGTCGATGCTAGATCTAGGATAAGTCAGCCTCAATACTGATAACCTTTATTCTACCATGTTAGCCTGCATTGCTGGTGACCAAAGAAATCTTTCTGACCTACCACTGTCGATGAACTTTAGGAGATATCACCTATGCATTGAATGCATAGTGTTGGTTCATGGTTGCATCTTCTTGCTTCTTCCTCCATACCTACTTGGCCTTACTCTTCTTCCAATTTCAGTCTTGTGAGATGGTCTTACCTTCTTTTGCTGATGGGTTCTTTTATTTCTAGATTCTACTACATGATCTGGAGTAGTGATATAGTAGCACACAACATCCATTGCAACCTCATGATTGGGGAACCTTCTATCATACCGGTTTGACCATCTTCTTCTGGTTATGTTTTTGTGATTGGAAACCAGAACTAGTGGGCCTTTTAATCCTGCAGGGACATATCTCCTTTGGTTCCATGCAATTCTCTGACTTCCATATGCTCTATATTCATTTCTTTATTGAGAATACCTACTATATCGGTCCTCATCCTTGTATACATGTCTTCACCAATTTTGGCTAGATAAACCTTCTTCCGAGAAGCATTTCTAACTATGACGGTCTGTCCCTTGTGATCTCCATTTGAGGAGACAAACAAAATGTCATTATGGGGAACATTCTTGCTAGTGGAGCATTCACCGACACCACTTCCTAATCCTTCGATGTCCTTGGCATGCATTTTCTTTTTCAACATTTTGTCCAAAGCCTCATTGCTGCCATCAAACTAGGTTCTTACCTTGGGCTCATCTTTACATTTCTCAAGACCATTTCAAAGAGTCTCCATTTATCCAACTACCTATTGATATTATTTATCTTTTACCTCTAGCTCAGATGCTAGATCTTTACACTAGTACACCTTGGTATCTTCTTGTTGAGTCTTTAATTTTGAGACACATTTCTCAGATTCTTCAAGGCATCTGATCAATCGGTTTTTCTCCACAATAGCATCATTCTTGAATAGATTGTATTTATTTCTTACTCTACTGAGTTCTTCAAGTGCATTTATAACCTCTACTTCAAGATCAACTTCTAATTCCTCTTCTTCTTCACCTTCACTATCACTACCAAACACATCTTGCCAGTAGGAGTGATCTCCATGATCATTCTTAGATGTGTGTTTCTTATCTTTTGATTCTTGAGCTAGGAAGAGGTGGGTTCCTTCATCATCATTGTTATGGTTTCTAGCACATTTGCCTTCATCATCTGTAGATACATGAGATACATTTCTCATTCTATCTTCACAAACTAGTTCTATAGTAGTAGGCTCATTTCCATAGAGCTTCTTTAGTCTATCCCATAAGCTTTTTGTCGATCTGCATCTATCCACCTGTGAGGAAACATCATCAAATAAACCACACAATATAGACTTCATTGCTGCATCATTACACTAGTTTTTTCTCTCTACATCTAAATTAGTGGGAGGACTAACTTTACTAGGGTAGCCATTTACAATAGACATCCACACATCAAACCCTAAGGAGGACAAGTAGACTTCCATTCTGTAACTCCAAATGGAATAGTTTAAACCATCAAATGCTAGAGCAACGATTGACACTAAACAAACCATTGTGTCCTTAAGCCAGAATGTACCCAAGCTAGGGAAAGCTTATTAACCAGGAACGTAGTGCTCTAATACCAATTGTTAGACATAATGCACCACTAAGAGGGGGGTCAATCAGTGGTTCTCAATCTTTTCCCTTTAGCTATCCTATGTGAGTATATCGGTTAACAGATTTAAATGAATTTAGACTTATCGTTTATAAGGGAGACTAATAAAAAATGCACTCACACATAAAATGACATCACATAACACCAGCATGTACGAGGAAAACCAAAGATGGGAAAAACCTCACTAAGAAATGTTGCTGGAGTCTACTACTCCAATCCAGCCTCAAAATGAATCATTGATTACAATGTTTAGGGAACCAACCCAAAGAGCACCAACCCAAGGAGCTAAAAAGCTTGCACCGAGCTCCAACTCAGTGATTACAAAACATAATCATTTACAAGTTAATAGCCTTGTTACAAATGGATTTTTTAAATCTTCTCCAAATCTCTCTATTGGATCTTCTATCTAGTTCACTATCGGTTCTCTCTCTTTGGGTTCTACTTTTTTCTAGTTAAGCACTCTATCGGTTCTTCTATCTACCAATTCTACTCTTCTTTCAACTACTCTTCTGCTCTCCACTAGCACTATCTTATGTTGGTTCTATGCCTGCCTTCTCTGTAGTCTTTTGCACTTCTTCTCTGCCAGTTTGACCTCTGTCAATTCTCTCCTTTCCCAGACTCAATGGTTGACTGCCAATAGCCTCACTGATGCCGGTTGAACACTTCAACCCTATTCTTCCTCACACTTAGTCTCTTCTCCTTCTTCTTGATGAGCACTTGACTAATTTCACTCCTTTAGCAAAAACACTCTCTCATCGAGTGGCAACCTCCATCAATTTTGGCTTGCATATTTATAAACTTGTTTTCCCACCAAAAGCCAATTCAAATTTCAGGCTCTTAGAGTTTTCTTCTACTGACCAAAACTACATCCAATATGATCTGATCTACCTTGGATCAAACACCTACTTTGGAGGGATAATCCATCATGCATTTTCCATCTATCCAAAGTATGTTTGCCAAGAATAGAAAACCTAGCCTTGTTTTCCATCCTTGAAATCAGTTGACACATTCATGACCCAGCTGTTTCCTTCTCAAGATTCTCCTGCAATCTAATTTCCTTGCTTTGATCTCGGTGCCAACAAATCCCTGATCTCTCTCTATGGTTCATCCTTTGTTGAGCTACAATCCTCTGATCCAATCCGCAAATCATGGGCTCCATATTAAATTCTCAACCATTAGAACACCTATAATGCCTTGATGATATAAACACCGTGACCGACTTCTACCTTCTTGCCACTTGGCACCTATGTATTGCACATGTCAGTATCCAACTCAGCATTCAACTTATCGACATTGGGTTGGTTCTCACTTGATCATTTGGAAAACCCTCTTACCAGTACAAACCCTTACTGGTTCAACCTTTCATTTTGCTTCTCTTCCAGTGGAATACTCAACCGGACAACACTCTTGCTAACCTACCTTATACACATCTTCATCAGATGAGAGTCTTCTGCATTTGCACATTGTTGCATTACTAGTGGACATACTTACTGGTAAACACCTTGATGACACCATGTCATCATCCTTCAACTAATTCCATCTTAGGCATCTGCATGTCGGTTGCACTCTCGATCTACAGTTGCTTAGTCTTTATTTCTTCATCATCAGTTCGAACAATATCTCAACTGGTTTGTCAAAGTGACAAACTCATCACTCTTCATCTATCTCAACAACTCATCATATCTTCTTTGTCAGTCTAATGCATAACCTTGATTTCATGCACTTGAGGCATCTTTGTGATTGACTAGTAAATAAAGTGTGAGCCTTCAAAGACCTTCCCTTACCTCTTCTTCCTTATCTCACAAAACTATGATGCACACTGTGCATAATAGGAGATAAGCTCCACTTACCGGTGGCAGTGGATCCTTGTCATCTGCATCCTGCAATACACTCATGTGGCTTCCTTTTTTATGCAGCATATCTTCATACAGGCACATGTGATCTGATTGGGCACACTCACTGTTATTCATCTTGGTGTAGGGAACCTAGCACTCCAAGAATGCAAGCTTTGATTTTCTTTTAGTGTTGTCAGTTAATGTGTGATTTAATAATGGACCAACCATTGAGGACTTAGTAGAACCATGGTTGATTTGTCCAAATTTTGGTTTGAGTCAATTGTGCTTAGGATGTTGTTAACCTGAGAAGTGAGTTGCCTAGGTAGGTCACAAGCAAAATACTCTAGATGAATGTATTCATGGATTAGGAGTCAATTGAGTTGTGTTTAGGTCTTGTAAGTTGTTTGATGACCTTCAAGATTCCTAGAATGCAATAGAATGCAAAATTGCATCTTGGAGCAAAAGTTGTCAAAAGTTGTTGAGCAACCTTTTGCAATTTCTTGCAAAAGTTACATTTTTGGTTATGGGCGATAGGTAGTTAGTTGAACTAACTAAACTAGTGGATATAAGCCAAATTTCACTTCATTGTATGGGTTGGAGGATTGGAAATGCAAGAGCAAGTTTTTGGTTTGTGAAACAATCTTGTTCCCATCGATTTTTGACAGTTTTGTCTTGTTTTTCATTGCTTGTATGGTCCAGTACAGAATAAATGGTGTAAACTCATTGCCATATTTGTATGTTCATTTTATTTTCTTTCAATAAGGTTGATTTGTGGGTTTTATTGTTCCAGGTTGTGAAGATTATGTCATTCTTTGCAACTAGGAGCAAAACACTTACAAGTAGGGTTTAAGAGCAAGAAATGGCTCTAGCCTAGGCATTCTTTGATGGAACTTGTTTAAATCATTAAGAATGCTAGGTTAGGTTTTGTACATAATTTTGGAATAGGGTGTGTGATATTTTAGGTCTAGGAGGAGGAGAAACAATGAAGTCCTAGGCTCACCGCTGGGAGTAGGTGAGTTAGGACAGTAAGAAAAGTGCGATTTGTGAGCACTTGGAGATTGATGTAGGCCCAAGTGGCATATGTATCGAAAGCCCTCAGAGTGTCCTTGAAGGTTCCCAAGGTGTTTAGAGTAGGATTTTTGATTGGAAAAAGGTTTTAGACCAAGTTTGTCAATCCATCGATTAAGCCTAAAACCCCACAAAATAGTGCAACATTGGAAACCACACCTGTATAGATAACCCAAATGTACTTTTCTAATATTGTAGAAAAATTCCAAAAGGGTATCTGAATCAATGATTTTCTCCTATTCTTTTATGAGACTTTTGCAAATTAAACCCCGAAAACCGCTTAAGGAGGGCTAATCCAATTAGGCTTATTTAGGTTCTGGTAGAGACCTAGAAGGCTTGAGAAACCATGGCAATGGATTTGGTGAGTCTTAAACTTGAAAAAAAAATGAAGACACCTTATTAATGCATTGGTTAACCATAAGAAGAGTTGGTGTGTTAAGATCTTAGCAAGAGTGGTTGGAGCCTAGGAGAGGTGAGTGTGAGTAACTAAGGTGATAACCTCAAGTGGAGGAAATGATTGTCTATAAACCATTGGCTATACCTAGGAGGCAAGTCAAGAAGGTTCAAACCTTGGAGGTATCATTGTCATAACCCTTACCAAGTTCCATAGGAAGGACTTGAGTAGTAGTAGGTTGAGTAGGACAAGTCACTCAAGAAGGTGAAACAAATAAGGCTCCAAGACTCTCTACATCAGAGTGGTATCAGAGCCTTTCTTTGAAAGCTTTGGTGTATGTCAGATTGTGAAGAATTAGAATAAAGTTCAATGCCTCCAAAGGAAATGACTCTAGAAGCCATCTTATAGATGGTGGTAGAGATGATAGAAGGATTGAAGGATGCAGAAGGAAGTAGAGGAACCAGAGAGGTAAAGAAGGAGAAGGGAAAGGTTAAGACAGAATGGGGTGATGAGACTAATGAAGAAGTGGAAGATAGAGAGGAACCAATAGCAGTAGCTATGCCTCAAGACCAAAATTTATTCCTAGATGTAGTCAAATCCATTTCTAAGGACAAATTGGATGGATTACCCACATATGGAGGAAACTTCAATGGAGAAGAGTTGCTAGATTGGATAGAAGCTCTCAATTATCATTTTGATTACAAAGAGGTCGCAGAAGAGAAAAGAGTTATGTGGTCAAATCAAGAATGAGAGGATCAACATTGGTTTGGTGGAATATGATGCAAGAAGAAAGGATACAAGAAGGGAAAAAGAAGATAACTTCATGGGAGTGTATGAAGATCAAACTTAAGGCACAATTCCTTCCAAGAGATTATGAAGTTCACATTCATAAGAGATTGCAAAATATGAAACAAAGGGAGTTAGACGGCAATGCATACACCAAAGAGTTACATAAGCTCATTTTGAGGGCTAGGAAGCATGAGAATGAGGTGGAGAAGTTGGCCAGGTATATGAATGGCCTTAGACAGAATATACAAGATGAAATAAGTATCCTCACACCAGACACTATCCATAAGTGTTTTTAGTTGGCCTTAAGGGAAAAAGAGAAGATTGAAAGGAGGAGTGAGCAAAATCAGAAATATAGGGGAGGAAAGAATTTCAGAGGTAGAGGGAACTTTGGTAGAGGGAAGCAATCCTCAAGAAGTGAAGAGCAACAAGGCCAAGAAGGCAGTGGAGACTCTTAGAGAGCAGCATTTAGAGGATCCTATAGAGGAAGGAGAAATTTTAGGGGCAAGTTTGGAAACTCGAGTAGAGGAAATACAATTTTCACTGGTAGATGTTACCATTGCAATCAAGTTGGGCATACCATGAGTAAGTGTCCAGGGAAAGCCTCAATCTCCACAAGTTCATACATGGGGGAAAGAAGGAATCAATTGATGCAAGAGGAGGACAATTAGAGTGTAACTTCTTCAATCAACAAAGTAGGCCTAGTGACAGAGGGAGAAAATTTGATGATGAGGAGAACAATGCTCAAGATACCCCAAGCTCAAGAGCCACGACAAAGGAAAAGCTTGTTTAAGACCACTTGTAGGTCACATGGAAAGGTTTGTAAAGTGATTGTAGATTCAGGTTCCACTGAGAATATTGTCTCAGTTGAAATGCTGGACAAACTCAAACTAAAAAGATTACCTCACCTCACCCCCTACAAGGTGTCATGGCTCAACTAGGGGCAACATGTATTGTTTGATGAACAAGCATGGGTGGATTTTGAAATTGGTGAGTACAAGGATAGATTATTTTGTGACATATTGCCTATGGATGCTTGTCATTTTCTATTGGGCCATCCATGCCAGTATGATGTGAAAGCTACTCATGATGGGGAGAAGAATAGCTATCTTATCACCAAGAATGGGAAAAAGTATCAAATGGATCCACTACCTGAACCAAAGGAAGAAAAACAAATAGGCTCAAGTGTGATGCTGATGAGTGGAAAAGAGTTTCTCAAAGTATTGAAACAAGAAGGACATCAAGGCCATGCTATAGTGTTGAAACTTAGTGAAGAAGCTAAGGCAGATCCAATGAGTGAAGTGCCTCAAGAGGTGCAAGAACTACTCATACATTATGCAGAAGTGATAGGGGATGACTTACTTCATTCCTTGCCTCCAATGAGAGATGTAAATCATCAAATAGACTTAATACTAGGGGGAAATGTACCAAACAAGGCTTCCTACAAAATGACACCTAATCAAAATGAAGAGATAGAAGGGAGGAAAATGGAGAATGTGCATGGACTCCAGAGCAATCAACAAGATTACCATAAGGTGTCAATTTCCTATGCCAAGGATTGAGGACCTATTAGACAATCTAGGAAGTGCAAGCTACTTCACCAAGGTCGACTTAAAGTCTGGTTACCATCAGACTAGAATCAGACCTAGGGATGAATGGAAGACAACCTTTAGAACCAATGCAGGCCTACATGAGTGGTTGGTAATGCCATTTGGCCTCACCAATGTACCTAGTACCTTCCAAAGGCTCATGAATGAAGTCTTAGTTGAATTTATTGGTATATTTATAATTGTTGATCTTGATGAAATTCTGATCTACAATAGGTTCAAGGAGGAACACCTCAAGAATTTGGAGATGGTTTTGAAGAAGTTAAAGGAGGCTCAACTCAAGATTAACCTTGAAAAATGTGATTTTTTGAAAACAAAGCTGGTATAACTTGGTTTTTTTATTTCTCATGGATGTTTAAAAATGGATCCAAGTAAGGTATAAGCAATACTTAATTGGCATATCCCTAGGGGCATCAGTGAAGTTAGAATCTTTCATGGAATGCCATCTTTTATAGGAAGTTTGTGAGAAACTTTAGCCATGTTTGTGCTCCTATTCTCAATACTATTAAAGGTGGGATTAAATGTCACTTTAAGTGGACAGAGGAAGCCAATAAGGGGTTTGAGATGTTGAAAACCAAGATAGAAGAGTTGCCAACCCTTAGATTGTCTGATTTCAATCAGTTGTTTATAGTAGAATGTGATGCAAGCCAGAGGGCAATAGGGGTAGTTTTAAGCCAAGAGGGACATCCTATAGCTTTCTTCTCAGAAAATTTAAATGAAGCTAAGAAAAGGTACTCCACATATGAATTGGAGCTGTATTCAATGGTCCAAGCATTGAAAAAATGGTGTCACTACTTGCTGCCCAAAAAATTTGTAGTCTTCACTGACAACCATGCTCTTAGTTTTCTCAATGGGCAAGAAAAGTTGAACCAGAGACACCTAAAGTGGGTTGAGTAGCTACAATCTTATACATTCACTATTAAACACAAGAAAGGGACAACCAACAAAGTTGCTAATGCACTAAGTAGGAGAATCATGACCATGTAGGAGATTCAATTGGAAAGTGTAGGTTTGAGTGAGTTAAAAGACCTCTACAAGGATGATAAGGATTTTGCAGAGATATATAATGTTTGTACTAATTTTTCTAATACCTCACATGTCTCTTATTCAGAATACATGGTACAAGAGGGTTTTCTATTCAAAAGTCATCTTGTTTGAATGCTTCAATGTTCTATGAGACAAAATATTATTCAAGAGAAGCATGAAGGAGGTCTAGGAGGTCATTTTGGCATTGATAAGACTTTGGAGCAGGTTGGTAGGTTTTATTATTGGCCCAAGTTGCAATGAGAAGTGAGAAGGTTTGTAGAGAAATGTACCATCTGTGAAAGAGAAAAAGGAACCTCAAGTAATGCAGGTCTATATTAGCCATTGGTCATACCTCAAAGGCCTTGGGATTGTTTGAGCATGGATTTTGTGTTAGGCTTGCCTAGAACACCAAGAGGATTTGATATTGTGTATGTGGTAGTAGATAGGTTTAGCAAAATGGCACATTTCATACCTTGCAAGAGTACCAATGATGCCACCTATATTTCATGCTTCTTCTTCAAGGAGATAGTCAAAATTCATGGTATTCCAATCAACATTATGAGTGATAGAGATGTAAAGTTTTTGAGCCACTTTTGGAGGACACTATGGAGGAAGTTGGGCACCAAATTATCTTTTTCATCTGCCTATCATCCTCAATTAGATGGTCAGACAAAGGTAGTTAACCAGTCATTGGGTAATTTGCTAAGATGTCTTACCAAGCAACATGGGCAGACTTGGGATCTAGTACTTGGACATGCAAAATATGCATATAATGACTCAGTGAACCATAGCACTAGTAAAAGTCCTTTTGAGATAGTGTATGGATTCCATCCTAGGAGCATATTAGAGCTCAGAGATCTTAGTTCAATGGCACCCAAGAGTGCACAAGGGGAGAACTTTGCAAAAAGGCATTAAAGAGGTGCATGATAAGGTAAGGCAATCCTTACAACAAAAATCCAAGCAGTACAAGGTTCAAGCTGATAAAACAAGGAGGAAGCTACAATTTTAGGTAGGAGACTTAGTGTTGGCATACCTTAGGAAGGAGAGACTTCCAAAAGGGCAGCCTATCAAGCTCATGATGAAGAAAATTGGACCTCTCAAGATGATGCACAAGTATGGGCAAAATGCCTATGAGGTTGAAGTTCCACCTACCTTGCGGATATCTCCTATCTTTAATGTATGGGATCTATATCCATACAAGGGAGAGTCACTAGTAAACCAAAATGATATGCCAGCATCGGTTCATGAAGATTGGGTAAAGGATTTGCCACCTAGTCAACCAGTTGAGTTAGAGAGTATCTTGGATACCAAGATAGTAAAGAAGACAAGGAAGGGAGTTTACAAGAACTATCTTGTTAAGTGGAAAAGGTTACTAGATTCAGATGTCATGTGGATTTAAGAGGTAGATATACTTCAGCATGGAGTGGAGATTTCAGACCTTATAACTCAAGGGACTTGAGTTCTTTGACCTGGGGGAGTATGGTGCAAGGCACCTAGCACTCCAAGAATGTAATATTTGAATTTATTTTAGTTTTGTGAGTTAATGTGTCATGTAATAATGGAACAACCATTGAGGATTTAGTAGATCCATGGTTGAGTTGTCCAAATTTTGGTTTCAGTCAATTGTGCTCAGGATGTTGTTAACCTGAGAAGTGAGTTGCTTAGGTAGGTCACAGGAAAAATACTCCAGATGAATGTATTCATGGATTAGACATAAATTGAGTTGTGTTTAGGTCTTGTAAGGTGTTTGAGGACCTTCAAGAGTCCTAGAATACAATAGAATGCAAAATTGCATCCTGGAGCAAAAGTTGTCAAAAGTTGCTGAGCAACATTTTACAATTTCTTGCAAAATTTGCATTTTTGGTTATGGGTGTTAGGTAGTTGTTTGAACTGACTAAACTAGTGGATATAAGCCAAATTTCACTTCATTTTATGGGTTGGAGGATTGGAAATGCAAGAGCAAGTTTTTGGGTTGTGAAACAATCTTGTTCCCACCTATTTTTGACTATTTTGTCTTGTTTTTCATTGCTTGTATGGTCCAGTATGGAATAGATGGTGTAAAATCATTGCCATATTTGTATTTTCATTTAATTTTCTTTCAATAATTTTTATTTTCAGGTTTGATTATTCCAGGTTGTGAATATTTCTGTCATTCTTTGCAACTAGGAGCAAAACCCTTGCAAGTAGGGTTTAAGAGCAAGAAATGGCTCTAGCCTAGGCATTATTTGATGGAACTTATTGAAATCATTAAGAATGCTAGGTTAGGGTATGTACATAGTTTTTTAATAGGGTGTGTGATGTTGCAGGTCCAAGAGGAGGAGAAACAATGAAGACCTAGGCTCACCGCTGGGAGTAGGTGAGTTAGGACAGTAAGCAAAGTGCAATCTGTGAGCACTTGGAGATTGCTGCAGGCCCAAGTGGAATATGTATGGAAAGCCCTCAAAGTTTCCTTGAATTTTCCCAAGGTTTTTAGATAATTATTTTTGACTGGTGAAAGGTTCTAGACCAAGTTTGTCAATCCACCGGTTAAGCCTAAAACCCCACAAAATAGTGTTGTATTGGAAACCACACCTATATGGATAACCTAGATGCACTTTTCTAATATTGTCTACAAATTCCAAAAGGGTATCTAAATCTATGATTTATTCTTTGGCTTGTTTGGAACTTTTTCAAATTAAACCCCAAAAACTCCTTAAGGAGGACTAATGCAATTAGGCCTATTTAGGTGTCGGTAGAGACCTAGAAGGCTTGAGAAACCATGGTGATAGATTTGGTGAGTCTTAAACTTAAAAACACAATGAGGACACCTTATTAATGCATTGGGAAACCATAAGAAGAGTTGGTGTGTTAAGATCCTAGCTGGAGTGGTTGGAGCTCAGGAGAGGTGAGTGTGAGTAACTGAGGTGATAACCTCAAGTGGAGGATTTGATTGTCTAGAAAACATTGGCTATACCTAGGAGACAAGTCAAGAAGGTTCAGACCTTGGAGGTCTCATTTTCATAACCCTTACCAAGTTCCATAGGAAGGACTTGAGTAGTAGTAGGGTTGAGTAGGACAAGTCACTCAAGAAGGTCAGATAAACAAGGCTTCAAGACTCTCTGCATCACATCTCTTCACATGGTGACTGCATCACTATTCGGTGGGAGTCCTATTGCTATGCATCCAGACAGTGTATCAGTGATCTATACATCATTATCCTCCTATGTTGATGTGATTTAGATAACACTCTGCCTCTTCATCATAATAAAAAGCTCAATATCTTTCCCACTCACAGATGTCATCATTTACCGGTTGTTATATCATACCGATCTCTTGTCCATATCTTCTACACAAGTCAAGCATTAACTTGTGTACCCATGACTCTAATGGTCATTATACTGAATGACATTCTCTCCCTTATGGTGAACTACAACACTAAGTGACATCAAATATATCACATTCGGTATACATCCATGACAAAGTTGCATATACATTTCTTATACCAGTAGCCATCTTATAGCGGTTGACATCAATAACAACACAATGCCAACACTATAGCCCTGATAGAGTTGTCTGGATCACTTTCCTTTATTATTATATAGTTTTTAATATGCCTTTAAACCTTTTGTTTGTTTTTCATTTGGCACCTTTAAGCAACTTGATAGGTTGGGAACCAAAGTGGTAGAAGGAAAAACCTTTATATTTTTCACTTAATCCAAAGGATATTAATTTGCCACAAAATTAGTTGTAGGAGTATTAAATATGAACATATTGTTGGAGACTCTGCCTATACATGACAAGACATTCCAAAGGAACAAAATCTTTGGTTATTAAATTAATAAAATCATCAAGATTAAAACAAATTTCAAAGAAATCTCACTATTCCTAATTGGTTTTTATCATATAATAGAGGTAATTCCCCTTTTATTTCTTGGTCCATTTCTAGATCACGTTCTTTCTCGTGCTTTTGTTCTTGTTCCTTAGGAGACTCACCATCTTCCTTTGCATGATTTTCTTCAATATCTTCTTCTTCATGACCATTGTTTGAAATTTTGTCTTCTTGATGCTTCTTTAGGATATGAGGAGACTCGTTCCTTTCCTCATTGCCTTACTCACTAGTATCCCCTCCTCCAACCATGTAGTATAGAGCTTATTAACTCTCTTTATTCAAAGAATCCATGTCTACTCCTTCATTCAAATTTTTCTATTTCATCCTCTCTTTCTATCTCTTCAACCTTGACATTTACTTGTGGCAAGATCATTTCTTTTGTGTCATCTTAAGGGAAGATTTATTACATTACATGTTTTTCCGATTCCTTTGGCCCCTCTTTTATGTTATTTTCTAGAATATTAATCCTTCTAGATTCACCCTCCTCCTCATATTCAATATGAATAGCATCTTATTATTGTTTCTCAATTATTTATTTTTCTATTTCACTAACTAAAGGGGTTTGCACAAGATTTTCCTCTTGGCCTATCACAATTCAATGAGGTTTTGGGTTGCCTCTTTAGTCTAAGTGGAAGGAGCACCTTTATATTATAAACTTGGAGCTTCTACCCTTTCCTTCTTCTTTCTCTATACAATTATTTCTCTTCCACTTTAGTTTACTCCTTAGACCAACCTATGATTGTCCTTAGTGGATTTGGTCCCTTCTTCAACCTCTTATAAACTCTTGGAATGTCTTTTTTTTCTCCTTAGCCTTATCTATTTGATGAATTTAGAATGGGGTAGTAGTGGCAAAAAAACAAGGCTGAGGATTACCTTTTTTAGTCTTTTCTATACTACTGAAAGGATCCTTTTGGGCTTCATTACTAGCTTTCATTTGTTTGTGCACCTTAATGGGATCTTGTTCTATATATTCCCCAACATGACTTGTTGGGTGAGCTGAAGGAGGTGGATTCTTAGATGAAGAAGGATTATTTTTCTCTTAGATGTAAATTCTTTCTCTTGTTGGGGCTTCCCTTTTATGTATAGAAAATGAAGCATTGGATAAGGAATTTTGTTCTTCTCAGGTGTTTAATATATGTCATCTCGCACTAGGAGCTTTATGCCTTATTGATTTGTTAGGTTCATATCCATATTATGAATTGGGATGTCAAAGATCCTATTTCCATTGTATACTGGATATAATCTATCTTCACTATCCTTAGCCCAAGCATTATCTGGAATCCATATTCCATCCACTTGGTTTGTCAAGTCTAAATCTAACCTACAATTGTCTCTTATTCTCACCTCATGATCACTACATAGTTTTCCCACTGATCTTCAATATTAGGAACATGTTTAAAATGAAACCCTATCACCTAACTAAATGTACTAATGAGATCAAATTTGTTGGCATTTGGCATAACTGATACATATACAGGTGATGTAGTTGAAGTTGGATGACTGCACCGGTAAAGGATAGAAGTCTATTTGTGATGAAGAGATTGATATTATAGAGGACATGATCAGTTATTTATGTTGTCATTGATGGCAACTAATGTCAACTGATGTTCATGATGTTTTGTTTTTTCATCTTAGCGATTTGGTTTACCAAAAGACGGGGTTTACCAGTACAGAGCTAAAGTTTGTGAAATAGGACTTTGACCGGTGATGATTGGTGATTTGAGGTTTTGGATGGTGAACTTGTATTATTGAAAGGTGTATCTAATTGTAACTAGAACTTGTGGAGATTATCAGAAGCCATGTTTCAAATTTTTGATGAAGTTTTGCTAAGGTTTTAGTAGGGTTTAGGACCGGTGAAGAAATCATCAAACCAGTAATGATTTATGTTATGACGGTTATTGATAGCGAGTCTACATGAAGATGGTAACACAATACAACTCATGTGAAAGATTTAATTATTGTTGTGGTGCGATTAAAGGAATAATTTCTTGGGAATCAGTGAAACCCTAAGTAGAGTGTTTTGAGGGTTTGACTTTGGTACATATCATATTCCAGTGATGGGTTACGATCAACCAATGGTTGATATTGCATTGTAATTTATTGTAATGATATTTATAACAATTTGTGATGGTCTCTTATGATTTGAATCATAAATTCATGATGTAATTAGGGTTTTGTGGCCGACCTAGTTGAGATGGCTATTTAGGATGACATAGTTGATGTTTATTATGTCGGTGGTCTTTGATAATGTGTTAAGCCTCCAAGTGAAGTGTGAGATCTTCCTGAGAGTTGTAGAGTGTTATGTATAATTGGATATAATCAAGCAAGCACAAAAGTGCAAGAAAACAAATCATTTTCTTAATGTTGTTCCTTAACAGTTGCATCAGGGTGAATCCCTTAACTAGGTAGGTCCTAATAGGCCTTAAACATTTAAATCTCCTAATAGGGTAGATCTCAAAAGAGTGTTAAATCCTCTCATGAGGTTGACCCTAACAGATCATCATGCTCCTAACTAGGCTACTAGGTAAATCCCTTAACCGGGTGACTTATAACAAGGTCTGCTCCTAACAAGGCTAAGCTACTAACAAGGCATACTTAAAAAGATTACAAATATTTGTAGGTGCCAACTTGAACTGTGGTTTTTCCCTATTTGGGTTTCCATGTCAAAAACTTATGGTGTTCATGTGTGGAATATTTTTCATGTGATGTTCTTGTTTATGTTTCATTTCATGCATTATTTTTGAGACACCAGTTATGATGGCTTTTTTGGCCATTTGGAGGAGTTAATTATGTGTTGCGTTGATGTTTTGTCATTAATGTCAACACTAGCTATTTTGGATGCTTTACCAGCTCCCTCTTGGTCCCGGTAGGTTGTATGATTTCTAGTTGGTTTGGATCTGGCATGATTCGGTATGCTCTGGTATGATTTGGTTATGGAATTGGCTTATTCATGCTACTCATGTTCATATTCAGTTAGTTGGTTTTGGTCTGGTGATCGGATCCTATCTTGTTTGCTTGGAAGCTTGGTTTGTGGTTCTAACAATGGTTTCATTGGTAGAGCTTTGGTGATGATCTTTGATGATATGCAGAAGTGGTGTTTGTGTAGCTTCTGGTATGGATTCAGGAGGTTGATGGTGATCATGTTCGAGACTTGGCAGATGGAGATCATTTCTTTAGCGTGTGGACCTATACTGGGTCTTGCTTGATCTAGGTTATGAACCAACTTAATGTAACATGTGGATTAGACCTCTCAATGTGTTTCACAGATATCTTATGGGTTGGATATTATTTGTTTGGTCTTAGGCTGACATTTTTTTAAATTATGTAATTGGTTTATTGTCTGATGGCCGTCCTGATTATTTATGGTCGAGGGTTTGTATATATTGTAAGATCTCATTGTAGATATGGATATAGGTATGGGATATGGAAATATAATCTATGAATAATGTAATATCATTGAGGTAGAGGATTTGGTCGATCATTGGAGATTGAGTTGGGTTTATGTAAGAGGATTTAGTCCTTCGGTATTGAGCTTAATAGGAATAGTACTCAGGCATAGGAGATGCTATCTTTATAGTTCATTCCTTTCTTTGGATTGTAATCTGGATTTTAATGTAGTTAGTGAGACTCCTTTTGTGATGAGAAGTGTACTCTAGGTTGTTGGCCTTCCTACATGTGCAGAACCTTCAATTGTAATTCACATACTTATTGCAAAAGTATTTTCTAGACTGTGGGTAGGCTTCCCACCATGGTTTTTCCCTTTACTGGGTTTTCCACATATAAATCTTGGTGTCATGTGGATGGTATTTATTCTGATTATTATTTATTCTTAATTTGTTTAACTACTATTCCGATATTAATGTTTTGGGTTCTCATATTAAAGTTTTAATTGCTCAATGCTCCAGTAATCTATGACAACTGATTTAAGCCCCCTCTCAGTTGTCTTCCAATTATTTGAATTGTTTAACAATTGGTATCAGAGCTCTGGTCCTCTCTACAAAAATATTAACTACTTGAAGAAGATCCTATGGCAACTAATAGTTCAATTTTGTCTAGTTCATCTGAAGCTATCTTTTGGAGAGATATTCCTAGGCTTGATGAAACAAATTACACAGTATGGAAGATTCGGATGGAGACTCATCTAAAATATCTCGACAAAGATATTTGGGAGATCACATAGAATGGTGTTACACCTTATAATATGACATCTGGTAATCCTCCCCTAAAAAACTTGGATAAGGAGCTTGAGAATTATTGTAGAGCAAAAGAAGCCCTCTTGTGTGCACTTTCTGATCAACAAATAATGGGATTAATAGACAAATCATATAGAAAGGTTATATGGGATAAGTTGGAGACTATTAATGAAGGTGACCCTACTATGAATATTGCTAAACTTGATGGTTATTGGGTGAGATATGAAAACTTGAAGATGGAAGAAAATGAAAGGATTACTGCATCCATGGAAAGGATAAATGAGATTGTAATGGGAATTCAATGTTGTGGTGTAACTCTAAGTGAAGATAAATTTGTTTCTAAAGTTCTGAGAGCCCTACCACATGCTTACAAGATGAAGGGTACTATAATTAATGAATTGAGAACAATGGCTAATACTTTAGTCAACAAAGATACCTTGGTTGGAAAATTATCTTCTTTTGAGCTTGAATAATTTGGACCTTCTAGAGCTATGAAGTTTGAACCAACTTTTCATGCATTTGCATCATCAACTGATAAGCAAGATTGGAAATCTTTATATGTAAAAGAATTAGATGAAATGAAGAGAGAAGATAATGATTTTGAGCAACTTGAAGCACTATTTGCTAGAAGAGTACCTAAATGACCGGTAGGAGGTAAGTATGAAGGAAAAGCACCTTTTAAATGTTTTGCATGTAATAAGATTGGTCATTTTGCATCTAGATGTCCTGAAAGGAATTCAATATTTGAAGAAAGGGTGAGAAGATCTTTTAAGCCTAACCCTGGATATCAGAACAAGTATAAGTACAGGAAAAATAAAGACAAATCATGCTACATAGCAGATGAGGAAGGTATTACTAATTCTGATGATGAACTGGTAGAAGATTTTATTAGATACTTGATCAGTCCCAAAGACACTGAGAGGGGGGGTGAATCAGTGTCTAACCAGTAAATGAAATATTTAAACTTGTTTGCAACTTTACAACCAAAATTAATGTACCGGTAAACAAGCAATAAAGCAATAAAGAGAAATAACAGTATAACAATCAATGCACACCATAATATAGATATTTTTGGTGAGAAAACCCAGTAGGGGAAAAAACTCAGTGGGATTTGTGACCCACAATATTTACTCACTAGCCAATATGAATAAATATTACTTATACAATAGGGGCCTACACATGCAGAAAGGCCAATAGCCTAGAGCTCACTGTTCAATCACAAAAAGGTGTCACACTGACTACAAAATTGGATAATTAAATCCAATGATAATGTACTACTCAAAATAGCATCTGCACTGTTGGATTCAATACCGGTTTAAGCTCTGTCAAATACCTCTGCCATAAACCTTTCTTCACTCTGCTCTGCTCTTATTCACTCATCTAAATTATTACATAAAAATGCATATACAGATATCCGTTCTCATTTAAGGCTTGCATTAATTACCTATACATATTTTGCTACCTTTCACACTTTTTCACACTAACAAAATGACCTATAAGATCTCATACATATATGAGTCTTTACAATACATCATGTCGGATATACAATATAATTACAATACAAAATAATAACATTTCCATGTCGACCAGGTTGTCATTAAGATCTTCTGTCGATGTAGATTGGGTGTCAGTGCGAATAATCTATAGTGCCTGTTGGTGCCGATAGATGATGTCTATTGCTAGTGTAAGCTATGAACCATGTTACCAGTTGGTTGCCATCAATGACAACATCAACTATTCTCATCTGAGTGTATAATTCCAACAATCTCCCCCTTTGGCATTGATGGTAACACTCATGAGAAAAATCCAAAAACTGATATCCAAAAATGAAGTCCAAAACTGATCCAAAAATAGGAGTGCTCCCCCTAAGTAAATGATCTCTTCTGTACATTTTTCTCTGTACTACTACTCCCCCTTTGACATCAATGACAAAGGATGTCAAAAAGAATCAAAGAATTTAAAATTCTGCCTCATAGCCTATATCCGGTTATGTACAATTTGAAAGATATCTGCCAAAATCAGATTAAGACTCTTCATGAATTTGGTGTTGTCATAAATGATGGTTTCAGTCTATTGGATCATACCGGTCAAATAATGCATCTGTTGCTCTGGTGATCTTTCTCCTTGAATTGTTTCCTTAGATAGATCAATCCACTGAGTTATAAGGTTATCCAATCTAGGACCAAGTTTATTTTTCAGCTCACGTGCCTTCATTATTATCCTTGCTTTTTCTTTTTCTAGTTTTTCAATCTTTTCCTCAGAAACTGCCATTTCTTGATCAAAAATTGAGGTAAGTTCTGAAGAACCTGTCATGTTGTCTGCTATATCATCAATCTCCTTTTGTGTTTTCTTTATCTCTTCTTCAATGTCTTCTGTCAGGTTGTGAGGCTTGCATGCTTCCTTATACAATTCTTTATATTCCAAAATAGTGGAATTAAGTACCGATAATAAGGAATCAATATGCTTAGTACAATCCTTGATAGTCTTATCAAATAATTCACTTTTATCCTTGTTCACCCTTTCCTAAATAGTCTCTTCATTTATTTTATCTATAGTTAGAATATTTGAAGCAATGAATTTGGACAATGTGTCCAATTTACCTAGAGATCCATCAATATGATCTATCTTACATGCCAGTTCAATAATTTTCAAAATAGGTAGAGTATCATCAATAGCCTTAAATGCTAAGGCGTTGCAATCTATGATCCTCTTTATGGAATCCAAAAGTACATCAATCAGATTTGTAGGCCTGTAATCAATTATGGAAGTGTTAGGTGGAGTGTGAGGTTCTGCAGTTGGTTTCTTCTCATCTCTAGATATCTGCACATTAACCACTTCAGCTATCTTGCTTCCATCATTGACTTTTTCTTTGTCCACTATTTCTTCCTTTTTCTCACTCTATGTTTGAACTTTGTTTTCAACCTTACCATCATCCTTACTCTCTGCCTTGCTAACTACCAGCTCATTTATACTTTGTTCTTGTCCTTTTTTAGTTTTAGTTTGTGCTTCTATTTCTACTTCTACCGATTTCTCATTATTAAGCTGAGTAGCATCTGGGATGGTATTTATTTCCTTTACTTTAGTTGGTATCTCAATATTCTAAGAGTCAACAATGTTGATCGGTGACTTAGAGATCTCAATATTTGTGGCTTTAGTTTGCTTTACCTCTGTGGTTTCCTTATCCAAGATAATGTTGAAGTTCTGAGTGTCCACATTCATGGTAAAATGAATGTTTGAATTCAGATTAGTATCATCTTGTGTCATTTCTTATGCCTTCTCTTTTGGTTGACTATTAGTTTGTATCGGTGCCTTTGCAGTTATTGGTGAGGTGTCCTGTGCTGGTGGAGGAAGGTTATCCTTGACCGTTATATCAAGTACACTACTAATTTTACTTTTACCTTTGCAAAAGACATCCATTTTTTGTCCATCCTTTTCTTCTTTCTTCTCTTTTTCCATAAAGAATATATCCCATTTGTCTTTCAATTCATCTACAATTTCCTTTACTTTGCCTGCCATAAGGCTAACTTGTCGGTGACCACTCACAAAATTTTTTTTGTTTTCCTCTGAAATTAAGTCATCAATTTCCTATTTGGAGTTAATAGGATGTACAGCAAGTAGAGCCTCTACTTTTAATTTCTTATCTAATTCCATTATCGACATTCTTTTAGCTTCTAACCACAAATACAAATCATTAGGAAGATCATCTATAATGTCAATAAGATTTTTCTTGTAGTATAAAGATGTAAAATAATTCTTTCCTCTATGGTGTTTTTATCTGAATCCTTGAAAGAATGATAAATTTTATTCACATTGCTAAGGTTACCTTCTTGTGTGATTTCATTTATCAACTCTTCTGGTGTAAGAGTATCCGATGCCTTAGGTTCTTGTTTCTTCTTTGGAGTTAACTTCCTCTTCCGACCACTAGGATTTCTTACAACCTGTTACTTATTTCTTTGAGTTCTTGTCTTCTTTGGAGATGGAGCAAGTGCCAATGAAGGTTTCCTTTTCTTTCTTACCTCTTTTAAATTTAGCCGCTTTATCACTTTCTGTCTTAGAAGAAGTAACAACCGGGGAAACATGAGCTATCAGTGTTTGCTCTGATTGACTTTATTTCATACTAGCAACAATACCGGAAAGACTAATCAAACCTTTTGTAACATCTTTTACCATTTTAGAAGCATCTTTCATGAATTTGTCTCTTTTCTTTCTCTACTTCATCATGGCTACATCACTTTCAATTGTTTTAGCACTACCAAATATTTTCTCTGATGGTTCCGATGGAGCATCTAGGAGTATTTTTGCATATGAGTCCAAGATATGAGAGTCAACCTCATATCCCATTTTAGTAATCCATACAGTTCTGGGTCTAACTACTTCCATCCAGATTTCATCTCTCTTCACTACAAAGCATATATGTTTATCATATTTATCTACAATGCTTTGGGAAATCCTTTCTTTGTTTCATTTTGGTTTGATTTTTTTAAAAATAATCTTTAACCAACTCATCACTATTAACTCCCATATCGATGATTGCCTCCTTTATCTTTTTTCCAACAGAAATATCATAGGCAAAATCTTTATGACCCATACTAGGGATCTCCTTTGAAAAGTAAAGCATTAAACATACTAACAGATTTCTAAATTTGAATGTTCCTTTCTTGTCACCTTTTATCTTATCCAAATTTTCTAGCAATTCATCCTTTAACCATTCACAGATATCAATCTTTGCATTTTTTACAATCATCTCATGTGCACTATGAATGCATGAACTTGACACATAATTCAACCTATTTGTGTGACCAACTTTATATCCAATTATCATGCTAGAAAATTTAACATTTTTATCCTTTATGTCATTGACCCTAAGTGACCGATTTTCATATGTAGCTCTGGTTAATCTCATAAATTACTTGTTAGGGATTTTCTTCTTCTTGTTAGGTCTAGAACTGGTGCAGGGTAAACTAGTAACAACTTTAATAGCTTCCTTGGTAATCTTGAATACTGAGTTCAACCACATAAGTTCTTTGTGAACCCTTCTAAGGACATAGTGGATGACTTCATCTGAGAATTCTAGCATATGGAGGATGTCTATGAAACCTAAATCCTCAACTACCTTATGTTCCAGTTTCACTACCCCATCCTTGTCAGTAATTACATTCATGTACATGTTCATCAAATCTTCAGATCCTAAAATTTCTACGTTGCAATGTATGGATGCCCTAGGGTCTTCGGTGAATGTGACTCCCTTCAGGATTTTAGAAAATGAACCAATAGAATCATCCTTTTTTTCTATCCTAGGAATGATCTTGAAAATGGGTCTAGGTCATTTAATATTTTCCACAATGGTAGGGTTTGCTACAAATTCGGGAACAAAAGATGAAGATGTCATTGTGAAAGATAAATACCTTTTAACTGTGAAATCCTTGAATGCTCTTAAAAGACCTTTGCTGCTTCACCTTTAGAATTCCCTTGCTCAATTTTTCTCTCTTCGAATTCTTGGATGCTTGGTGAATTGAAATGAGAGGTTATAATGCCTTTATAACCATAAATTGACTTACAACTGCAATAAATGCTTCGTCAGTGAAGGAAAAAATCCACATATCTTCCAGTAAAGAAGAAATACAACTTCTTACCATCAACCAAGGGTAAATGCATGGTTTTCAATTTGTTGCCTTACCCCTAAGGATTATTCCTTAGTTGGATGAAGAATCTCTTGCCAGTGCAGGATTACCCTGTTCTACCGGTGTAGTGACAAATTCATCACCTCTCTGAATTCTCTTTATAATTCATTGTTTTGAAAATTATTGCTTGATTTCAATCACCTTCTCTTTTCCTTTGTTATTAGATCTTTTATTATTCGCCTATACATTCTTGCTTCTACAAAATTTTGCAATATGCCCAATCTTGTTACATGCATAACAAGTTACACTGTTTCTCTGAATAGCCTTTCCATAACCTTGAATGGTTTGAGTTCTACATTGATTACATAAATGTCCAAATCTACCACAAACATAGCATTTCACATTCATTCTGCAATTGTTTGAGTTAAGACCATTTTTATTGCATTTAGAACATTGACTAGTGGGTAAGTTTGTATTCTAATTTTTCCTAAATCGGCACTAATTTGCTCTATGACCAAATTTGTTGCAATTGAAACATTTCCCATTAAATTTATAAGCATTAGGTTGCCTTACTAGTTTGCTGTGATCATGATTGTTTGCAGTCCCAAAACTTTCTCCATGTTCAAATCCATGTCCAATTGTTTCTCCATCAGGTTCCTGACTTTTTAGCATATCATCAAGATTATCTGAACTCTTCTTGAATTTGTCTTTGTATTCATTTGTAGTGATCAACTCATTTTCCAAAGTGCTAACTTGTCTCAAAAGATCCTCTTTGTCATGTTGAATGTGAATCAAATCAGTTTTAAGCATATCATTTTCATAGCTAAGCCTTTGAGATTCATCTAATCTTTTATTTATTCTTTTGGTCAAATCTTCTTCATTCCTCTTTCTATCTTCAATATCCTTGCATAGTCTTATGGTTAAATATTCCATCTCATTCTTCATGTTACTGTTCTCTTGTCTTAATTTGTCTACAATATCTCTAAGAGTTTCTTTTTCTTCATCATCTTGATTTTGCAATTGCACATGTAATTATTTTCTCTTATTCTTTTCTATAACCAAGTTATCTTGAAGTGCTTTGATAAATTCCCGAGAAATTCTAAGTTCATCTTCCAGTTTGATATTATTTAATTTTTATGCATCAAAATCTTCAAGAGCTCCTTCCAACTATTGTCTCAAGCTTTCCATTGCTACCGGTTTTAAAATCTTCCTCAAGTTGTTAGGCTTCTGCAAATAGAGGACTAGCCTCTAATACTAATTGTTAGATACTTGGTCAATCCCAAAGACACTTAGAGGGTGGGGTGGATCAGTGTCTAACTAGTCAATGAAATATTTAAACTTGTTTGCAACTTTACAACCCAAATTAATGTACTGGTAAACAAGCAATAAAGCAATAAAGAGAAATAATAGTATAACCATCAATGCACACCATAACACATATATTTTTGGCGAGGAAACCCGCTAGGGGAAAAACCTCAATGGGATTTGTGACCCACAATATTTATTCACTGGCCAATATGAATAAATATTACTTATACAATAGGGGCCTGCACATGCAGGAAGGCCAATAGCCTAGAGCTCATTGCTCAATCACAAAAAGGAGTCACACTAACTACAAAATTGGATAATTAAATCCAATGACAATGTACTGCTCAAAATAGCATCTGCAATGTTGGATTCAGTACCAGTTTAAGCTCTGTCAAACACCTCTACCATAAACCTTTCTTTGCTTTGCTCTGCTCTTAGTCACTCAACTAAATTATTACATAAAAATGTATATACAGATATTTGCTCTCATTTACGGCTTGCATTAATTACCTATACATATTTCACATACCTTTCACACTTTTTTACACTAACAAAATGACCTATAAGATCTCATACATATATGAGTCTTTACAATACATTATGTTGGCTATACAATATAATTACAATACAAAACAATATAAATTCCATGTCGGCTGAGGTGTCGGTAAGATCTTTTGTCAATGTAGACTGGGTGCCGATACGAATAATTTGTAGTGCCTACCAGTGCCAGTAGATGATATTTATTGTCAGTGTAAGTTGTGAACCATGTTACTAGTTGGTTGCCATCAATGACAACATCAACTATTCTAATTTGAGTGTATAATGCCAACAAATTCTACTAGTGGTTCCGATAATGGGAAGGAATGGGTGTTCCTAACTATCAAGGAAGATGTTCCGGCACTGGAAGAGAATGTACTTGAAGAGAAGGCACTTGCTACTAAAATTGAAGACAAGGATGAATGGGTAATTGACACTGGATGTTCACATCATATGATTGTAGATAAAGGGAAGTTTGTATCTTTGCAATAATTTTATGGTGGTCTTGTTAGATTTGGAGATGACAAAGAATTTATGATCAAAAGAAAATGAACTATATCATTGGATGGTAAGAACAATACTCATAATTTTTATTTTGTTGAAGCTTTAAATCATAATCTTTTGAGTGTAGGACAATTGGTGGATAAGGGATTTCAATTACAGTTCAAGGATGGAAAATGCAAAATCATTAATAGATTTGGTTTGGAGATTCCAACCGATACATAGACAAAAGATAATATATTTCATTTGAGTTTTGGTGAGAAGACATGTTTGATTTCACAAATTGATGAGAGTTGGCTATGGCATAAAAGACTATGTCATGTGAATTTTTATTGCATTATAAAGATTAGTTCAACTTAGGCAGTTAGAGATATACCTAAGATTGTGAAGCCCTATAATATGGTATGGAAAGAATGTCAAATTGGTAAATAGGCCAAAAACTCTTTTAGGAGTATACAAGATAAATTTAATGATGTTCTTGATCTTATTCATATTGATTTGTGTGGTCTTGTTAGAGTTAAAAGTTTTCAAGCTGATAGATATTTTATGCTAATCATTGATGATTATTCTAGAATGATGTGGGTTACTTTTCTAAGGGAGAAATTTGAGGCTTTTGAAAAGTTTAAAATCTTTTGTGAGAAGCATGGTATATGGAGACAATTTTTTGCTCCCCAGACACCTCAGTAGAATGGAGTTGTGGAAAGGAAGAACAAAACTATCCTGGATGCTACTAGATCAATGATGATGGAAGCTTGTCTACCTCATATCTACTAGAGAGAAGCAGTGAGCACAACAGTTTATACATTCAACAGAGTACATATCAAAGGAGAAACTGGTAAGACACCTTATCAATTATGGTTTGGCAATACACCTACAGTTAAGTATTTTAGAATCTTTCGTAGTAAATGTTATGTCAAGAGAGATGATATCATTGGAAAATTTGATCCTAGATGTGATGAAGGCATATTTCTTGGTTATTCTAATGAAAGAAAGGCATATAGATGTTATAACAAGAGATTGCAAAGAATTGTGGAGAGTGCTAATGTCAAGGTGAATGAGTTGAATATAAGTCAAATAAGAGTTTATGAGCAAGAACTAGCAGTGGAAATGATTATATCTGAATTGGTAGTACTTTTACCAGAACAGAGTGTTGAACTAGTTACTCTGACAGTATCAGAAAACTCAATAGTAACTGAAGGTTTGGGAAGAGGAACAATGAGTCAGAAGACTCCTAGGTATGTGAGATTGAATCATTTAGAAGATCAAATCATTGGGGATAATAACAATGGAGTGATGACAAGAAGAAGACTAGAAACTAATGAGGCATGTTTAATTTCTCAAGTTGAAACGGTATCAGTAATTGAAGCATGTAAAGATGAATATTGGTTGAAAGCTATGGAAGAAGAATTGGATCAGATTGAGAAGAATAAAACATGTCCATTAGTTCCCCAGCTTGAAAATAAGAATGTTAATGGAACTAAATGGGTTTTTAGGAATAAATTGAATGAGGATGGACAAGTTGTAAGGAATAAGGCTAGATTGGTTTGTAAAGGATTTTCTCATAAGGAAGGAATTGATTATGGAGAGACTTTTGCACCTGTAGCTAGGACTAAAGTTGTAAGATTATTTCCTGCCTATTTTATCCATAAAAACTACAAGATTTATCAGATGGATGTTAAGTGTGCATTTTTGAATCGGGATCTTGATGAGGAAGTTTATATTGAGCAACCTGATGGTTTTTCACTTTCAGATGATACAAGAATGGTTTGCAAGTTAAGGAAATCTTTATATGGATTGAAATAGGAACCTAGAGCTTGGTATGCAAGGTTGGATAAATATATTTTGAAGCTTGGTTTTACTAAGGGTAATGTTGATAGTAATTTATATTATAAGATCATTGATGATGATATACTGATTATTGAAGTATTTGTTGATGACATTATTTTTGGAGGTGAAGATAAGTTATGGATGAAATTTTATAAGAATATGGAGAAAGAATTTGAAATGTCTATGATTGGGGAAATGAAAGTTTTCTTAGGTTTGTTGATTACTCAAACTAACAAAGGTATTTTCATCTATCAAACTAAGTATGTTAGGGAATTGTTGAAGAAATTTGGTATGGGAGAATCTAAACCGGTAATTACTCCTATGGCTACAAGTGAGAAATTGATAAGGAAAGATGTTTCTACACCAGTAAACCCTACAAGATACAAATCTATGATTCAAGGTCTTCTTTATTTGACTTAGACTAGGCGTGACATAATGAATGTTGTTTGTATTGCATCTAGATATCAAAGTGATCCTAAAAAAAATCATGAGAGTGCATTGAAAAGGATTTTTAGATACTTGCAAGGTACATCTGAATATGGTTTGTGGTACCCTAAGGATGATGACTTTACTTTATGTTCATATGTACAAATGTTGATTGGGCTAGAGATATTGTTGACTAGAAAAGTACTTCCAGTGGAGCTTTCTTTCTTGGAAAGAAGTTGGTTTCATGGATCAACAAGAAGCAATCATGTACTTCTTTATCTACTGCTAAAGCTGAGTATGTTGTTGTTGCTACTAATTGTACACAAGTTCTATGGATGAAGAAAATGTTGAAGGATATCAAAGTGCATTGCACTAGACCGGTAGTTATTGACTGTGATAACTCTACTGCTATTGACATATCAAAGAATATGGTATTTCACTCTAAGACGAAGCATATATCTATCAAGTATAACTTTTTGAAGGAGAAGGTGGAAGAAAATGAAGTTAGACTAGTTTATGTGAACACAAAAGAACATATTGTAGATATTTTCACTAAACCTTTGCCTAAAGAACCATTTGAGTATCTGAGAGATAGGTTAGGGGTTTCTACCCCTCTAATAGAAAACTAATTGATGTTATTTGGCATCAGTTTGGTATGCATTATCAGAAATATTATTCATTCTAGCACTGATGTGGGGATGCTACTACTCAGGGGGGGTAGTTAGTTCAATGTTTTAGTGGTTTATGTTTTTTCCATGATATTTATGTTAGATTTTTGCCATTGATGTCAAAGGGGGAGAGATATTGATGTGAAAAACTTAAGGAGTTGTATGCATTAGGGGGAGAGATACTTATGAAAAATGAAGCTTTACAAAGATATCATTCACTGGGATAGTTTGGTCTTTATTTCAAAACTTCATTGCTATATCTTTGAGTGGGAGATTTTTGGCAGTCTTCCATTGTGGGAGACTTGTTTGGCATTTCTTTGCACTTGGATTTTTTTCACATCTAGTGTTTCTATCAATGCCAAAGGGGGGGATTGTTGGCCATTTGGAGTAATTGATTATGTGTTGCATTGATGTTTTGTCATTGAAGTCAACACTACCTATTTTGGATGCTTTACTAACACCCTCTTGGTCCCGATAGGTTGTATGGTTTCTGATTGGTTTGAATCCAGCATGATCCGGTATTCTCCAATATGATTTTATTATGGAATTGTCTTATTCATGCTATTGATGTTCATATTCAGTAAGATGGTTTTGGTCGTGTGATTGGATGCTATCCTATTTGCTTGGAAGCTTGGTTTGTGGTTCAAGTGAGGGTTTCAATAGTAGAGCTTTGATGAAGATCTTTGATGATATGCATAAGTGGTGTTGGTGTGTCTTCTTATATGGATTCAAGATGTTGATGGTGATCATGTTTGAGACTTGTTGGATGGAGATCATTGATTTAGCGTGTGGACCTATACTGGGTCCCGATTGATCTAGGTCATGAACCAACTTAATGTAATGTGTGGATTGAACCTCTCAATGTGTTTCTGGGATATGTTATGGGTTGGATATTATTTGTTTGGTCTTAGGCCAACATGTTTTGTAATTATGTAATTGGTTTATTTTCTGGTGGCTGACTTGATTGTTTATGATTGAGGGTTTGTATATATATTGTAAGATCTCATTGTAGATATGGATATAGGTATGGGATATGGAAATGTAATGTGAGAATAATGTAATATCATTCAGGTAGAGGATTTTGTCAATCATTGGAGATCGAGTTGGGTTTATGTAAGAGGATTTAGTCCTCCAGTATTGAGTTTAACCAGAATAGTACTCAGGCATAGGAGATGGTATCTTTACAGTCCATTCGTTTCTCCGAATTGTAGTCTAAATTTCTATGTAGTCAGTGAGACTCCTTTTGGGATGAGAAGTGTGCTCTAGGTTTTTGGCCTTCCTACAAGTGAAAGCCCCTCAACTATAATTCACATACTTATTGCCGAAGTACTATCTCACTATGGGTAGGCTTCTCACCATGGCTTTTCCCTTTACCGAGTTTTCCATGGGTGTCATGCTGATGGTATTTATTCTCTGATTATTTTTTATGCTTAATTGTTTTAACTACTATTCTGGTATTAATGTTTTGGGTTTTGGTATAAAGTTCTAATTGCTCAATGTTCCAATAATCTGTGACAACTGATTCACCCCCCCTCTCAGTTGTCTTCCAGTTATTTGGACTATCTAACAGTTTTATCAAAATTTTATCAGAGGTTACGATCACTGATAAGGAGCTGTTTGAGAAAGTTTTTGATCTAATTGATAAGGTTAATGATTTTATAAATGATCAATTTTATATGATTGATTTGGTGGTGAAAGTATTGATAGTTGTGATAAATGATTTGATTAATGTGTTAAGCAAATATGGTAATATGGTTTCAGATCCGATATAAGTTTGATTTTGAATAAAAGTTAAAATTGGTCTTAATATTGATTCACCCCCCCCCCCCCCCGCCCTCTTAGTATTAACCGGATCCTCATAGGATTAACAAAATTTACTTTTTGTAATTTTCAAGGGATATAAAAAATTCTAACTCAACTTCTACATTCTTTACTGCTTTTATTTCTAAGCAATTGTGTGTGCCTAATCTGATTGGTAGATGAAAGAAATACTTATTTTTATTTGCCACCAATTTGTGGGCATCACCCACTTGTCTACAGAGTTGTAAGACAATCAATTTGTCACATGGAAACCTAGGCAGCTTTTATGGGGTACGATATAGCCTACTACTATGATATATGTTAATTTTTTTTTTGATAAAGTATCTATCAATTTTTTAAATTTTAGTAGCATCATCAAGTAATAGCCTCTTACCAAAATATCCTTAGTTCCTTATTATTGCAAAGACAAAAGCATCATTGAAAATATAATGATTCTTTTTTCTCCTTTCCAAATTTAGTTGAGGGTAGTGTTCATACACTCTCATATCTGGATCAACATGCATTCCTTTCTCTTTCCTAGATAAGTGGTTTGAGTAGATAGTATGTAGACCAAGTATGATGTCATGTAGAACTTAGCCCGTTGTTCTTTACCTTGACTAGTTGCTCATCCAGATTGTCACTTATAATTCTCCTCCAATCAATGCACTCCTCTGGCTACAATAGTCTTTATTAATAAGAGCATCCATAGCCTAAGTTCCTTAGAATATAGCAGTCTAGCC
Source organism: Cryptomeria japonica (assembly GCF_030272615.1). Taxonomy (NCBI): domain Eukaryota; kingdom Viridiplantae; phylum Streptophyta; class Pinopsida; order Cupressales; family Cupressaceae; genus Cryptomeria; species Cryptomeria japonica. Next base: position 215,119,690 of record NC_081406.1, on the reverse strand, counting down.
ACTCTAATCAAGAGAGTGACATAGTCCCTATGGTTCTTCTTTTTTTCTCCAATTGTTGGCTCTTCTTTGTCTTTTCAAAAAAATCTCATTGATGTATTCCATTGGACTTTTTTCATTCTAATAGTACTATTTCCCATGGACCATTGTTACCTTAGGATACTAATCATTTCATTGGATGCTAAATACTTCCTCAATTGTGTTGGGGGAGATATTTAAAACTATCTCTCCCAATGGCCCATAGATCCTTCTTTCTTTTGATTTATAGTTTATAACACAGGCTAATGCCTACTTTGGAGACTACAATTAATTCAAGAAGCCTATATCTTGTACTAATCTAGACCGAACTAGGGATGTAGCCCAAATATTTCTCCCATCTAGATTTAACATTCTCTTCAAGAAATCCTTCAAGTCTATGTGTTACAAGTCAGTATTAGTGTTATTTCTATCTACAAATACCATCTTGGTTGGAGAAAGGTAGTCATTTAATTTGTACTTAATTTGTGTTGCCTTTCCTTAAGATGTTCCCTGGAAGATAACACAACCTTATTTAATAGTTACCACTTGCACTGTATTGAAATCAAACTCAAAATTAAAGCTAAAACTAATAAACTTAAACTATCAACTAAAAAAACTATCCCTAATGGGAAAGCCAAATCCCCTTTTCAATGGTTGGGGGTGTGACATCCCAAATCTCCATATAAAAATATTTTCCTATGGTTTCAAGGGTTGGGGGTGTTGCAAACTCAACACATCATTAAACAACTAAAAGAATAGTGTTCAGAAGTTGAGGATATCACACCCTTGACACCTTTTGTGGTATTAGGAATGTGACATCCCAACACTTGATGCTTATATGATCGTTGGAGTCAAGGATCGATAATAGAGCATGCACAATCCATTCTACTAATATGAATCCCTTAAAACCAAAGAATGAAAAAAGTTCATTTTCCTAATTTGGGGGTTGGGATGCCAATTTCATCCATTCTATTTGGCTTTTATCACTTAAAATTGCTTGCAAGATTTCTCTCATTCACCAAAGCTCTATTTTTAAACTAAATTTAGAGGATACATGCAACATTATTTCATTGCGAGGATCAAATATATTAAATAGTAGCTAGGTCACCTAAACCTCTTCCAATTATTGTAATGCATGAGGCAAGCACAAACATAAACTTCATGCTAGGATGAATGAACAAGATATCCCTAATATCCCCTTTATGCTATGCACTAACGAGAATCTAACTCTGCAATGCTACACCAACCAAACAAAAAAATAACAAAAGTAGCTAGTGTAGAAGCCCACGAGGTTAGCATCAAGAACAAAACACAAAGAAAAGGGAGAAACCCCAGCCCAAACTTGTGAAAATAAGAGAAAATAAAAGAAAACCTTTCCTCTAAACTTGTGAATGGCAAGGACAAATCACATTTGTCAACATGAACCTATAGAAGTCACCATATCGCACCCACATGTAATACCACATCTTTTTCACCTAAAAATATAGATTAAGAACTCTAGTGTGGAGAAACAATCAAAATTAGGTGATCAAATGACCCCACCATTTGGGTATTTATACGCAACGAGGGCAATAAAGATATTGTAGGGTGCTAGGTAGGGTCCAAACCCTCTATCAGGGGTTAGGGGTAGGGGGTGGAGGGGATACATGAAGATGTACATCCTATGTTAGGATTCCCAAAGATACTGAGAGGGGGGGGGGTGAATCAGTATCTAACCGGTAATAGAATTTACTTGAATTATAACATGAAAAGCAATTCAAAACTCTATACCGGTAGATTTGAATTAATGCAGTAAATAAGAATAACAACCACAACATGAAAGACACACCATAACACAATATTTTAATGAGGAAACCTGGTGTGGGAAAAACCTCAGTGGGATTTGTAACCCACAATATTCGCTTACAGGCCAATAAGGGAATATTACTGTTTACAATAGGGGCCTACACATGTAGGAAGGCCAAGTGCCTAGAGCTCACTGCTCAGTTACAAAAGAAGTCACACTGACTTACAAAATTGGATTATACAAATCCAATGTCTTGTATTGCTTCAGATCAGCATCTACTATGCTAGATTCGGTACCGGTTTAAGCTCTGTAACATAAACCCTTATCCAATATCTACCTTACAATTCCCATATTAGGTCTACATTAATCCTTCCATCCATCACTCTCTTGAATGATCTACAATGATCTCATACTTATATGAGTCATATTACAATCTGCCAAGTCGTCTTACAAAAGTTTTTACAATTAAATACAAAATACATTTATACAAAATTCCTATCGGCCATAGTGTCGATGATCAATCTTTTCGGTGATGGTGAACTGTGTGCCAGCGTAGAATCTATCAGTGTTGGTGCCTATCGATGTCATATGATTGTAAGGTTGCCATCAATGACAATACCTTCAATCACCTACAATTTCTCATTGGAGTGTGCATTTTCCAACAATCTCCCCCTTTGGCATTGATGGCAACACTCATGAGAAAAATCCAAAAATATTATCCAAAAAGATTTTGCCAAAATTGTCTTACCAAAACTGTGTTATCAAAAGTGTGCTCCCCCTGAGCTTGATGATGTCTTTCTTCTGATCATTTTTCTCATCTCCACTACTCCCCCTTTGACATCAATGACAAAGATTACCATTCACTGTCAGTGGAGTGTGGTACCTACCTAGATCCTTGTAATCAATGGGTTACAATTTGATAGATGTCCGCCAATGAAAATTTTTTGACTATCACTGAATCTTTTGTTGTCTTTTAATTTCATTCTCTAAACTGTACTAGTGAGGTGTTGCATTTTCTCTTCCAGTGTCTTAAGTTCAGGAACCAAAGCCTCAGAAATTTCTTTTCTCAAAGAAATGAGGTAATCTAGTTTAGGACCTAGTTTGCATTTTAAATCCTTTTCCTTAACCTTTATCTTTTCTTTATCTTTTTCTAACTTCTCAATTTTCTCCTCAAAATCTGCAATGTTCTTTTCAATTTCCAAAAATGGATCTGATGTTCCTATTAAATTGTCAGCAATATTGATAATTTCTTCTTGAGCTTTGTTGATTTCTAAATCAATGTCTTCTGTTAAAATATCAGTTTTGCAGGTATCCTTGTATAGTTTCTTGAAATCCAAAATTGTTTCCCCTAGTGCCGGTAATAAGGTTTCCATTTGTTCCTTATTCTTCTTCACTATTTCCTCAAACAATTTTTCTTTCTCCTTATTCATTTTCTCTTTAAATGTCTCCTCATTTATTTGATCAACTGTCAAAATGTTGTTGGTGATGTATTTAGACAATGTGTCTAGTTGACTTAAAGAATCTTTATTGTCCGCAATGCACTTGAGTGCTATCAATTTAAGAATAGGAATTGTGTCATCAATAGCCTTGTAGGCTTGTGCATTGCACTGTGTGATTTTCTTAATAGAATCCAATAAGACTTTTGTTACATTTGTTGGTCTAAATTCTGCCATTGAAGTACCAGATGTTTGCCCAACTGTTTTCACAATTTCTATGTTGTCGGTTGTAGTAATAAATTTTCTTGTTTTGACCTCTGGTAGGTCAGTTTGTGTTTGCATTTCTACTAGCAAAGCTTTAGGATTTTCAGTTGTTTCCGCTGGCACTGTCTCGGTTTGAACCTATACCTCAATCTATTTGTGTTCCTGTTTCTTAATCAGTGGCTCAGAGGGTTTCTTTGTGGTCTCTACTATCAATTTTTCTGATGAAGTCTTAGTATGTATTGCTGGTTTCTCAGTATGCACTTCTACACTATCCATTTCTGGTTTTCCTGATTATTTCTTAGTTTCATCTACCGGTGCTTCTGATGGTTTCCTAGTGGTGTCCTCTATCGGTTTCTCTGTCTGAGTGGGTTTTTTTGTGCTAACCTTAATCTCAACATTTGCATCCGGTGGCTCAATAGCCATATCTTTCTTCTTATCCTTAGTGGTCTCCTTATCTACCACAATATTTACCTCTTGGGTGTCTATATTCATAGTATACAATATTTCAGACTCTGGATTTGCATCCTCTTGAGGAGTCTCCATAGTCTCAGTTGCTAATTTATTGTTAATAGTATGTACCAATGGAGTATCAGAAGGAGGTGGGGGTAAGTTATCAGTTATTTTTAGGCTTGGAGGTCCACCTACCTTACCTTTTCCCTTATCCCTATCCTTTTGATAGACTCTGATGGTCTTAGGTCTTTTAAGTTCTTCTTGTTCCTCTTTTGCAACAAAGAATATATCCCATTGATCCATAGTCTCTTCTAAAATTTCATTTACTCTTCCTGCCATAAGTGAAACATGCCGGTGACCGGTTGAAAATAATGTCCGATTGGCCTCACTAATTAATTGATCTATTTCTTCAGGTGAGTTTACTGGGTGCACTGCAAGTAATTTTTCAATTTTTATATTCATCATTCTGCATCTTTTCACAAAGTTTTCTTCTTTTATTTCTTGCTATAGTGAAATCTTCTTGAAGTCCTTAAATAATATCATGTGCAGCCTTCAGATCATCTTCAAGTTTGATATTATTTACTTTTTTTGCATCATAGTCTGAAAGAGTTGTTTCCAATTGCTTTCTCAAGTTTTCCATCTCTACTGGTGTCAAGATATTCCTCAAGCTATTAGGATTATGAAAATAAAGGACTAGGATCTGATACCAATTGTTAGGATTCCCAAAGATACTAAGAAGGGGGGGTGAATCAGTATCTAACCGGTAATAGAATTTACTTGAATTATAACATGAAAAGCAATTCAAAACTTTGTACCGGTAGACCAGAATTAATGCAGTAAATAAGAATAACAACCACAACATGAAAAACACACCATAACACAATATTTTAATGAGGAAACCCGGTGTGGGAAAAACCTTAGTGGGATTTGTGACCCACAATATTCACTTACTAGCCAATAAGGGAATATTGTTGTTTACAATAGGGGCCTACACATGCAGGAAAGCCAAGTGCCTAGAGCTCACTACTCAGTTACAAAAGAGTTCACACTGACTTATAAAATTGGATTATACAAATCCAATGTCTTGTATGGCTTTAGATCGGCATCTACTATGCTAGATTCAGTACTGTTTTAAGCTCTATAACATACATAAACCCTTATCCAATATATGCCTTACAATTTGCATATTAGGTCTACATTAATCCTTCAATCCATGACTCTCTTAAATGATCTACAATGATCTCATACTTATATGAGTCATATTACAATCCACCAAGTTGGCTTACAAAAGTTTTTACAATTAAATACAAAATACATTTATACAAAATTCATATCGGTCATGGTGTCGGTGATCAATCTTTTCGGTGCAGGTGAGCTGTGTGCTGGTGTAGAATCTGCTGGTGTCAGTGCCTATCAGTGTCATATTATTGTAAGGTTTCCATCAATGACAATACCTTCAATCACCTACAATTTCTCATTGGAGTGTACATTTGATAACATCCTAGACACCCCTAATGCCCAATCCACAAAAGAGGGCATCAAGGGTTGAGGATGAACAACCCTAATGCTTGATGCAAAAATACACAAGGAGAAAAAGTAGGGTTAGATCTAGGGGTAATCATCTCCTAAAAGAGATAGAAACACTAGTAACCCCAATCCTCAAAATCCCAAAATAAAAGTAGGACAAGAAAAAGGAGAAAAAAAGGAAAAAGCAAAAGAAAGAGAAAGAAAAAAGGTAAAGAGGAAGGGAGAAAAAAAAGGAAAAAAAAAGGGGTCCCCACTTCCTCGAGTGGAAAGTGGGATGTGAGTTGTGGAGGTACAACATTATCATTATTGTATTGCTATTTAGTTCTTTAGGTCGTCCTTAGGCCTATATAGTCATATTTAGGTTAGGCTGGGTGATATCCTAGGCATAAGTAGGGTACATATACAAGGTAGTGAGTCTTATTTTATTATCAAATCATGAAGTATGTTCTTAATTAAGATATTTGGAGGCTCACCCCCTTGAAGTGGCTTGTTACTTTCAGCTATTGTCAAGCACCTCCGATAAATTTTGTATTATATTCATCATTTGTGCAAGTTATTGTTAGGATTCCCAAAGATACTAAGAGGGGGGGTGAATTAGTATCTTACCGGTAATGAAAATTACTTAACTTATAACATGAAAAACATATTAAAATTGTGTACCAGTAAAGCATAAATAATGTAGCAAATAAGAACAATAACCACAACATAAAAGAACACCATAATACCATGTTTTAACGAGGAAACCCAGTGTGGGAAAATCTTCGGTGGGATTTGTGACCCATAATATTTGCTTACTGGCCAATAAGGGAATATTACTCTTACAATAGGGGCCTGCACATGCAGGAAGGCCAAGTGCGTAGTGCTCACTGCTTAATTACAAAGGAAGTAACACTGACTTACAAAAATGGATTATACTAATCCAATGTCTTTTACTGCTTCAGATTAGCATCTGCTATGCCAAATTCAGTACCGGTTTAAGCTATGCTACATACATAAACCCTTAACCTATAATTCACATAATAGGTCTGCTACTTTGTATTCATATTTCGCATACTACCTCTTCTTTTTACAAAATAATGATCTCATACATATATGAGTCACGTTACAATCCGCCATGTCGGCTTACAAAAGATTTTACAATTAATAACAAAATACATTAATACAAAATTGTTATCGGCCAAGGTGCCGGTATTCTTCTTTTCAGTGTCAGTGTTCTGTGTGCCGGTGTAGAGTTTGTCAGTGCCAGTGCATGTGTCTGCCTGCCGGTATCACATGATTGCAAGGTTTCCATCAATGAAAATACCTTCAATCACATACAATTTCTCATTGGAGTGTGCATTTGCCAACAATCTCCCCCTTTGGCATTGATGGCAACACTCATGAGAAAAATTCAAGAATGTATCCAAAAACTAAAGTCCAAAAATCTTTGCCAAAAACTATATGTCCAAAAATGTATGCTCCCCCTGAGTAGATAATCTCTACTTCCTTTTGACAATTTTTCTCATCACACTACTCCCCCTTTGACATTAATTACAAAGGTTGTCATTCGCTGTGAATGGAGTCCTGCCTGGATTCTTGTAACCGGTGGGTTACAAATTGAAAAATATCTGTCAAAATCAAGTTTATACTGTCACTAAATCTTTTGATGTCTTGTATTGCCTCTTGTGTTCTCTGCACTGTACCAATTAGTATGTGCATTTGCTCTTTTGGTGTCTTTAGTCCGGGAACCAGAGCCTCAGATATTTCTTTTCTCAAAGAAATGAGGCAATCTAGTTTTGGACCAAGTCTACATTTCAAGTCCATTGCTTTATCCTTTATCCTTTCTTTGCCCTTTTCTAACTTCTTGATTTTCTCTTCTAGCTCAGCAATTTTCTTCTCTATCTCCAAAAATGAATCCGATGTTCCTATCAGATTGTCAGCAATATTGTTTATCTCATCTTGTGCTTTGTTGATTTCCTTGTCTTGATCCTATGTTAGAATATGTTTGTTTTACAAGTGTCTCTGTACAATTTCTTGAAGTCAAAAATTATCTCTCCAAGTTCCGGTAATAGGGTATCCATTTTCTCTTTGTTCTTCTTCACAATTTCCTCAAATAATTTCTCTTTTTCTTTAATCATTATTTCCTTGAATGTATCCTCATTTATTTGATCAACAGTCAATATGTTGCCGGTGATGAACTTAGACAATGTGTCTAGTTGACCTAAAGAATCTTTGTTATCAACAATGCACTTTGGTGCTATCAATTTAAGAATGGGAATTGTATCATCAATAGCCTTATAGGCTTGTGCATTACATTCTATGATCTTCTTTATTGAATCCAGTAAGACCTCTATTACATTTGTAGGTCTGAATTCTACCATAGAAGTACCAGATGTTTGTCCACCTGTCTTCACAATAGCCATGCTACTGGTTTTAGTAATCACCTTTGTAATGCCCTGCCAGGAAACCCCGAAGGGATTAAGTCATAACACAAGAATAGAGTGCAATAATTTTTTTTTTAACATAAACACAACATTAAGATACAACGAGATATCAAAGATTCAAACTACATAGCGGAAGACATCAACTAACACCTAAAGAGTTTCCCAATGAGATTAATTAATTACACATTTAACTTAACTCACACAATTAAATCCAATAAGCTTATTATCTTATAATGAGATGATTCTTATACAAGGATAATTTCTTTCAAAAGATGGAAATATAATTCACAAGATAAGGTTCATCCATTAAGATTTATTCATACCCATCATTCATACTTTTCATTAAAATATAGGTCATGCATCTAATATTCTAACACACTACAATTTCACCATAAACATATGAGATCTTTTCATGCATACTTAATTTCTTTAACAACAATTGAATATATTCCATTACTCTAAGTTACATTCTTTCATGATCCAATTTATTGCATTTTAAAAGACGATTGCATACATGCATCTACGATAAATCTCATCTAAACCACTTATGCATTCGATCAAAATGGCATTCATACATGCTAACACTAAACATGAAATATACGAAATAAAAGCATCACATAACACCAAGATGATCTCGGAGTTCACCCCTAAAGGGCTACATCTCCGGTTCTGCTCAATTGCAAGACCCATCTGATAATTAATAAAGTTAAGAATACATGAGGTTCTCATAATTTACAATCCTGCCATCAAGGCGAAACATAAACAATATACAAGTGACTGCATCCGTCAATAAATACATAAACGATCCTTGAAAAGGAAAGGATCTAGCTGAACAACAATCAAAGCTAATACGAAGGTCCATTTAGACATCCACAAAACTGAGTCATCACCACCCAAGGTCTAACATGAAACTCGATACTCACAAGGGCATAGACAATAGGATGACCCACAAATGTGCTCCTAACAGGACAATATGACAACACACTAGCGAATGTAGGGACAAGTGTCATCACACAACCTAGTATGGTTACCATGGCAAGGTCTTCATAGGTTTTGACCCCATACACTGGGTTACCCTGGCAACCTAATCCGTACCTCTGGCCCATCCAAGCCTCATGTGGACCCAAACATCCTTTCGTGAAGACAAGGATGATGGTTTGCCATTTCAGGCCTTCTCAGAGCATGTCGAGTCTGTGTTAGCACTCGTCCCATGTGTGAGGCACAATTATCTTACTTAGAGATTAACATTCTAATCTACTATTAGGTTATCACTTATTAGACTCACTTTCAATGGGTTACCCAGCAGCCACTTTGGGCACGACCCCCAATCGAAAGCCACTTTCCCTTATGACACTAGACTAACTCAAGCAAACTCAAAACCAAGACATACACATGGTCAGATGAACGGAGTTCAAAAAGAGGGAACAACCATCTAGTCAAACACAACTCAAAAGATGTACACTTACTAACTGTACTCTAACCAGAGACTTGACCAACTATGGTCAACCACGAATCATCATTTGACACCCACACAAAGGATATGACCAATTACGACACTACCACAAAACAATAGTCAAACTCGAAACCAAGAATTGGAACAGGTACCCAAATTAATCTATACGACAGGGTCCAATTGAACAAATCAAAACTTGCCATTACTTAAGCAAAAGCGAATACAGAAATTAAACTCGCATAGATAATAACCGGAAAAGATAATATTTTCCCATATTGATTTAAACATAAAAGTTGATCCAATTCTCTAATTGATCTAAGTTTTCAAAAAGCATTGACAGAAAAATCACCGTTACCAGGTGAGTACAATACCACAATCTCAATGGTCCATTCGCCTATGTCTCAAAATAGAGGAAGATTATAACTATACCATTTATTTTACAAATTGAAAATACCATTAACTCACCAACATTCCAAACAATACATTATTAATTTCCAATAGTATATCGTTTAAATGATCAAAATATCCAATGATAAAATATTTCATTTACTTCTCAATTACTCAGATGATATGTTCTTGAATAAAATATTATTTAAAATAATCAATTAGTAAACATATCTTATTTCAACAATTTTCCAATAAAATAATATTCTTTTTTTTTTTAAAACAATACTTCCTCAATTAGACAAATACCCAAATTAACTATTAATTAAGGTATATATATTTATTAATCCAAGATTAATAAAATATAACCAATTAATATTTAATTGCGAAATTAGCAATTCTAGAATTTAATTAGAAAAAGTGCGTTAATCATAAAATGAAATCTGAATATTAATTAACGTATATATTCCATTATACAATTAATTAATATCAAATTAATCATAAATTGTAATTTATGCCACATTAATCATAATTAAATACTTAATTAAAAATTAACATTAAATAATATTAAAATATTATATATATATATATATTTTGATTAAAAAAAATGCATTAAAAAAAATGTTCTTTTATAAACTAAAAAAAAACAAAACATTTATATGGGGGAGGGCACCCACATGGACCCCCACGTGGGCCCCCCCCTTGGGAGCTCACGCTTCCCCTTGGGGAAGCGTTACTTCCCAATGTGAGCACGCAACCCCCATGAGAGTGCCGCTATTCCCAAAGGGAGCACGCAGTCCCCATGGGAAGCACTGTTGCCCAAAGGGACATGCAGCACCCCTCCACGTGGTGGGGAACTCTCCCACATGGTTGGGGTTTCACATTTCAAATTATTTTATTTATTTATTTATTTATTTATTTATTCTTTCTAAAATATTTACTGTGTATAAACATAGTTAAAAATAAAATAAAATAAACAGTCCCAATTTCCAGCAACATAGGTTTTATATTTAAAAATATATATATATTTACTGTCAAAATGCACATAGTAAAAAAATATAGTCTCCCAGAGACTTTAAAATAATCTCTTTTTTTTTAAACAATACTCAGAAATTTCCTGAGAAAAGATTGGGAATAATTTCTAGAATATGAGAGGTTTTCAAAATTGGAAGGATTTGTTGGAATAACCCACCAAATAAATAATCTTTTTGGGCATAATAGAACTCATTTCTCAGACAAAGATCCAACAATAAGCCAATCTTTAACTTATTTCCACAATAATTCTAAGTCTTGAGAAAAACAATGGAGAATTTAAAACCAAATAGCATGAAGAACACCCAATGCCCATTTTTTAAAAAAAAAATTAAACAATAACTAATTGAAAACCAAAATTCCTACCTCAATAAGCATTCCTGGAAAGGATCTGATGAAGAGCCCCAACTTGCAGCTAATGAAATCCTTCTCCTTCCAAAATCCCCAAATCTTTCATCCAAAATATTTTCCAAAAATATATTTTTCTCCAAAAAATTCAATCCCCAATATTTTCCAAAAGTCTAGGTTATATGGAAAAGTTTGACCAAAAATCTCATATTTGGATTTAAAATTTTTATTTAAAATAAATCACAAAAATCTTTATTTTCCAACTATATCAATAAATTAAATTGCTTTTCAATTCAAAATTGATTTTCTCAATTAATTCAATTTAACCTTTCTATTTCCAAAATGCCAAGAAGATAAAATTAATTCTATTGCAATTGAATTCAAAACTTTCTTTTTCAACAGCTTTTACAAAATGCATTTAATATTTAAAATAAACCATGTAATTTAACTTGCTCCTAAACTGACTCGAGCAATTCAATATTAACGATAATCGCATAACGAAACCCTGTTTAATTTAGTCCATTAATCTTTAATGCACGAACACATATTTAATCATATTAAATACTAAGGACCAATTACTCAATTTAACCATACACACCAAACACGCAAACCAAGAAGGTCAACCAGACTGAGGACTCGCAAACCTAACCAAAAGAGAATATCGACGATGACTAACGGTGCTCACTTGAGCACAACTATGGTCAAAGTAGGGTCTTACGACCACCTAATCCAACTCTAAGGATTAAAGAGGTACACTCAAACCTGCAAATCTAGGTGGAGACAAACCTTGCACCCATGCAGTACTGTACCTGAAATCTCCTGAAACCAAGAGTCATACATGCATACATATATAAAGTTAATGAAGCGTTAGGCTGAGATAATAACATGAAATAGGAGAATTAATTAACTTGCATACAAATTGGCACAAAAACCACATTAACAGATATGCACTGAAATCAAAACATCTGACTATAACATTATATTAAGATAAACTAACCAAGGTCAAACCAAGATTAGAAATTGATTAGGGTAGGGGTACTACATTCTTCTCCCCTAGGTTCCGACTTACTCCTGGAAGTCGTAAGGCTAGATGGAGAACATGTCACACGCATTAGCCCTGAAACTCATTCAACAAATATCAAATTGCACATACGAATCTTTCCATAAATAACTGAAATATTATTGCAAAATCCTTTACAAATGCCATTACCCGTTGGCAAGATACATCTAAATCCATACATTTCTTATAACATTCTAGGAATTATCCACAATCATAGCAGAGAAACAAGAATTTTCTCCCTTTCATTACACCAAATTAAAGCATTACAAAGAGGTAAACAACAATTACCATACTCATCTACCAGATATGACAAGAAAACATGCCATCATGATCAATTTCTTTTACCAATCCATCTTATCATAAAAATTTACCGCATAGAGCTAGCTTCAAAATTGAAATTCTACAACTAGGTTAACTTTCAATAAATAAGAGCAATGAAAATAACTCAATTGATTACACTTGCTAGGAATATAAAAACCTTTCTAATGACTATGTCCCATAACATAGTGACAAGTTAACACAATTTACTCCATGATACACATAATAACCATCCACATAACTGGAATGCATAACTCAAAAGGCCACATGTGAGCATGTCCAATGCTCGGTCAAAGATAACATGCATGATCAGCATCTCTATGCCTGATCTCAAAACAGTAATATGATCATAAATATCCAATATCTCTCTCAAAGGCTTGATGGTGCTAGGGCACACCATGGCAGTGCTACCTTCCATACAAGACCTTCGTGAACATCTCTTGTTGAGTAAGGTGGTTAGCCTCCAAGAGATAATCACCACACATAGGTAGGTAGTGGATCCTAGCTGCATCACAACCTCACATACCCCCATCCTCAAGGTTCCATACATCTACTTCCCCGTACACACTCAACCAAGACCATCTCATATGTCCTTAGAGAGGAATTTCACATTTCAACACAAGACTAGCATATGAAAACAATAAGGATAAATCGGTTTAGCCACCAAAGTACAGATGAATAAAGATAATAAATCATCAATTCCAATAGTAAGGCAAGAAAATAATCTGGAATTACAACACCAAATCAAAAGTGCAAAAGATCACAAGATTGTGGCTAAACCTTCAAAGTCAAAGTAAAATAAATTGCTGGCCCCCAAAGAAATACAAAGAATATCACAACTGCACATAACATCACTATGTGACTAGCATCTAGCCACCAACGAGGAAGGAAGGAACAACTGTCTAGCTATTGCAGTAGCTCATCATGTGGTGTGACATAGTCACACTACCCACATGGCATGGCAGTGTGCACCTTGACATCACCCCGCATCACATCGTCACATGGCATGGCAATACCCCAAGCAGAGAAAACACGCAATGGGCGTATCCCACATGGTAGTGTACCTCATGGAAAAAGCATGCATAGGTCACACCCCACATAATGACGTATGTAAAAGGATACTTGCTGTAAGTTAGAGGTATACATGACTAAGGCCCACCCACATGCCCACCAACACATACTAACTGGTAGCTCATGTGGATAAACCTACCTTTCATGAAGACAAGGCAAAGGATCCTCCAAATTACACCATCACCATACACAAGAATCACCATCAATATGCTCAAGAAATGCCATCAAAATGCTCAAATAATGGAAGGAATAGGCTGGCACCCATAAACCTATAAATAGATTCATCAAAAGGGAAAGTATTGAGTACACCTTTGATACAGTTTTATAGTATAACTATATCATTCCTCAAAATAGAGAAGCTAAAGTCTCTTCGCGCCGACATTACTCGTACGCAAATCCATACTATTCAAGGAATGGCAACTTCTAATACTACCCCTTAACATACTGAATTACCCACAACTTGAGGTTTGGTACTCAGTAGGGAGACAAATAAGCAACATCACATAAACAATATGGTTTCCCATACTCATAAGCAACATATCCTCCATGGTTGATTACTTCACCAATCCATGGGCACATATAATAAGCACTGGTTTCTTACAATACACACGAATACACCAGTACTGGTTTAGTCACATTTATAAGGAATACTTTTCAGTACACTATCATCTACACAAGGAAGATTTTAATTATGCTTCCCACATGATTAACTGAATCGAGTTTACTTTAGAAACAAGTACTGAAATTATTGACAATTCACAATTACATAAGGAGATACATCATTCCTATATCTTTCTTGAATTTCACTAAGCATCCGAATTTACATGCTTAATAAACATTCTATTTAAATCAATGCATCCTTTAATACCATTTCTAAAAATCTTATAATCTTGGCAAAGAGAAGGGAAAAAGAGTTTGATAATCAAACTGTTTCCTACAAGGACACAAGATCCACAAGATCACTCTCAATATAAAATTTCTCACTATAAGCCTATCATTTTAATTGCATGGTTTTCATTTTGCTACCATTTTTAGAAGAATTTCAATTGGACTACATGACATCTCCAATTATTATGGTTGCAATAGGAGGTTCTTGTTTTCCAAACAAAACAAAGATCAAAACAGGCAATCTTTTCGATAAAACCAGACCTCTTGAGAGCACTCACTTATTCTTAATACAATATAGACACATGTCATAATTTCCAACCTATTATAGAAAATCACATTACGATCAAAAGGTAAGCGAGGAGCTATCACCCAAATAAAACATATTAATGCATGCACATCAAAGAAGCTTTTCATTTGCACATTCAAAACATAATAAGGTAATTACATATACCCAAAAGCAAGTTCAATGGAGCATTACTAAAATAGATCCTCAATCAACCAGTTTAATGAAATACATAAAACAATCTTTCGTGGAACACATTAATACACTCTTGAAGCTACTATAACATGTTCACTTTAATACTTCTTTTACAAACCAAGCAGTTTCAAATAACAACTATTTGCATATGAATGCATATTTCTTAAGATAGAATTTAATTATGTTACTCCTACAAAACACATGGAGAATTATTTAATGTAAACATATAGTTTTCTCCCAACAACCAATATTAACTTTCAACCCAAAGCCCTTTTATTATCTAAACACATAAGCATCATAGGGTTCACACAGGGGTTCAAAAAGTCACAACCTTTCTCTTGCACAAAGAAAACTCAAATCAGAGATAATTACACATATCCCAAACATTTTAATTTCTAGGGAGAGAGAAATGGTTATAATCATTCAATTTGCTACAAAATAAGAATTCAATATCTACCATACAAGTCCTTCAAGTGAACAACACTAAACTAGATCATAATCTTAAACAAGCACATTTCGCACTTTCAGATTCCAGACAAGCACTGACCAACCCAAATGGATTAGTCCAAAGAGTAAAACAGTCAAAAAGAAGGTACATACGACTCTCTTTCAAAATATGAGTAATCATAGACCAAGACATTAGTAAGCACATAAAGCACATATAATCATTCAAAACACCAACATCAAGAAGGTGAAAACAAGGCGTGAACACACATGTTACACACAAGTTAAGGTCTGCTCAATCACTCACATACACAAGGGAGGACAAGCATGCATGTAAGGTCAATACACCTCACAACAACTAAGGGCACAATGAAACCAGAGATCCCAGTGTTTCCAACATGGGCTCTGATAACCTTTCTTGATTTGACCTCTGGTAGATCAATTTGTCTTTGCATTTCTATAAACAAAGGTTTAGGCTTTTCAGTTTGTGTCGGTGGCATTGTTTCTATCTGAACTTGTACCTTAGCCTGTACCTATTTTGGTTTCTCTATTTGTATCTCATAAGGTTTCTCTGAGCTTTCAACTGCCATTTTCTCAGATGTAGTCTTAGTTTGTACCTCTGTACTTTCCTTTGCCAGTTCTTTTGATGGTTTTTCAGTTGTATCTATCAGTTTCTCAGTGGTATCCTCTGTCAGTTACTCTGTCTGAGTAGGTTTTTCTATGCTTATCTCAACCTCTATAGCCAGTGACTCAGTAGTCACATCTGTCCTCTTGTCCTCAGTGGTTTCTCTATCAACCACAACATTTACTTCTTGAGTGTCTATATTTATAGTATACAAAACTTTAGACTCGAGATTAGTATCCTATAGTGGAGTCTCCATACTCTTTGTAGTCGGTTGACTATCAGTAGTATCTATCGGTGGAGTATCTAAAGGAGGTGGGGGAACATTATTAGTTATTTTAAGACTTGGAGGACCACCTACCTTATCTTTCCCCTTATCCCTATCCTTTTGATATACTTTAATAGTCTTAGGTCTAAGTAGTTCTTCCTATTTTTCTTTTTCCACAAAGAATATATTCCATGCATTTGTTGTTTCCTTAGAGACTTCTTTTATTCTTCCTGCCTTCAGTGCTACATGTCAGTGAGAAGTGGTGAATACTGTCCAGTTTTCTTCACTGATAAGTTTATCTATTTCATCAGTTGAGTTGACTAGATGTACTGCAAGTAATTTCTCAGTCTTGATTTTCTTGTCTAGCTCAACAATTGCTAACCTTCTAGCTTCTAATCTCTTATATAGATCATTTGGTATTTCATCAACAACTTCCATAAAAAATTTCTTATAAATATCTAAGTGTAAAATTACACTATTCTCTATGCTTTCCTTGTTATCTGCTGATAGTGTGTTGTATATTTTGCTGATGTTCTTCAATTTTCCATCTTCAATTATTTCACTCAAGAGTTTATCCAATGGAGCAATATCATGTTTTACCTTCTTTTTCTTAGGAGTCATTTTATTTTCTAGAGGCCTTACTACCAATTGTTTTTGTCTGGTTCTCTTTGGTGTAGGAGAGGGTACTAGTGAGGGTTTTCTTTTCCTTTCTACCCTTTTAAATACTATCGGTATGTCACTCTCAGAAGAAGTTCCAATTGGTGAAAAATGAGTTTCCCATTGAAGTGTTTCCAACTCACTTTCACTTATACCAGTTTGCTTCAAAACAACTTCTTTAATTGCTTTAGCCTGTTGGGTTCCTTTCCTTACTGTTGCTTCAACTTTCTTAACCCTTTTCCTAGACTGAATTCCACTTTCTATTGTTTCAGCATTTCCAAAAACTTTCTCAGTAGGTTCCTTGGGTGCTTCAAGGAGGGCTTTTGCATAAGTTTCAATAATATTGTCATCTGTCTCATAGCCCATTTCAGTTACCCAGATAGTTCTAGGGACAACTGCCTCCATCCAGATTTCATCTTTCTTGATTACAAAATAGATTTCTTTCTGATATTTGTCCACAATAGCTTGTGACAGTGTTACTCTAGTTTTCATTTGAGCATTCAATGCTTGAAAATGTTCATTTAAGTTTTTCTCCCAGTTTTCTCCCATATTGCTCAATAGATCCAACAGTTGTTTTCCTACCAGAACGTCAAAACCAAAATATTTTGCACCAATACCGGGTACTTGTTTAGTTATGTACAACATTAGACAAACAAGCAAGTTTCCAAATCTGAATGTTCATTTCTTATCTCTTTTAATTTTCCCCATATTGTCTATTAATTCATCTTTGAGCCATTCAGATACATCTATTCTAGCATTATCATTACCATATCATAGGCACTTTTGATACATAGGCTAGAAACTGATTTCAACCTATTTGCATGTGTAGCTTTATAACCTAAGATCATACTGATAAATCTGACATTGATGTCTTTTACAATGTTTACCCTTAGAGACCTTTTTCCGAATGTTGCACCGGTTATGTCTATCACTGTGTCATTTGAGACCTTCTTTGTTCTGTCAAGTCTACTACTAGTGGAAGGTAACCCTGTTACTGCCTTAATGGCTTCCTTTGTGATTTTATGGATTGAATCCGACCAGAAGAATTCACCATGAACCCTGCTTAGCACAATCCTTATAATATCCTTGGGAAAATCCGGGACACTAAGGATTTCAGTAAAACCTAGGGTTTCCACTATCTTATGTTTCGGCTTGATATTTCCAAACTCATCACAAATCACAGTGCTATACATATTTTTGATCTCATCATCACCTAATTCCTCTATATGACAATGTATATACATCCTAGGGTCTTTAGCATATACTACTCCCTTAGGAATTTGAGAAAATACACCTATGCTATCATCTTTCTTTGCAATTTTAGGAACCAGTTTGAATACGGGTCTAGGGCACTTAACAACATCAACAACGGTAGGATTTGCAATAAATTCAGGAGTGGATGAAGATGCCATAGCTATAAATACCTCAATCTACCTTAAGGATGAATGCTTTGATGAATTACTTCACTTATTTGCTAAGAATGCCTTCGCTCAAGAATTTTCATGCTCTCGAAGATTTGAATGCTTGGTGAATGAAAAAGGAGCCAAAATACTTGCTTTATAATGTTATTTTCTCCAACTACCACATTTATTGCTTGTCGATTAAGTCACAACTTAACTCATATGCCGGTATAGAAGTAATTTCAACTTCTCACCATCAACCGAGGGAATAATAGCATATTTTTCGTTTTGTTACTAAACCCTCAAGGTTTTTTCTTCAGTTAGATGAAGAGTCTCTTGCCGGTGGAGTGTTACTTTGTTCTGTCGGTGGAGGAGTATTCCCATCAACATTCTGATCTAACTTTCTGATCCATTGTTTTGAGAATTCTTGCTTTACCTCTTCAACCTTTTCTTTACCTTTAAAACTAGGACCTTTTTAATTTGCCAATGGGTACTTGCTTCTATAGAATTTTGCAATATGTCCAATCTTGTTACAGGCATAACAAGTCACATTGTTCTTCTGAATAGATTTCCCATATCCTATGTCAGTATGTGTTCTACATTGATTAGATAAGTGTCCAAATCTTCCACAAACATAACATCTTACATTCATTCTGCAATTTTGTGAATTGTGACCAACTTTGTTGCATTTAGAACATTGACCAGTGGGTGTATTAGTGTTCTGATAATTTCTAGATCTACATTGATTTTCTCTATGACCATACTTGTTACAGTTAAAATATTTCCCATTAAATTTGTAAGCATTAGGTTGTCTTACTAGTTTGCTATGATCATGATTGTTTGCAGTACTGGAGCTTTCACCAATTTCAAAGCTAAGTCCATTTGTATCACCATTAGGTTTCTGATTCTTTAGCATGTCACTAAGTTCTTCCAAACTTTTCTTGAATTTCTCCTTGTGTTTATTTGCAATAGTCAGTTCATTCTCCAAGATTCCTTTTTGTCTCATGAGTTCAGTTCTGTCATTTTGTGTATGCATCAGATCTATCTTCAACATGTCATTTTCATGATTGAGTCTTGTGTTTTCATTTCCAACATCATTTAGTCTTCTAACCAAGTCTTCTTCATTCTTCTTTCTATCTTAAATTTCTTTACAAAACCTCATAGTCATGTCTTGCATCTCATTCTTTGTTGTACTAATTTCTTGTCTTAGCTTGTTTACCAGATCATTAAGAGTTTCCTTTTCATCTTCCTCATTCTACATCTTTTCACAAAGTTCTCTCCTCTTGTTTCTTGCAATAGTAAAATTCTCTTGAAGTGCTTGAATGATATCTTGAGTAGCCTTTAGATCATCTTCAAGTTTGATATTCTTCACCTTTTCTGCATCATAGTCTGAGAGAGTTGTTTCCAATTGCTTTATCAAGTTTTCCATCTATATCGGTGTCAAGATCTTCCTCAAGCTGTTAGGCTTTTAAAATAGAGGACCAAGCTTTGATACCAATTGTTAGGATTCCCAAAGATTCTAAGAGGGGGGTGAATCAGTATCTTACCGGTAATGCAAATTACTTAACTTATGAGATGAAAAACATATTAAAACTATGTATCGGTAAAGTAGAAATAATACAGCAAATAAGTACAATAACCACAACATAAAAGTACACCATAACATAGTATCTTAAAGAGGAAACCAGATGTGGGAAAAACCTCGGTGGGATTTGTGACCCACAATATTCGCTTACTAGCCAATAAGGGAATATTACTCTTACAATAGGGGCCTGGACATTCAAGAAGGCCAAGTGCCTAGAGCTCACTGCTCAATTATTCATCTTCCTCTTTTTTTTGAGAATTTTTCATCCTTTTTCCAAAAAAAATCTTAAGGGGGCATACACCTCCCATGCTTTAGAATGGGGCATCCTTTTCCTCTTCTATCTTCTACACATCGCCAATTATGTACACACATAAAAATAATTATTTTAATTATTTTTAATTCCTCACATAATTAATTCTGATTCTGATCATGTCTTATATAGGATGACTCCTTCCTGAAACCAGATGTTTGGATCAATCATGTCTTATATAGGATGAATCCTTCTTGAAACCATATTCTCTGATCATGTCTTATATAGGATGAATCCTTCCTGAAACCAGACGTTGTGATCAATCATGTCTTATACACAATGAATCCTTCCTAAATCTAGACGCTCTGATCATGTCTTATACAGGATGAATCCTTCCTAAAACTAGACATTGTGATCAATCATGTCTTATACAGGATGAATCCTTCCTGAAACTAGATGCTCTAATCATGTCTTATACAGGATGAATCCTTCCTGAAACTAGATGTTGTGATCAATCATGTCTTATACAAGATGAATCCTTTCCTAAAACCAGATGCTCTGATCATGTCTTATACAGGATGAATCTTTCCTGAAACCAGATGTTGTGATCAATCATGTCTTATACAGGATGTATCTTTCCTGAAACAAGATGCTCTGATCATGTCTTATATAGGATGAATCCTTCCTGAAACCAAATGTTGTGATCAATCATGTCTTAAATAGGATGAATCCTTCCTGAAACCTGACTGAATCTAGATCTTATCAATTGAATCGAACAAGATTTTTCAATCTTACCTACCTAAGCCATTCTTTGAACCAATGCATCATCACACCTCACTTCAAAGAGGGGCAAAATGTAGACACCTAAAAGTAATTATTTTAATTACTTTTATTTCCTCACATAATTAATTAATTAATTATGTTAATTCAAATTCTCTTCAATATTAATTAAATATAATTAATATTGTCACTATAGTATGTGACTGATTTATTTAATAAATCAATCCATTTCTTTATTCTTCTAAAAAATTAAATCCTCACAAATCTTCCTCTTGGTTAATTAATTTCAATCAATTAGTTAACCTACATGATCCCTACAAATCATCTTCTTAATTCATCATTAACCTAATAAAGTCTTCTAGAAATTCCTTAAACTCATTTAACCTTATTCTTCTAATTTTTTATTCCCTCCACTCATTCTCTCTTCTAGTCAAATCCTCCTACAACTCCTAATCCCACCAAACATTTCCTCTAATCCCCTCCTAATGACTTGCTAGTGGCTAATCATCATGATTAGCCACAAAGTCAACCCCTTGTCCCTTCCATCCAACCACCAGCTTTTAATGCTCTTTTCCTAGGTGAATGTGAGATTTTCAAAATCTCACAACCCTCTAGGCATCTTCTCTCCCAAGGAATTTTTAATTCCTTCTTATTCCTCCAATCCCCATGGTTATCCCTTTTTGGAGAATTTTAAATTCCTCCTCCCCATTCTTCAAGGAATGTCACATCCCTTGCTCCTCTCAAGGCACA
This sequence comes from Cryptomeria japonica, assembly GCF_030272615.1. Lineage (NCBI taxonomy): Eukaryota > Viridiplantae > Streptophyta > Pinopsida > Cupressales > Cupressaceae > Cryptomeria > Cryptomeria japonica. The sequence continues at coordinate 215,098,001 of NC_081406.1, read as the reverse complement.
TTGGAAAGTCTTCCCAATGCACCTTACTCTTCTCAAGGTACCTTGGGAAGTCTTCCCAATGTACCTTGAGGAGTGTGGAGACAAGAAATGCCTTTAAGTCATATGTCTTGGTCTCCACACCCTCTCTTGGGCCTTGTGGGAGCTCACAAGCAATCTCAGCCCTTCATCTTGAATCCATCCTAGCCATCCATTTTTCCTCCCCTCTTCCTATCAATTGAGGATTCCATCCCTTCATTCCTCATCTCCAAGTTTAGTAATCTTATGCTACCCTTTTGAGCTTAGAAAAATCATTTTAGCATCCTTATCATGTCAAAATCATCCTACATCCACACTTAATCATCTCATCTCCATCATCTTTTAAGATCCATCTCATTTGTGCACAACATTGGAAAGCCATCCACATCAAGCAAGCAAGAGGAGCACATCAAGTGGAGCATTATCCAAGGGCACCTTCACTTCATCAAGCTCAATCTAAAGGAGAAGGTATTTGATTTGTGAGGTATATGCAGTTTATCCCTGTTTTGGAGCATTTCAAATTATGTCTTTTGATTTCATGTGATTATATGTTTGATTTGCATATTTGTCATCTAATCCACCTCATAGGTCTTTTCCCCTCTTCATTATGGCACATCCGGTGGGACAGACGTCCCTAAAAAACTAACATTTTTTATCAGTTGTTGTGAGTTGTGAGATGGAGGCTCCGGAATAGCACAAGAGACTGCAAACCAACGTGAGCGTCATGGGTTCAATGCGACAAAAAAACCTACTTTGGTGCGACCGCAGGTGCATCAGTGCGAGCATTTGACATATGCTGATTTTTTCTTTCCTGCTTGGCATATCTTTGAATTCTTGTTATCTCTTGTAGCGTCCTAAAATTGTGACACTTGCAATTTCGACTGCATTTGGGTCTTCACAATGGCGACGCAACACGCAACCTGAATGGAGACCCCAAAACTTTATTATGACACTGAAAACTGCATTTTCTTGCACCCTGGCCTGAACCTCCTTTGCACCCTGCTGTCCCGGGAGGTGGGACCAGAGCGCCCAGCACCCTGGTCCTTCAGGACTAGGGCGCCCAGTGCCCTGGTCCCCCAGGACCATGGCGCCCAGCGCCCTGGTCCCTGGGTCCGATTTTGGGCCCAGTCTCTTTTGGACTTCGGGTCTTTATGTTTGCAAATTGGAAAATTATCTTTCCTGGTCGGCCTAAGGTCGGGAAAATCAGTCTATCAGCCCTAAATGACAAGTATATAAACTACATTTTCCTCTCTCATTTGAGGAGAGACATACATGACGGAAAAAGTGTGGAAACTATACTCAAGCATTCAAGCATTCAAGCATTCCTTCAGGCAATTGATCATTTCAAGTCTCCATTCAAGGCTAAGTGTTGCATTCAAGACAAGGATTCAACCATTGAAGAGGAGATCACTTACTACAGACTACTACAACATACAACATACAACATCTATACCTTCGCACATAAGGATACAAACATCCTTATAACAAGGTATTAGTACTTGTTTTACATTACAGACATTTACATTTACAGCATTGCTCATTTCTTGGTTAACTCCAAAACTAGGGTTTGACCTAAAGGAAAACCCCTAATCCCTAACCCCCCAATCGTCTTCGCTTTTCTGTGTCTAGGTTGCAGGTACGCAGCTGAAATTGAAGATCTGGAATCCTTGTGCAGAGACGAACAAATCCCCCTTCGTTTCGCGGATTTTTCGGAGGACCGTGGCACTCGGGCGCCATCGTCCTGGCAACTTTCGCTCAAATTTGCAGGATAGCGCCGTATCGACATTTTACTGCTAATTCCAGGTCCGCAGCTTCATACTGTATTCCTATCTCAGCTTATAAGCGAATCTTTCTCACTTTCTATGCATTCCTAGCTTAATTCTTCTATGCACATTCTTTACAAAAGAGGGTAACCTTGCTGTCATAACCCTTGAAACTCGTTTAGCATCCAATCTTGCATTGCATGGGATTGGATCTTGTGGGTTTCAACCCCTCTTTTGAATGTAAAGTCTCTCCCCTAAGTGAAAACCATCAACCCTAGTGAATCTCCCTTCTCTCTCCTTGGAGTTGGAAGAGGGGAGAGCAACTAGGGTTCGATCGCGATTTTTCGCTTTACGTTTTGGTGAACCCAACGTGAACATCCTTTCTGATTATTCATGGTTAGATCTGAAAATTGGATTCCTTGATTACATTTCCATGTTGATCTTTTGCAAGATTTTAGAGGTTAATTGCATAAAAACCCTAAATTTTCTTTTTAGTAATTGAACTTGTGAAATGTCTAAATGTTAATGCTTGTTTCAGATCTACCCTTCTATTACAAATTATCAGTTCATATTTGTGCTTTAATTTTGAAAATTAAGTGGTTAAGTGTCAAAACCCTAATTTTTGAAACCCTCTTGATTCAACCTTTGTCTGACAATTTCACTGATCAAAACATCTCCAAATCAGCTGTAACTTTGGATTCCACAATAAAATCACAATATCTTTCATCCCTAAAAATTTGGAAAAAAGTTGCGAGGACCGTGTGCACTCCGAGCGCCATCGTCCCCGACATTTTTTCTGAAATTTCGAGAACTAGATTTTACTGTATTTTCCTGCTAAAATCTAGAATTTTGGCTGATTTTATCAATTATAACACTTTCAAAATTAAAGTCAAAGTTGGTCTAGGGATTGCTTGGATTAACGCTTCTAATCATTCAAAAATCATTGAAATTGAAATTTTGTGTCAAAATTGTGTTCTTACTGTCCTAAATCTGAAAAGTGTGTTTGCATTCATTAAAAATTTCAGTGCTTTATTCAAATTCTTACAATTTGTGACTTTTGAAATTAAGTGCTTAATTACAACAACTTTAATTTCTGCTTTCAAAATTGAATTTTGCGTGAAATTGAGTCAATTTTTAAATTTCAAAATTTGCATTGCTCTTGACATTCCCTCTAAAATCATAAAATTCAAAATTTCAGTTTCCCTCTCTTTTTCAAAATTCAAATTTTGCATTTTTCGACAATCTTGGTAGGGTTCAATTTCGAGATTGCAACTTTAATTTGGCCTATGTACAGATCGTAAAATCACTCAATTTTTTCAGATTAGCTCTAAAATCATCATACCTTTCATCCCTGCAAATTTCAAAAAAAGTTGTTGGGACCGTGTGCACTCCGAAGCGCCACGGTCCCTGACATTTTTTCTGAAATTTCGGGAGATTGTCGTGATTGCATTTAACAGCTTAAATCCAGAAGATTGGATGATTTTACTGAAAATTGTTACCTCTAAGATCAAAATTTTCTCTCCCTCTCTAGTGCATGAGTTTTACAACAATAAGCCCTACTTACACTATTCCCGTTAGACGAAGCCATAGAGTTAAGTCTTTCCGAGGTTTAATTACCGAGGAGATGGAACCTAATTTGAATAGCCTTTTTAACAAGGACATGGGTAATTCCTCTAATCCTCCTAATGATGAAGAAGCTCTCCATGAGGTTTCTGAAGAACAACTTTCAAAATTGGATAACCAATTTGATGATTTTCGACAATGGATGTCTCAAGAATACCTTGATAGTCAAGTTCTTCCTTTAATTGAGGGTCTAAAATGTATGCTTCAAAGTGATAAGAATGGAATTGATATTTTGCGTGGTATTGCACACATTGTGGATTCGAATGTGATGCCTATGAAGAGTTGTGCTGAAAATTTGGGTTATACACAACCTCCTACTCAAGTCAATCATTCTGTTCCTTTGATGACTTCTATTGCTAGCATACCTACCTTTACATCAAACATAATGGCTACTTCTACACAAGACACTCTTCCTATGATCATCAGTCATGGGGGCAATCCTTCCTCTTCAATTAACCCTCTTCCTTCATTTAATCCGATTTCTTCATTCACTCCTTCAATGAGTGTCCCTATTACATCTCCACAAATGAACATGATACAAGGGGGCAATTCATTCAATCATTTCATTACTCCTTGTAGTGTTCCTCCTATCCAATCATCTCCTATGACTAATTATCATAGAGTCCTACCACCTTACTCTTTACCTTCTTTTAATAACATAACACCTCCATCACAATCTAACACGTCTAATATGAACTCTTCAACTGAAGCGACCATTAACAATCTTGCACAAACTGTCTCTTCTTTACAGCAACAAATTGCCTGTATGAATCAATCTAAGTTTAGTGTGCCCACATTTGATGTTGCGAGTCCACTTTCTCTTGACATTGTTCGAGCTATTCCCCCTAAACATGTTGAAATTCCGCATTTGGAGCTTTATAATGGTAAAGGTGATCCTCTAACACATGTTAAGACCTTTCAAACAATCTGTACTGATTTTGCTTATGACCAAAGGTTGCTTGCAAAATTGTTTACTAGAACATTAAGAGACAAAGCCCTACAATGGTATTGCTCGTTGCCTTCCTATTCTATTACTTCTTTCGAACAACTTGCAAATTCTTTCATTCAACAATTTCAAAACAATATAAGTCCTAAAGTTACTTTGATTGATTTAATGCATTGTAAACAAGGTGTTAAAGAGAAAGTGATTGATTTCATTGGTAGATATAAACATTTGTATGCTCAAATTTCTTTTCCAGTGCCTAACAATGATATTCAAAGAATCTTTATTTCTAATTTACAAAAAGATATTCGAGACAAACTTCTGTTTTCTGAGTTTACTTCTTTCCAACAGTTGTGTGCAACTCTTCACAATTATCAACTGACTGTGAGTCAAATGGAACAATCACATCCTATGGCTCCGAGTGATAAGGGTGATAGCAGTCAACAACCATTTGGGAAGTTCAAACCGAACAGAGATTCCATCAAATTCAATGAAAACATCATCAACAACAATGTGAATGCAGCATCAGGTGTGCCTCCTATTTCTAAATTTTTCAAGAAAGAAAGAAAGTATACTCCTTTGAATGAATCATTGCATAGTATTATGAATAAGTTATTGGAACAAAATGTGCTTACTCTTCCTCCTATAAGACAAATTGATCCTACAAAGATTACTTCACCTTATTTTGATAACAAAGCTTTTTGTCAATTTCATCGTCAGCCTGGGCATGATACTGAAAAATGTTTTGCTTTAAAGGGGAAAATTCAAGATTTGATTGATAATAATACTATTTCTGTTTCTGGAGTGAATGATAAAGGCAACACATCTATAGCTCCTCCTAATCAAAATCTTCAGATTTTCATTGATCCATTACCTTCTCATACCTCTAATGCGATTGAGACTAATGATTCCTCTTTTTCATCTGATGGTCTTGTGTCTATGACTCCGAATGTGATTAACTTTGTAGAGCAGCAAGAAAACCCTAAATAACCTTCCATCACATTTGATTCCAGCGAAACCATTAGGGCACCTGATGGTCCTTTATACATAGTTGCAAAAGTCAAGAATACACCTTGTCGTGGAGTGCTTATTGATCCTTCGTGCATGGTTAATGTTATTATTGAAGAATTTCTTTTTACTTTGCAATTGAATCAAGTGATATATGACAAAACAGATGTGATTGTGAAACTATTTGATGCATTTTCTTCTCCTGCAATTGGTTCTATTACATTGCCTATTGAGGTCCATAACAAATCCCTTGATGTGAACTTTGCTATTATTCCATCTTCCGAACAATTTCGTGTGAAGCTTGGCTATCCTTGGCTATCTTCCCTGAAAGCTATTGCTTCTCCTATTCACAAGTGTTTGAAATTTCCCTATAATGGTGAAGTTGTTACTGTCAATCATAGTCTCTTTAAACCAGCTGAAAGAACTTCTAGCATTCCTATTGATTACTTTTGGCCTAAACAATTCCAATCTCTTCCTCCGCAAAGTGATCATCTTTTCAAATCTTATCAAAAGTGGAAAACAGATATGATCCTATCTCTAAGTGAACCTAGAACACCCAAACTTGACATTCCTATCATTCTTGAGAAGGAAGTTCTTCCTTTGAAAGATAAAACTAATGTCTTTCCTCAAGAAGATTCCCAACCCATTCCCATGGATGTGATTATGTCTATGCCTAATAAACCTTCTAAGAGTAGACCTATACCTCCTCGTCATGATGGACTTGGTCTCCTTCCAAAACCAAATATTCCTCCTTTATATGGAGCAGTTCCTCCTCCTTCCTCTTATGGAGAGAAGAGACCTTCCTCTTCTCCTATTGTTCAGCCTAAGAGACCACAACCTAAACACCCAAGTGATAAGGATGAGAACATTCCTCCTCCTCAATCTTCTTCGCAACTTCCTACTAAGACTAGACGAAATCGTTCTGCACGTGAACGCTAACGAAAGCGTCATCTTAGAGCTCAAGCAGCTGCTTCTCAAACTTTGAAATCTCCAGAAACACCTTCAACAAGCATTAGTCCATTTTCTCCTCAGCTGGACATTGAGCCTAAATCTCCTAAACATAAGATGCATGATGGTCTTGATCCTGTGCGAGTTAAAGATCCTATTTTTATAAATCTTGATGATGATATAGATGAAAATGTTATTCATGATGAAAATGTTACTTCTCTTGCTTCTGATAGTGAATATGAACTTGTTGATATTGATAACCATTTATCCAATGAATTTTCTAAAGCACTTATCCTAGCTCCTAGACAAGAACAACGTGGCTTGGAACATGAACATAGCCCTTGTTTGGATCTTGTGATAGCTCCATCTGCTGTGTTGAATGTTCCTCCTCTAGCGTGTTCCCTGCCTTCCCGAAACATTGATCAGCAAGATCGGGGGGTAGATGACGTGCTAGACTAGTTACATTAGCATAGCAGATTCTCTCCTCCTCTCTTGTGTTACTTCTTCTATATGTTATTCTTATTCTTCTATTTGTTGTCCTTAGTGTTTTCTACTTGAGGACGATGCAAAGCATTGAGATCTCTTTTGGTCTCTCTCATGTTGACTCAAAAGACACATGTGTTCCCTTCTTCTAGGTGACCTTCCTTGATTGGGGAAGGAAGAACAATTATGCATACATACATATGATATATATACATGAATTATCATATAGCATACTAACCCCGAGGAAAGTGAAGTCACCTCGTGCTTTGTGTTTTGTGTCTATTATCCTTGGGTTTATCTCACACTTGGGGGCTAAATCCTTGCGATAACGTGCTCCTTTCTCATTTCTTATATGTATCACTACCTTAAAGCAATCACCCCCGGTGAGGCGTGTGCGATCGCTTTAACGTAGGGGGGCATACATCCCGTTCATATCTTTTCAAGATACTTGAAAATTTCTTGACAAATTTAGCTTTGCCTTGAAAATTTTTGATATCTTTCTTACATGACTCATAGTGAGGGAACCTTACTACTGATAGTCATGGTTCTCCCTTGTGATCTTCCCTTTTACTTTGTCAATCGAAGTCGTAAGATCCTTAGTCCACTGGGGGCTTGGTGTATCTTGCCTCCTTGACGTGGTGAAAGTCTTTCAATGTTGTTTCCTTGTACTTTACCGGAAGTATGAGCATACATACTCCTGCTAAAGTGGGGGCTAAATGTAGCGTCCTAAAATTGTGACACTTGCAATTTTGACTGCATTTGGGTCTTCACGATGGCGATGCAACACGCAACCTGAATGGAGACCTCGAAACCTGATTATGACACTAAAAACTGCATTTTCTTGCACCCTGGCCTGAACCTCCTTTGCACCCTGTTGTCCCGGGAGGTGGGACCAGAGTGCCCAGCGCCCTGGTCCTTCAGGACCAGAGCACCCAGCACCCTGGTCCCCCAGGACCATGGCGCCCAGCGCCCTGGTCCCTGGGTCCGATTTTGGGCCCGGTCTCTTTTGGACTTCGGGTCTTTATGTTTGCAAATTGGAAAATTATCTTTCCTGGTCGGCCTAAGGTCGAGAAAATCAGTCTATCAGCCCTAAATGACAAGTATATAAACTACATTTTCCTCTCTCATTTGAGGAGAGACATACATGACAGAAAAAGTGTGGAAACTATACTCAAGCATTCAAGCATTCAAGCATTCCTTCAGGCAATTGATCATTTCAAGTCTCCATTCAAGGCTAAGTGTTGCATTCAAGACAAGGATTCAACCATTGAAGAGGAGATCACTTACTACATACTACTACAACATACAACATACAACATCTATACCTTCGCACATAAGGATACAAACATCCTTACAACAAGGTATTAGTACTTGTTTTACATTACAGACATTTACATTTACAGCATTGCTCATTTCTTGGTTAATTCCAAAACTGGGGTTTGACCTAAAGGCAAACCCCTAATCCCTAACCCCCCAATCATCTTCGCTTTTCTATGTCTAGGTTGCAGGTACGTAGCTGAAATTGAAGATCTGGAATCCTTGTGCAGAGACGAACAGATCCCCCTTCGTTTCGCGGATTTTTCGGAGGACCGTGGCACTCGGGCGCCATCGTCCTGGCAACTTTCGCTCAAATTTGCAGGACAACACCGTATCGACATTTTACTGCTAATTCCAGGTCTATAGCTTCATACTATATTCCTATCTCAGTTTATAAGCGAATCTTTCTCACTTTCTATGCATTCCTAGCTTAATTCTTCTATGCACATTCTTTACAAAAGAGGGTAGCCTTGCTGTCATAACCCTTGAAACTCATTTAGCATCCAATCTTGCATTGCATGGGATTGGATCTTGTGGGTTTCAACCCCTCTTTTGAATGTAAAGTCTCTCCCCTAAGTGAAAACCATCAACCCTAGTGAATCTCCCTTCTCTCTCCTTGGAGTTGGAAGAGGGGAGAGCAACTAGGGTTCGATCACGATTTTCTGCTTTACATCTCTATTTGTTCACCGCTTGCGCATGCATTTCGGCATGATCATAGGCATTCTAGCGCATCAGATTTAAATCAACGCAAGTGTTTTTATGTCATTCCCACACTATTTATTTAAATTTAAATTTTGAAAACTCTAACTCTCGCTGGTCTCTATTCTCAGTTTGCGCGAGCACAGGCATTTCAGCGTGAGCGTTTTTAACCAGCACGATAGATAGGTATAAAATCCTTTCTAGTTTTTTGGGTTCTGTCACTTTTTCCTTACTGCTTTATTTAGTTTAGCGCATACGCAGGTGCTTTGGCGCCTGCGCAGGTGTTTCAATGTGGTTGACTGCACTTTAGCGCATGCACTGTATGTGTAGTGCAGTTAGGACTAATTTCCAATCTTTTAGTTTTGCAGTTTAATCCAACCGTCCAAGACTCAGAAAATTAAAAAAAATTACTAATCTCATTGTTTTGCAGGTTGCTTAAGCAGATTCAACCAAACATTATGCATTTATTTAAAGTAGGCACCTAGATGTTAATTAAAATGGAATGAACCTTTGTCTTGCATGTCTTTTAAGAAAAGCTTAAAGGTAGGAGAGTATGCTCTCGTCTAGCTAGACGATCAAAAATCTAGACCCTCCAACCTTTTCTTGTTTGATTGCATGTTTTCCTCTAGCGGGCCTGCCCTCCCAACTTGCTCTTTGAGAAGGTAAGAGGGGAATGACCCAAGTGAGTACACCCGGACCTAGGGTTCCTAACTCACTATAATAAATAGGCCATTGACTATGAAAGGGTTAATGGTTGGGGCTATATGAGAGTTCACTCTCACATTGGGTGCTTAGTAGGATCCTAGAGGTCTTAATCAATCTTGCATGACTACTAAGTTCTTGGTGCTTTGTCGAGCTATAGGCCTCAATTGTGCTTGTGCAACTTTGAAGGGTAGCTCCTAATGGGAAGACTTACTAAACACCTTGTTCATAGTGGCCAAAACACCTTCTAGTCATTGGTGCAGGAGGTCGAACCTCGAAAGCCACCCATATTTTTATGGCCCTTAGTAGAGACACAAAGTTTGCCATGAGGAGTTTTCATGGGAATTGATGCTTGGCTGCCCCCAGAAGTGAGTGTCATGGAGGGGAGTCAGTGAGGTCAAGTATCTAAGTGTCCGCTCTGGGTAAGCGTAGCTAGGAAACCAATTGGGATCCAATGACTATTGTCCTTGCCAACTTTAAGAATGTTGTATGTAAGCATGAGTGTCTTTGAGATAATATGCATTTGATCATTGTGTTTGTTTTGTTTGATACATACTTGCCAAGAGAAGACTAAAAACATGCCATTATCCTCAAACACTTTGCAAAACATTTGTCCAGACACAAACAATTATCCAGGTCATTACCCACACAAAGTCCAAAATTGCGTCAAAACTCCATCCATCCCATGTTTCATAAGCCTAAGAGAGATGCTAAGAGTTCGTCCTCTCCATCAACATTCAAGTTTGTCCTTTGAAACACCAACTATCATCCAAATCAGGGTGGTCGTGTCCCTTTATATAACTTGCCATTCAAATCGATCCTCCATTGAGTAATGTTCATGCCAAGAACAATCTAGTCATCAAGTTTCTTCTAAGCCATCACTATCATACCTCCTCCATCAATCATCCTAAAATTTCCCAAGGACTTAGCACATCAAATCAATCTCCCTCCACTATCAAATCAATTATCAAAATCCAAATCCAATCATCCTTTAATCCAAATTAACCTCACGTTAAGGTCACATGCCTTGTGGAGTTTCATTTTGACCTCATCATTTATCAATTGGTTCTTGTGCTTGAAGAAGAATCCTCTCCAAGTACCTTTTGCCTAATCCTTTTGAGTCAATCAAGACTCTTGACTCATGTCTTTACTTTGCTTAGGGTCACTAGTCAACCCTTGGTGTAAGAGAGCCTTTTTAATCATCATTCCTAAGTCTAAATTTTACCCAAACTTGGTCATTACCTTGCTTGTGGTTTCATTCACCACCTAAAATCCTCACCCAATGACTAAGGTGTCAAATCCTAATCAAATTTGGGATCCAATCCAAGAACCCCACCAATCAACAAAATCCCTTGTCATAAAAGACAAAATCGAAAATTCCACAAATATCTTGCTAAGTCCATCACAAATTTCCTCCTCCAAACTTTTCTAAGGTTATTCATTATGGTCACAACTCGATCCCAAAAGAGAAAGATGGTTGAACAACAATATGGTATGTCAGACATTAGTGTCCTATATGAAGATCCCATGCAAGACCCTACACAACATGGGAAACCTAGCAATCAAGATCAAAGCCAAAATCCTAACATGGTTAGCCAAGATGAACTCTCTCCGAAAGTGCAAACTTTCCTAGCAGATTCTTATAACCAAGAGATGATGGAAAAGTTTATTCAACACAATACTACTACACTTCTGAAAACTCTCCTTGAAAATGGAGCTCAACTTCCACCTGAATTTAATAGATCCACTCTCCCCCAACAACCACAAGGAGACCTCGCTCCTGCACAAAGTGCTGTACCTATTATTCAAACTCAATCAATTGCAGCCCCATCAATCATCCAAGCTCAATCAATGCCACCCACAACACCTCCCACCTTCTTCCTGCTTACCATTTATACCACTATGACATCCGATCTCATCTATTCTCAAACACACTTCTATACCACCTCCTTCCATTCAACCACATATTTCTATTCCACAAACATCCCTTCCTATCAATAATGTCACAAGTTTTATCTAGACCGTACTCAATCCCATCACAATAGTTTGCAGGCCACAACCAACTATCACACAAATCCCTGCAACATTGGTCCTCACATCCCACGTTCCCACCTCCTCATCATACCAATATATTGGTGGCGGTGCACCTTCTTTGGCTCATCCAATTCTTGGGGCAAATACAATTCATCATTATCAAAGTCCACAACAAGACCTCATCAAGGAAATTCAAGACATGAAAAATATCATTAAGGACATGAAAGAAAGGACTAATAAAAGGAAAACTTACACATTCGAAGAGTTTTTCCCTTGTCCTTATGACCCATCTATATCAGTTGCACCCTACCCCCTAGGATTTGAGATCCCCAAATTCACCAAGTATGAAGACAAGGAAGACCCCCGCGACCATGTCCAAGAATTCCACATCTTATGCCAAAAAGTTTCCTATAGTGACCTTTATCTTCGCAGACTCTTTCCCAAGAGTCTCACGGGAGATGCCCTGCTATGGTTCTCATCTCTACCACGAGGTTCCATTGTCTCCTTTCTAGACTTGGCAGAAAAATTTGTGGCCCACTATGCTTACAACATGGTTAATGATGTTTCTATGATGGACCTATGCAATACAAAACAAAGGCCCAGAGAAACCTTCGCCAATTTCCTACAAAGATGGTGACATCTTATGAAGAAATTCTAGTGGGACATGCCAGAACAACATCAAATTGAGCTATTTCAAAAGAACTTGGTGCCTGAACTTTCAAGACCCTTAATATCCCAATGTATCAAATCCTTCCAAAAATTGACCGATAAGGGCCTCGCCCTCAAACATGTCTTATTGGAGGAAGGAACCTTGAAACATTACTAGAAATCAACACAAAGTTCTTATCATAATGACAAACCAAAATTCTGGTCTAAAAACAAAAACATGGTCAATGATGGTGTAACTGATGCAAAGTGGGTTCAAACTGTGGCCACTTCCCCAAAATCCACCACCAATAATCATCAATTCAATAATCAAAACAATCAAAATCAATCCCAAAAACCTCACGATAATGTATCAATCTAGGGACGACCACCCCAATCAAATAGCAGGACTCCAAGAGACTTCACTCCTCTCGCTGAGCCTATTGAAATGGTGTTTCAAAAACTTGTCCAAGCAGGTGTAGTGGTTTCTCCAATCACTCACCCATTTGATGCCAATCAACCTAAACCAAGATGGTATAATGAAAATGAGTATTGTGAATACCATCATATTAAGGGGCATGATACACGAAAGTGTATGAAACTGAAAATCTACATACAAGATCTCATTGATAGAGGTGAGATTGAAGTAGCAAATGCAAAACCTGGTAATAACAATGACAAACTCAAAATGTATCAGGAACCCTTCCCGAAGCATGATAAAGGAAAAGGCTCATCATCTAATGCAATGGGTTATGACTACGCTAATCACATAACCGGCTTTGATTTTTTAGTAGGTCGCATTGAACCTGTAGAGACTCATGTCAATGTCATAACCATCCAAGGAGTTAATCCTCCTTCCCAAAGCAGACCAAATCCTACTAGGATAGTCATTCAAGGTGCCACGCCTTCCACCTCCCATTTACAGAATGACTGCAATGTAACTACACGCCGAGGTAAGGTCACCATCCAAGGAGTCCCTCCCCCACCAAATCTATCGCCCATGTCTTCCACCTGCCGATATGACCTCCTTGACCAAATTGGGAAGACCCCCACTCAGATCTCCATTTTGGAACTTCTTAGAACCTTCCTGATCCATAAAGAAATTTTGGAACAAGCCCTTCTTGAATCACGCGTCCCTGATAACATCAATGCCACCCAATTCCAAGCCCTCATTGGAAACCTTGCTGCCCAGCAACACCTTGTATTTACCTCCAAAGATGCTCCTATAGATGAAGATCATAACAAACCTTTGCACATCAAAGCCCTTATCCAAAAGCACAAGGTCAAACATATCCTGATAGATGGTGGATCTAGGCTTAATCTATGTACATACAAATTAATAAAACAATTGGGACTTTCTGAAGATCTGGTAGACACATCAGGAAGGATCACAATAAAGGCATATGATGATGCAGAAAGAGTTTCAAAGGGCATGATCACCTTACCTCTTCAAGTGGGCCCCATTACAATTGAAACCCCTTGCCAAGTACTAGATCTTGATCTCCCTTACAACATTCTTCTCAAGCGGCCATGGATTCATTCCTTGTAGGCCATACCCTCCACCTATCACCAATGCATCAAATTCCCCTATAATGGAAGAGAGATTACTATCAAAGGTGATCCCCAACCTTTTCAATATTGCAAACTATTAGAGGGGAAGCATTTGTATCATTGTCCACTAAATAGACCCTTGCCAATGCCTCCATCTGACACATCAAATGTTGCCTCCACTTCATCCCAACCAAATAATCAAATCAAAATCTTGGACAATGGCTTTGGAGAATACAAATTGGAGGATGTCTTATTAATAGGAAACCTCCCTCTCTCTCCTAAGTCATTTGGCAAACCAAAGGAGCTCAAAAAGGACCCAAAACCAGTCATGCAATACCAAAATACCACCTTCCAACAATGGGGCCCACTTAATAAGGAGAGCCTTGAAGAAGCAAATGTCTCTTCCTAGTTGTATCTAGAAGTGGATGATGAGCCAGGAAAAGTACCCAATAAAATGTACCCAAAAGTATCTGCCATAGTTGAAAAAATGGGTTACAAAGGATACGACCTAGGACCAGAGGAGAAAGGAAGAAAAGCACCCATAAATCCTTTCTCCTACAAGTACAACAGAGGCTTAGGGTACACCCCAGTGCCTAAGATCACTATCATTGGTGCCCCTTTTAGTCCTTCTTTGGATATCAAAAGCACTGACGAAGAGGAATTCCACGAAATGCCTTATGAATATGAGAAAGATATCTTCTTTAATGCATACATCAATACCATCACCCCCTTAACCTCTCCCACATCACATGAGCTACATCTTGTCCATCCTAAACTCATTGACTGGAGCCAATGAAACAAACCCACTTTAGATATCTATGTCAATGATAATGCTCTCATTACTCTCCTGACAACATAAGATCTGGAAGATTGTAACAAAATTGAGGGTATCCAACTACATGAAAAGGGATACTTTGGTAATCAGGACAATGCCCTTAGCCACAAAAAGATAATATAAGGAAAAGACATGATTCCCTAGGTGAAAGCCTCCCTAGGGCACCTTTGGATGAACAAAAAGTAAAAAAAAAGGGCGTATTCAAAAGTGAAAACCTGGAAAAGGCACTTGATGATGAGGGATTTGACCTCCCTACCATTGGTTACCTTCCATAGGACAAATCAAATTTACTAATAGAAGAAACAGACATCGTCAACATGGGCACCAAAGCCATCCCACAAAATGTGCTCATTGCCAAGTCCCTCATAGAAAAAGAGAAACAAGATTTCATCAACTTCCTTACAGAGGTAAAAATTAATTTTGCATGGTCCTATGCCGATATGCTAGGGTTGGATCTTGCCTTGGTGGTTCACAATCTTATTGTCCACCCAGATGCAAAACCTATAAAACAAAAACTACACAAAATGCACCCGCGTATTGCTCTCCTGGTCAAGGCAGAAATCGAAAAGATGTTAGATGCAGAAATCATCAAACCCATCGACTACGCTGAATGGGTCTCTAACATTGTACCTGTCGACAAACCTAACAGGGGCATCTGCATCTGCACATATTTCTAAGATCTAAATAGAGATTCTCCTAAAGATGATTTCCTGCTCCCCAATATAGACATGATTGTGGACCTTATAGCAGGACATGAAATGCTATTGCTAATGGATGGGTTTTCTAGATACAACCAAATCAGGATAGCAAATGAGGATCAGCATAAAACCACATTCACAAGTACACCATGGGGTACTTTCTATTACCGGGTCATGCCTTTTGGCCTTAAAAATGCTGGAGCTACATATCAACGTGCAATGAAAACAATTTTTCATGACCTCTTGCACAAAATTATGGAGGACTACATGGATGATCTACTAGGCAAATCCAAGACAAGACAAGAGTAGATCCCTATTCTAAAATAGATCTTTGAAAGATTGAAAAAATACAAGCTGCCCCTAAATCCCAAAAAGTGTGTGTTTGGCGTCACATCGAGAAAACTACTAGGATTCATTGTTTCCCGCAGAGGCATCAAGGTTGATCCCGCAAAGGTAAAAGCTATTATGGAAATGCCTTTGCCAAAAACTCTTAGAGAACTGTGCAATCTCTAGGGAAAACTCCAGTCTGTCAGGCATTTCATTTCACAGCTAGCAGACAAGTGTCATCCATTTGCACACCTGTTGCGTAAAGACACAAAATTCAAATAGGATTGCTTATGTCAAAAGGCCTTTGAGAAACTAAAAGAATATCTAGCATCACCTCCAGTTTTGATGCCACCTACTCCTAGAAAACCCCTCATTTTATACATATGTGCTACTACAGTGGCATTGGGGGCATTACTGGCACACATAGATGATCAAGGGAAGGAACACACAATTTACTACATCAATCGAACACTGGTAGGATATGAACTCAATTATACTCCCATTGAAAGAGAATGTTTTGCATTAGTGTTTAGCACACAGAAACTATGTCACTATATGCTAAACAACAAGACAAAACAAATTGCTAAAATTGATCCACTTAAATATCTCCTGTCCAAAGCTTCTCTCACTGGTAGAACCACCAAATGGGTCATGCTCCTAAGTGAGTTTGACATCAAATATGTGGACAGAAAGGCAATCAAGGGATAGGTCATTGTAGACCAGTTGGCTGAAGCTCCACTCCTAGGTGACCATTCCCTTCTCACAGAATTACCAGATGAGTTCATTATGATTGTTTCCACATCCTCCACATGGCAATTATACTTTGATGGCTCTTGCACCCAAAATGGATCGGGGGCAGGAATATTATTGGTCACACCTCAAGGTGATGGCATCCTCAAATCATACAAGATAGCCTTTACATGTACCAATAACATAGTAGGATACAAGGCACTCATCACAGGTTTGTGTCTGGCTATCCACTGGAAATTAAAGGAGTTACAAGTCTATGGTGATTCTCAGCTCCTCATAAAATAAGTCAACGATGAGTTCCAAACAAAAGATGATAAATTCCTTCCTTACCGTACCATGGTTGAAGATCTTAAGAAAAATTTCACAGCAATCAAATTTGATCAAATCCCATGGACAAACAACAAGGTTGCAGATGCAATGGCCACCATTGGCTCCCTCCTTCAAATGCCAGCACACAGTCAAAAGTGCGAATTTTTGGTCGAGCAACTATTTATACTAGCATACGACCTACCAGAGTCTGAAATGATGTGTGTTCTCATTGGTCCTGAGTCCCCTTGGTACCAAGAAACCTTCGCTTTCCTCAAAGACAATACCATTCCCCCACATCTAACCAAAACCCAACAACAAACCTTCATTCATCGATGTGCTCATTACACCATCCTTACAGACACTCTATTCAAAAGGCATTTCGATGGTTCCCTCCTAAGGTGTTTAGATAAACAAGAGGTAGAATGGGCATTACATGAAGTACACGAGGGTATCTCTAGGGCACACTCAAGTGGGCTCACATTGGCTAAAAAAATTTTGAGAACAAGATACTATTGGCCTAAAATGGAGGTAGATGCATATAACTATGTGAAGAAATGCATCCCTTGCCAGCAACATGGTGAGAAGATTCATGCACCATCACAAGAATTGCATCCATTTATTACACTATGGCCCTTCTCGCAGTGGGGGCTCGATCTCATTGGGAAAATCCACCCTCCATCTTCCAACAAACATAAATTCATCATCACCACCACTGAGTATTTCACCAAGTTGTTAGAGGCTATCCCTCTCACTTTTACCACTGGTAAGCAGATATCCAAATTCATCCTTAACTATTTGATTTGCCAATATGGCATTCCCAAAGTCATTATCACAGATAATGGGAGACAATTTAAAAACTAGGATGTCAAAGAACTCTGCCAAAAATTCAACATCCAACATCGCTTTTCCACCCCATATTACCCCCAAGACAATGGCCAAGTTGAGGGTTCTAATAAAACCCTAATCAAAATCCTCAAAAAGACGGTCAATGAAGCTGGCCATGATTGGCACCTCCAACTCCATCCTACGTTGTGGGCCTACTGCACCTCCATCCGCACCCCCACAGGCACCACTCCTTATTCCCAAGTATTTGGTTCTAAAGCCATCCTTCCCCTTGAGATCAAGATCCCCTCTCTAAGGGTATCCCTGCAAAGTATCTTACCAAATGAGGAATACAGAATTGCCCGCTTACAAGAGCTAGAATTATTAGATGAAAGGTGCCTCAAGGCCTTGAATCATCTCTGGGTATATCAAAATCGTTTGCACATGAGTTATCATAAAAAAGTCAAAACTCAAGAATTCCAAATTGGTGATCTTGTCCTCATGGAGAATCAGAAAAATCTACAAGAAAGAGAAAAGAAAGGCAAATTTGAGCCTAATTGGCTTGGACCATATGTAATCACAACAAAGTATGGATCGGGAGCTTATCAGTTGGATACTCCTAAAGGCGATCCTTTGGATGAACCAATGAATATCATGCACCTCAAAAGATTTTATGCCTAGTACTCAGGAAGTCCTAAATTGTCAAAAAATCAAAAAAATCAAAAAATCAAAAAAATCAAAAAAATCAAAAAAATCAAAAAAAAACAAATCAAAAAAATCAAAAAATAAAAAAAAATCAAAAAAGAGAAAAAGAGAAAAACAATCCGTCCACCAGTGAAAACCACTTTGTGGCACTATGGACAAGTACCTTGGTGAAAACCTCCATGCAGGCACCAAGGTAAATAACTGGATCCATTGTCTATCAGGTCGACACTACAAATCACCCGCCATCCAGTCCACCCATTCACAACATTCCTTCTTTTCCGCCTCCCAGTAAAACATGCGTATGATGATGAGTCTTCGCCTGAGTCATGAACAAGAAGTATCTCATTAAACTGATCTTTTATGCCTCTATGTGAGCTTCAAGAAGTCTTGAGAATAAATCCCAAATCTACTAGTCACTCTCCAAAACCATAGAATCGCTTGCCTAAAATCTACAAGACCACATTGCCCTAGAGATGATTCCTTCCCTCATCTGGCAACCTAACCCTCCATCCTAGTCCTACTCTTGGCAAGAGGTATCAGTTGGTTATATTTTACTTGTTAAATTTTGTTGGATCTTTTTCATGTAGACTTGCATCTTTTGCCCTACGACTGCAACTATCTACAACTACTTGGATTGGTCATATCCAGGTATGTCACAATAGCTGCATACTGGGACATATTTTCATAGTATGGCATGTTTTGGATCCCTCTTGTATAAACTGGCAACCTGGTACTAGTGTTTATCAAAACTTACCTTCTCGTGTACAAGAGGTATTGGTGTGTTTGAGGGTTTTCTTTCACGAACCCACAACTTTGTATTAGTGTTTCTCAACACTTGCATAGTTGTGTGTAAGGAATTCCCATTTATCTGAGAGTCAGTCCACACCTTGGGTTTCTCATGGCATCCTGATTTCTATAATCAGTGGTGCAAGTCACCTAGGGCAATATCAAACTAGGTTGGCTCTCCACATTTGTTGTTCACAAATTCTCATCATCATCAATCCCATGGAGTTCTTAATTTCCCCCATTTCCCATCGATTCCATATTCTTCTATCTAAGATCATTGTATTATTATTGGCATATTCCCTCTTTGTATTATTCACTCACATCATATAGATTACATTACTATTCTCATTTTAGTCAATCATTTTCCCACAAAACATTTAGATTGCATCACATAAATAAAAAAATACTCATTCATCCATATGACATTACATTCAAATCACATCATAAAGCATTTTACAAAACCATTTCATTTATACATAAAAACATAAAAATCACTCATCCTGCATCCAAAAATTATGTCAGCAACACATCATAAACATACATATATAAACATCCACTCTGCATCACAAAATAGGTCAGCATAGCACATCCATGATTACGTCCATATAGGACACCATAAGAAAAATAATAATAATCCATCACAATAAATCCTACACATCATCTACCACCAATCAAATCATGTATATATATAGAGAGAGAAACAGGAAAATGTGTCTATCATGATACAAGGATTGCCCAAAGGGTCAAAATATAATACACAAGCAAAATAGGGAACTAGTTCTCCCCACCTGTCTCTCCACCTCCCTTTGCTGTACCTCCCTTTGTTGTACCCCCCTCCGTTGTACCTCCCCCTCCTCATCCTCCTGCACCCCCTATTGGTGGCTAAAAACCCACTGATCCCCCTATCTGCTGCCTCTGGGTCAGTCGCTGACTATGAGTCCTCTACGATCATACACTCTTAGTGTACGAGGCTGCTTGCTGTCCTATAGGCACTACTCCATGATATAAACCCCTATAATAATGTGCCTCTCAAGATGATCTCTATGCTCTCTCTTGCTGCTGCAGATTGTATGAAAATATCTGCACCAATCCAGCTGGAACTAATGCCTGGCGAGCTGCATCCCTCTCCCCCCATAGTCGTGTCACATCGGCCTCTGCCCTCTGTTCTCTGACCTATAATCCCACTAACTCAGCATCATGCTGATGAAGGGCATCATGTAATCCTTCTATGGCTATCCCTGACCAGGCCTCCTCAAGCATCCTCTCTGCCTCCTCCCCCTCGACTCTCAAAGCATCCACCTTTGTCCTGGTAGTATCCAGACTCTCTGTCAGATCAGATATCTCCTATGTCAGCCACCCCACCTCTTCCTCCAGGCTCTCTTCCCAAGCCCTCTCTACCTGCAGCTCATCCTCAATGAAATGAAGCCTCGCTCGATAGCCATCCTGCTCCTACTATAAATGGTCAAAATCAACCTATCTCAATCCTCCCCTCTCCCCTACCTGTGTCTCAAGAATATCCATGGGCATGACCTCTCCCTCTCCAACTGCAGCCTCCTCTCTCTCGCCAACTGTGGCCTTTGCAGCCTCTCTAATTGGGGCATCTCCTCTGTCTCCCTCCTCCTCCGCTAGCCCCCTCCACCATACAACCCAGACTCTCCTCTACTCTCCACTCGCACCACACCCTACCCAAACTACAACTCTCTCCCCTAGGCCATCATCCTCCCCACCCACCACCTAATCAACCTCCGGCTCTAGCTCCTCATCATCCAAAACTCTCAGAATGGTAAGCCGCACTGGCAAGTGCCCCTCCCACCAGCTTTGGTAACCACCTGTCATGCCTGGATCCTCCCCTACCCCCATCTACTCATCCCAGACTATGTGAAATGCTATTTGGAAGCTTGTTTAGCCATCCAAGGGACTCACTGTAGGCCCCCAATACTTCACCTCCCATGTAATCCTGGGATACACTGGAATATCCCCCATAATATCCTGTACCTGCCCAAGCTATCGGGCCACCCTAAATAGAGCATAGTACTCCATGATGTAGACAGATCTCCCAAAAATCCACATCTCAACCCCTACCCAGTGAAGCTACCAACCATCCCTCCACCCCTCACACCCCAAAAATGGTCTCCACATGAACTACACCAACTCATTTAGAATCCTCCTCCAAAACCACATGGACATTGTCTGTGTGTAGTGTAGCAGTCCCCTGTACCTATCCACAAACGGCCGCTGTGGCCGCCTGTCCTGAGCACCCAGTAGCTGGGTCACTGCAATATGCTCCCACACCCATATGTGTAAGAGTGTTACCCTAGCAGATAAACTAGCATACTCTCTGTAGGTCACCAAGTGCATGTCATGATAGAGTTGGGCTAGCATCGCTGAGCTCCACGCATACTGAATACCATCATGAACCATGAAGTAAAAACATCTACTCCATCCCAAAGGAAATCCGTGTCCACCCAAATCTAGCAAGATACACCTACTAAGAAATCCACAAATCACCAAAACTAGCTGAGGAATCTACCGAATGGCCATCACTCAGCCCAAGTGCATCCTGCTCCTATCTAGCATCGGTGGCGTCTCATACTCGTACACCTCCCTCAGATAAAAATCAGCCGCATCCAACTAATACTCAAGAATCACTCCACGAATGGGGATCTTCAAGATCCTCCAAACATCCAACAAGGTGACTGTCACCTCTCCAGTCGACAAATGAAAGGTGCTATACCGACTATCTCACCTCTCCACTAGCGTAGTCATCATAGCAGTATGCGTGCAAATCCTTGGCCATCTGCCTACATAATGCAACCCCAGCAAATATAGAAACTCCAACTCATCGCGGTCTAGCTCATGATACAGGCTCATCGTGGCAGGCCAATGCTCTCTCAAAGCTAGTGGTCCCCTCTCCACCTGCATCCATTACATCAAATCATTAATTTCACATCTCAAAATCCCCTCCTGACCTACCAAACTAACCCTACTCATGAGTACCCATTCCAAAATTCTAAGAAAAAATGCATCCCCCCCTTCCCAGGCGCACATGCTAATTTTCTTAGTGCTCGTGCCAAAACTGTGATGCAGGCACCGTTTTGCAGGCGCTCATGCCAATAGAGCCCCTTCCTCTCTTTCTTTTACCTCCCATACCCGTCAACACGAGCACTCGTGTTTTAGCGCGAGCGCCTGCATAATCCCTTGGTCACTCGCATCAAAATGCGACCGCTCACACTGAAGTGCCCGTGCTGATCGCAAGCACTCATGCTAGTCTAGGGGTGTGTGTGCTGAAACAATGATCAACACGAGCACCTTGCCTTATCCCTATACCTATTTCTAGCCCTAAAAACTTATTCAAAATTAAAATTTCCAAAAGAGGGATAGTCCTACTCACCGGTGGTCCATAGCTTGTCGGTCGGTCGAATCGTCGGATCCTCTTGGTGCCCCATTTTCCTTCGTGGTCTCGCATCTCCTATTCTTCTTTCCAAATTCTTCATGACTGCTTCATATTTCTTCCTCATTTATCCCTTCCACCCTAATTCTTCTTCCTCTTTTTTTCAAGAATTTTTCGTCCTTTTCCGAAAAAATTCTCGAGGGGGCATACACCTCCCATGCTTTATGATGGGGCATCCTTTTCCTCTTCTATCTTCTACACATCACCAATTATGTACACACATAAAAATAATTATTTTAATTATTTTTAATTCCTCACATAATTAATTTTGATTCTGATCATGTCTTATATAGGATGAATCCTTCCTGAAACTAGACATTGTGATCAATCATGTCTTATACAGGATGAATTTGTCCTGAAACCATATGCTCTGATCATGTCTTATACAGGATGAATCCTTCCTGAAACTAGACGTTGTGATCAATCATGTCTTATATAGGATGAATCCTTCCTGAAACCAGATGCTCTGATCATGTCTTATACAGGATGAATCCTTCCTGAAACCAGATGCTCTAATCATGTCTTATATAGGATGAATCCTTCCTAAAACTTGACATTGTGATCAATCATGTCTTATATAGGATGAATCCTTCCTAAAACCAGATGCTCTGATCATGTCTTATACAGGATGAATCTTTCCTTAAACTAGACGTTGTGATCAATCATGTCTTATACAGGATGTATCCTTCCTAAAACCAGACGCTCTGATCTTGTCTTATACAAGATGAATCCTTCCTGAAACCAGACGTTGTGATCAATCATGTATTAAACAGGATGAATTCTTCCTGAAACCAGACTGAATCTAGATCTTATTAATCGAATCGAACAAGATTTTTCAATCTTACCTACCTAAGCCATTCTTTGAATCAATGCATCATCACACCTCGCTTCAAAGAGGGGCAAAATGTAGACACCTAAAAGTAATTATTTTAATTACTTTTATTTCCTCACATAATTTATTAATTAATTATGTTAATTCAAATTCTCGTCAATATTAATTAAATATAATTAATATTGTCACTATAGTATGTGACTGATTTATTTAATAAATCAATCCCTTTCTTTATTCTTCTAAAAAATTAAATCCTCACAAATCTTCCTCTTGGCTAATTAATTCCAATTAATTACTTAACCTGCATGATCCCTACAAATCATCTTGTTAATTCATCATTAACCTAATAAAGGCTTTTAGAAATTCCTTAAACTCAATTAACCTTATTCTTCTAATTTTTTGTTCCCTCCACTCATTCTCTCTCCTAGTCAAATCCTCCTACAACTCTTAATCCCACCTAACATTTCCTCTAGTCCCCTCCTAATGAGTTGCTAGTGGCTAATCATCATGATTAGACACAAAGTCAACCCCTTGTCCCTTCCATCCAACCACCAATTTTTAATGCTCTTTTCCTAAGTGAATGTGAGATTTTCAAAATCTCACAACCGTCTAGGCATCTTCTCTCCCAAGGAATTTTTAATTCCTTTTTATTCCTCCAATCCACATGGTTATCCCTTTTTGGAGAATTTTAAATTCCTCCTCCCCATTCTTCAAGGAATGCCACATCCCTTGCTCCTCTCAAGGCACATTGGAAAGTCTTCCCAATGCACCTTGCTCTTCTCAAGGTACCTTAGGAAGTCTTCCCAATGTACCTTGAGGAGCGTGGAGACAAGAAATGCCTTTAAGGCATATCTCTTGGTCTCCACACCCTCTCTTGGGCCTTGTGGGTGCTCACAAGCAATCTCAGCCCTTCATCTTGAATCCATCCTAGCCATCCATTTTTCCTCCCCTCTTCCTATAAATTTCCATCCCTTCATTTCTCATCTCCAAGTTTAGTAATCTTATGCTACCCTTTTGAGCCTAGAAAAATCATTTTAGCATCCTTATCATGTCAAAATCATCCTACATCCACACTTAATCATCTCATCTCCATCATCTTTCAAGATCCATCTCATTTTTGCACAACATTGGAAAGCCATCCACATCAAGCAAGCAAGAGGAGTACATCAAGTGGAGCAAGCTCAATCTGAAGGAGAAGGTATTTGGTTTGTGAGGTATATGCATTTTATCCCTGTTTTAGAGCATTTCAAATTATGTCTTTTGATTTCATGTGATTATATGTTTGATTTGCATATTTGTCATCTAATCCACCTCACAGGTCTTTTCCCCTCTTCAGTTTCTTGAGCCATCTTTTTCAGTGTTTCGTACTTTCATTGCCGCATCAATTAAAGTAGCCATTTTCATGAGTGCACCATTTGCACCCAGTCATCCTTTTGGTTGAACTGAGAATTCTACATTTTGATATGTACCTCAATGTACCTATTCCTCATATTTGAGGGTCTACGGAGATCGTTTGATATTTTTGAGAAAGACATCATGAGTTGCCTATGCATTGACTTCATCAAGTCCGCAGTGTCAACAAAGCCAGTTGGTCATCTTTGACCATTAATATTTCTTCACTCAGGATTCATCTTGAGAAACCGCTTGGTAGAGTTAATGTTTGTATATTAGAGTACACACATGTCAGCTTGCAAGGTCTAGAAAGGTGTTTTGACTAGTTTGAATATTACATCTTTGTGATTAAATGTGAAAATGTGGCGCAGGCACCTGAAAGTTGCAAAACTCAGTTTGATGATCCGAAAATGATGTCGATCGATTCTAGAGGTATGTTTAAGGTTCCTGAGGTATTTTGAAGGTTAGTTGTATGAAAACAATTTTTTTTTAGCCAGACCCACTTGGGGGCCCGACCTGGATAAATGCCTGTGCATTAATTTTACTAGCGACTTGGCCCTTTGAGCAATTCCAGAATGATATTGACATCCATAGTTGGAGTAGAGTACTTGCAAGTTTCCCAGGAGAGAGTAATGCAAGAATGAGAATGCACTTGAGGCCAAAGCTATTAAATAGATTTGATGAGGAACACCAGGTTGGAGCATAGCACCAGCGATGCATATGGAACTTTCTTAACACCATTTGCAGATAAAAATCAGAGCAGCAAACATTGAAAAGGCAATGGAAACTCCAAAAAATGTATGTGGTAGCCATGTTTGAAAGGGGCAGCATTAAACCCTCAAGTAAATGTAGATTGGCAAGTGTATTGCTCTCCCTCATGTGGTAGGTGGAAAAGGAAATAAACCTTAAGTTAATAAACCAAAGCAAAACAATGGTAGTCTCCTACGTATAGTGGTGAAGAGGCATTAAATCTAAAGCAAATGCCATTGCCAGGCATTAAGCTAAAACCCCTCCCCTCTACAATGGCAAATGAAAAGGATCCAAGAAGCTTTCAGGTAAATTCCATAAACCTCTTTAGGAAGGCATGGCTGAACACGGACATGGCCATTGAAACTTCATGCAAAATGCAATTGGCCATAGGTTGTTGGCTGAAAGCTTTTAAATTAAACTTCAAAGAAAATGCATGTGGGCATGCACAATGCCAAATCCTTTGGAGTGCAGCAAATGAGGATAACAACAAATGCCATTGGCATGTTTTAAAATTTCCTCCCTCCTCTCTGCTGTGAGCTCCTCCCTACATGGAATGAAATGGGGTTGCGTAGAAGACAATGTGTTTGGAGGTGCATGTTAAAATCCCCCACCAAATTCGTTGGTACCTGCATTCAAAATCTTCCCTCCTACTATGCGGAGATGTATGAGGAAGCTTAGAAAACTTTAAACAAATTCAAAAATGCAAGCCAGGCGCCATTAAAACCTTCAGAAAATGCATTTTCAGGCAAATGCATATATCCCACATTGCCTAGGTGTTGGAGAATTTTGGTATTTAAAAGAAAAAGCAAACACATCCATAGTGTCAAAGCCTTGAAGGCTTTTGACACAAGGCGTTGGCTGGGCGACTAGGTGGACCACACGCACGTGGGCATATTTCTCGAGGCAACCAAGGAGGCCAAGTGGTGACCAGGTAGACCCCATGTAGATACAGATCCCGAGGTAGGAAAGTTTTGTAGAGAAATGGTGACTTAACTAGTAAGCAGGTTGTAGGAGATCCGACAATGCGCATTGTTTCGTGGGGTGAAGATGCATGCCAGTTAAGCATCGCGAAGTGGCAAAAAGATTAAAGATCAAGCAAGTTTCATGAAGATCAATGAAGCGCGTTGTTTCGCGAAGCAGAGATGTGCACATGGTTTTGTGAGCCAAAGATGCACGCATGTTACCCTTCATGAAATGGTGAAAGGTGACGTGGTAGGTCCAAGTGGTAGGTGAGCTCATGGGTCCCGCTAATGTGGCAATGATGTGGCATCTAAGGTGGCGACAAGCAAGGAGTCCAGTAAAGGTGACGAGGTGGACAAGTGGTGAAAGATGAGGTATCATCCCAGGTGGCACCTAGTGGACCCTCCTAAGGAATCGCAGACTGGCACGTGGTAGGGCATCAGGAGTTAAAAAGGTGAAAAATCAAAGTTAATGATATAGTTGAAACTATAGGGAAAAGTCCAAAAATTTAAATGATGGTGCACATAGTGAGGATTAATTCACCCAGAGGTTAATTTTTGGTCAAATATGCAAGTATTATATATCACCAGAAAGCTTTTAGAATGAGGAATGCAGTTATGGAATTAGTTGCAATAGGTCTCAGATATTTTGAGAGCAATTTCTATAGGAATAAAAGGAGATATTCTTGTAGTTATGGAAAAAGGACACTTGGCATGTTCTGATGGATTCTAATCTTTTTCTGTCTCCTTCTTATTCCCAATTCTTCTCAATTGTAAGGGTTCCAGAAATTTGGAGAAAGGCTCCAGATTTTCATGGTTTCCAATTCTGAGTTTTCTTGAAGATTGTATAGGGCAGGGCTTTTCTTTGAGTAATGGAGTTTAATTCTTGTTGTAGGTGTTCTTAGTTGTAGGTTCTTGTGTATGTAAGGCATGCATAAATTCACACAAGATTGTCTCTATATTTGTACTTTCATTTTATTCAAATCAGATCCTCAAGGAGGTTGAAATTTGTCATCTCAAGGAGATAGTCGTGATTGTTTGCAGGGATTCTTCAAGGAAGAATTTAAATTCTGTAATAAATCACGAATAATGGAATATAGTTTCAAGATCTGATGATTTTGTGAATGATCTTTGTAATGCATTTATGCAAGGCATTAATGGAGGAATACTTAATAATGAAGATGGATTTGCAATAGAAGTTTTCATCTATAGTTTGATATGTGACTTTGTTGCCCTTGGATAAGGCACTAATCTTGAAATTGAAGGGATTCTTAAACAATTTAAAATCCAATCAAAATATCTTTATTTTATGATCTGTTGAATTGTTCCCTCCATCTCATGTTTCAAAAATTGTTGAGTTGCAAGTGTGGATCTAGCCCATCTGTAGTAACCTCCTAGTTTTTGAACCTTTTGAGATCCATCTGATTTTGTTGATGCAGTCTTGTGTGTAATAGGTCTGATTAAATGCATCAAAGGTATACCCGCCTAGGTTTTGTAGAGCCTGAAGAGTAGAAGGATTTAGATCCTTGTTATGTTGTCCAAGCCCTGAAGTTTTCATAAGTTGAAATTGGTTGTTTCATAGATCAGTTGTAGGTGTACTTGGGATAATCATTTTTGGTGAACAACAACTATTTCATTCTTCTACATCATAATATTATAGAACTCTAACATTGGAGATGGTGAATCCACATATTACAACTAAATCTATAAGTTATAGAATGTGATGCCCCCAATTTTAAAAGAGACAAAGAGAAATTATTTCTTTTAGGATTATTGATCCTCGTCATACCCTCTTATAATAATGTAGCATGAATTAATGTGTTTTGTATTGTCCTACAATCATGTATATAAAATGAAGTTTAATATCATTTAGAGATAGTATAAAATTTGCACGTTGGAGGATAAATTGTCCAATAAAATAAGCCAAATAACATGATGATTATTAGAAAATTGGTCTCCTAATAAATATTTTGTAAGAAAGTGATTAAGGCCTTGTTTTTCTCAAGTTCATCAAATCTTCTTTATAATTGAAGCTCATTGTAGGTCCTTTGTGATTATTTTAAAAAGACTCTTGAAAATAATAGTAATTTTCAAAATTAAGTTACATATTAAATATTTTTGTTTGCATATGTTATGAATCCCTTCCTAAAAAGTTGCACCGAAAAAAATATCAATGAAAATAAATGTATGCAATCTTTCCAATCATGTCACTATAAAATTACTATATATTTCAACATTGTATACAACATTTAAAAATAAACTAGTTTTAATATCATATATGATTTTATACGATCTAAGATTTAATTTCCACACTCTCAAACACACACGTGAAGATTTTATATAAAAATCAATACTATGAGTTCAAAACCCTTTATTTTTATCAAAATAATTCATCTATTATTAACCAATCCTTTCACTTGCTATCCTCAAAGGAATATCCTCCTCAAGTTTCATTATGGATTATATGCAAAGAAACCCTCCACCAAATCTATCAAATGAATAATTTGATTCTCTATTCATAACAATTAACTCCTTTCAAAATTTCAGTGGCATTGCCACTTTTATATAAAAAAAAAAACAATTCACTCCTTTAATATTGCATAGAATGGTATCTTTTCTTAATAGCTTCAATCCTTCCTTCGTCTTAGGATTGTTCTTTAGTGAAGAAAAGGATCCACATATATCTTTCTTAATGGGAACTTTATTTATAAAAAAATCGTACCAAAGAATAAGAATATGTGAATATAAATTTAAAAATTTAAATTATTCAAAAGTACACTTAATTGAATAACCCTTTTCTAATGTGATAGTTCCGTTTTGTTTAAAATTAGATGAATTATGAAAAGTCTTACAACTAAATTAAAAGTTGATTTCTTTATTATACTAAGAGGTAATATAAAATGACAAATTATCTCATGTCATGAAAGCATTTAAATGTTTTATTAGATGTATATAATTGATTTTTTTAAACCAATATATGACCAAAATAATATTTAAAATTAAAATAAATAAAAATTAATAGTTTTAAATTTTTAATACAAACAATATATAAACCAACATACTAAAAAATGATACAAATAATACATATGAAGATACATGAATATAAAAAAATAACAAATATTAAAGAAAGCCTATAAAGAACTACAATAGAAAAAAAGAAAATTATGAAAGTGATAAACGCGTACAAAAAGTATAAATTACACTACATGAATTTACATCCTATTTTTTTTGTTTTCATTTTTTGTCAATAATAAAATATTTCATAAAATCTACTACAAATCAATGCAATTATGAATGATTATATAACTAAAACATAGATTCATATGATAATAAACCAAATCTAACCATATTTTTAGATGTTTTTACTACAATTACTAATTTTTTAAATGCAATTATGAATGATTAAGAGAGAGAGAGAGAGAGAGAGAGAGAGAGAGAGAGAGAGAGAGAGAGAGAGAGAGAGAGAGAGAGAGAGAGTGTGTGTTTTTTGTGGATACATACAATAGATAAGTTCATATATTAATGGCATATGGAATTTTATATAGGGAGATAAGTTTATGTGTATATGTGTAGAAAAATTTACAAAACTGTTATTAAAACACAAATTTATATAAATGTTTTCAATTTTTTCTCTAGTTATTAAATAAATGTCATAAATTTGATTCAACTTTGTGCAATTATGAATAGTTGTATAGTTAAAAAATAGATTCATATCTTGATAAATAAAATTGAGTATTTTTTTAGATTTTTTATTTAAATAATATTTTTGTGTTCATATTTTAGAAATGTAATTTATAACAATTCTTAAGAAATTAAAATAAATGACACAATATACTTATTTCAAATCTATTTCAAACAATATAAAGTGTTCCACTATTTCTTAGTTTTTCTAATGTGTAGTACCTTATAATGATTGTTTGAACATTATATATTTATTCTTTTATATCATGTAAAGTTATTATTCTACTTTTAATTAAAATTAATGATTGAATTATTAAAATATTGTTGTCAATGCATTACAATTGCTTATGCTAATAACATACTAATCACTACAAAAAATCTATTAAAAGTCATATAAATATCTTTCTTTCTTTTTTGGAAAAATGAATCAATTTATTAGATATAGATGTCTCTCTTGTGGTGTTTATTTTCGTAACATATTGAGATATATAAATAAAATAATCACATTAAAAAATATCTCTCAAGAATTTTATAAATATAAACATGTTAATATGATAAGTTTCCTTTCTATATCTACAATTAAATCAAACAAATAAATATTTATTCATTTCATATGATAGTATTGTAATCCAAGCTCCAACCCCCTCTTTTAAGACTTTGTTTACAATCCAAATCTTCATTCTTTCTAATGGTGGATTATTAAGTGCAATCCAAAATGTCGATGCAAAATGTATACACATTTATTTTACATAGATACTTACACATACTATTAGCATAAATTCTTGCATTGTTTCTGAACAGTTTCTCAATGGCCACCACTTCCTCAATGGTTGTTTACCGTTGATAATTTTTTTTGGTCTTGTATACATTGCTTGTTGTTGTTAATACAAGTAATTAGATTGCATTTGTTTCATCCTCATTTCTCATTGAATTGGTATCCGAGTAGTACATGGTTATGGGTGTTGAACATAGAGTACCACTGAGAGGGGGGTGAATCATTGGTTCCTAAACTTTTGACTTTCAAAGCAACTTCAGAATACCAGTTAACCACTTAAGCACTAAACAATCAAACCGGTAAAGCAAGAAGGAAAGCCAAAGAGATCGATCATGTTAGAGTAATCAGGTCTTTACTTGATTAATTAAACAACATTTGTTTAATTATTTAAGTTCCCTTTATCTCTTTTACACTTAAGCTAACTTTAGGTGCATAATAATTAATTCTTTTATTAATTATTATGTGCAAGCCTAGGGTTTTCCCTTTTAGGGTTTCTTGACCTATTAGAGGTTAATTCTTTTCTTTGTATCATTAATTATCACATTACACATTTTGGTGAATATTGAGCTCTCATCTTTTTGAGCATATTTATGTGTATTTGGTTTTTCATTATTGTTTCCTTGCTTCTCCTTGTAACAGGTTTATTTCAGCTTGCAGAGATCATTTGGGCTCCTGTGATGTTGTATTTCTCAACTCTCACAAATCACACAAATGCAACTCACAACACCAAATGTAAGAGGAAAACCCAATGTGGGAAAAACCTCGGTGAGAAAAGCTGATGGAGACTATTGCTCCAATCCAGCCTCACAGGTAAAACACTAAATTACAAATATTTAGGGCACGAACCCAAGGAGCACCAACCCCTGCACCAAGCTCCAACTTGGTGATGTATATTGAAATACGATTTAGATACAGTTAAGGCTTCTTGTTGCAAATGAATTCTGCAACTCTTGATTAAATATCCTACTGTCGGTTGATAGTCTTTTCTTCTGCACTGAAACTCACATTACCGGTTGTGAAATTACTCTCTCTGATTCTTGCCCTTTGTTATCTCTCTCTCTCACCCACATTCTCACAACACACTATGTCACACTTGGATTTTGTCTTCTCTTCCACACCTTGCTGGTTTTGCTTAACTATGAAACTACAATTATACTAGTACTCAATCACTGCCAGTTAAACCCTCTCATCGGTTTGCTTGCTCACTTACTCTACAACTTTCTTAGAATAAGTTCTAAGGCTAAAAATTCTTCTTTGCACTTAATCTCTCTTTTCTATTTTTCTTCTCTGCATCATAATCTTGCTCTGTCTCGAGCTCATATATTTATCATCATGATTTTCCACCAAGAATGCATTCAAAAACTAAGCGGTTAGGGTTTCCTTTACCTAACATAATTTTCATGAGATCCGATCCAACCTGTCTTGGATCGATCACCTATACTCTAGGGATGCATCTATACATGGTTTCTATTATCCAATTCATACTTGCTAAAGATAGAAATCATGTACAAGATTTCCTGGCTTGAAATCTGTTGACTCATAAAACACTTCAGTTGTTTCCTTTTCAAGGTCTTCTTGCAATTGGATTTCCTTTGCATTGATCCATACGCCAACTACTCCCTAATCTTCCTCTATCATTCTTTCTTCCTCCAACCACATCAGTCAGTTACAATCACATGATTTGTGGTTGTTTCATTTATGTCGACTAGTTGTTTCACCAACCATGTCGATGGTGGCTTTACCAACCTCTACATATTTACCACCTCGGCTACACATGGCATCATCATGTTCAATCACTCAA
Organism: Cryptomeria japonica; assembly: GCF_030272615.1. NCBI lineage: Eukaryota > Viridiplantae > Streptophyta > Pinopsida > Cupressales > Cupressaceae > Cryptomeria > Cryptomeria japonica. Next base: position 215,065,397 of record NC_081406.1, on the reverse strand, counting down.
CTCACCAACACACAGTCAATTCATACTTCAACATTTAGCAAACTCATACCGGTACATGCCTTTACCAATGAGATCTTCTTCTTCTACTATCCAGTAGTGCACACTATACTGGTAACACATCTTCACCTCCGGTGGTTTGTGATATCTTTAACATTCTGCCTCTTCATCATAAACAGGTAGGCAATCTTCAAACTGGTTTATTGCTCTACCGGTTGTTGCTCAACATGTTAAAACACACACAACCTTCATCCCAGTTTATGCCTTATCGGTAAGCCTTCATTCTATTTGCTCACTCTCATGTGAATTGTCATCATGTCGTTCACTCATTCTTTCTTACCAGTGACCTTTCCAAATCGGTTGACATCAATGGCAACTTAATGCCAAAATGACAACAATCTCCCCCTTTGGCATTGATGTCAACATATTGCAAGACACTCCATACTAGTACATTTCCCCCCCTTTGACATAATGAAAAAGGGTAAGATGCACTCCCCTTTTCATCCATACCAAGCTCCCCCTGAGCCATATAAAGCCCTCCTAGGTGGATGACACAACTCCCAATTTGCGTCGGAGGTACTCAAAAGTGCTTACCAGTAAAGGTTTGGTGAAAATGTCTCTACTTGTTCTCCAGTAGGGACATAATCCATCCTCACCTCTAGTCCTTCAACCTTTTGTCTGAGAAAATGATACTTGATAGCAATGTGCATTGTTCTAGAATGCATCACCGGATTCTTTGCTATGTTGATTGCACTTGAATTGTTACACCGGATGAGAATAGGATCATTGATTTCCACCTATATGTCTTTGAGGATCTGCTTCATCCAAAGCACCTAAGAGCAACATGTAGTAGCAACAATGTATTCAACTTCAACAGTAGATAGAGAGACTGAGTCATGCTTCTTGCTATGCCATGAGACCAACCAGTCACCTAGAAAGAATGTACCACCACTTATGCTCTTCCTATCATCAATGCAACCTACCCAATCAGCATCAGTGTATTCTTCTGAGATGAAATATCCTTGTTTAGGATACCACAATCCATAACTGAGTGTCCCTTGTAGGTACCTAAATATTCTTCTCACAACATTCATATGTGACTGCTTAGGTGTAGCTTGGAATCTGGCTACCATGTATATAGCCTAAACAATATCTAGTCTTGAAGCAGTTAGATACAATAGACTACCTATCATGGATCTATATAGAGTCTGATCCACCACTGGTGATTCATCATTCTTGCTCAATTTTCTGCCAGTCACCATGGGAGTACTTCCCGGATTAGAATCTTCTAGTTGGAATTTATTCAACATCTCCTTTGCATACTTGAGAGTTGTGAGATAAAGATTCTCTTATCTTGCTATAATATTTGCAAACCAAGGAAGTATGTTAGTTCACCAAGCATTGACATCTCAAATTCTGACTGCATCTGATCAACAAATTCCTTATAGAGGATGTCCTTGTTGCCTCCAAAGATAATGTCATCTACATACACAACCACAATGATCATGTGTTTCCCATCTTTCTTTATATACAAATTGTTGTCAGCACTCCCCTTTTTGAATCCTTACTCCTTCAGGTATTGATCTAATCTTGAATACCATGCTCTAGGATCTTTCTTTAGACCATACAAGGCCTTCTTCAAATGGCACACAAATGTTTCATCATCATGTAATAAAAACCCTTCTGGTTGCTCCATGTATACTTCTAAATTTCCATTTAGAAAGGCAGATTTACATCCATTTGATATACTTTATAACCCTTGTAGGCAAAGAAGGCTAGAAACATTCTAATTTCTTCTAATCTAGGTACTGGTGCAAATGTTTCTTCAAAGTCAAACCCATCTACCTGAGAGTATCCTTTGCACACTAGTCATGTTTTATGCCTAACAATCATACCTTCTTCATTCATTTTATTTTAGTAGACCCATTTTGTGCCAGTGATGTTATTATCAACCGGTCTTGGAACTAACTCCCAAGTCTTGTTCTTCTCAATTTGTTGCAGTTCTTCTTCCATGGCATCCATCCATTCTTTTCTTTTGTAGGCCTTATTGAATGTTTTAGGTTCTACTTTAGTCATGAGGCAAAAGTTGACTTGTTCATCATTTTGGGCAAGTCTTCTTCTAGTCTGTGTACCATCACTCTTATTTCCTATAATTTGCTCTTTTAGGTGATTCATCTGCACATACCAGTTGGAAACCTTCTTGGATACTTCTTCTGGTTCAATATTTGATTGAGCTTCATCATCTTCATTACCGAAATCATCATACCGGTTAACCTATGGTTGATATCCTTTGTGCATATCCTCATCAACTTTTACATGTACACTATCAATGATTCTTCTTAGCCTTTTGTTGTAGCATTTGTAGGCCTTGTTGTTAGATGAGTAACCAAGGAAGAATCATTCATCACTCCTAGATTTAAAACTTCCTAGACCATCCAAATCTTTCTTGATAAAGCACTTGCTTCCAAATACTTTAAAGTATTTGATTGATGGCTTCTGGTCATACCACAACTCATAAGGTGTCATTATGTTGTTTGTTCTTAATTGAACCCTATTCAATGTATATGCAGCAGTATGAACAACTTCCTTCCAATATGTGTCTGGTAGATTGGCCTCATTTAACATAGTTGTGGTGATTTCCTTAATAGTCTTGTTCTTCCTTTCTACAACACTATTTTGTTGTGGTATCCTTAGAGCAGAGTATTGCCTTCTAATTCCATGTTTTTTACAATAGTCTTCAAATTCATTTGATGTAAACTCTCCACCCCAATCTAATCTTAGGCATTTTAACCTGCACCTACTTTCTTTCTCCACCATCTTCCTCAATATCTTTACTTTCAAATGCATGTGACTTGTCTTGTAGGAAGGTGACCCATGTCATTCTTGAGTAGTAATCAATAAAGAGCATAAAGTATCTTTCTCTTGCAAGTTCTCTTGTCCTAGTTGGACCACACAAATCTGTATGCACAATTTCAAGTGCTCTTAAGATGTTGTGCTCTTTTGTCCTGAAGCTCACCTTAGTTTTCTTACCTTTCACACATTCATCACAAAATGTGCCTATCGGTTTGATGATAGGTGGAATATTCCTCACATACCCCTTTCTTCTTACTGCAACTAGGTTATCAAAGTTTATGTGGCCTAATCTTTGGTGCCACAACCAACTTTCATCTACTTGTCCTAGCATACATTGGGACTCATAGCATTCCTTCAGATTATAAACATTTCCATCTGTTCTCTTTCCTTCTGCCACAACTTGACCAGTATTGTTTTTATTTATCTGGTAACTGGTTGAGTCAAAGGTGAATTTGTAACCTTTGTCACACATCTAACTCACACTCAGCAGATTGTGCTTAAGGCCTTCCACATAATATACATCATGTGCCTTCAATTTTCCATCAATACTTAGAGTACCTTTTCCCTTTATTTTGATGGAAGAGTTGTCTCCAAACCTTACTGAACCACCATTCCAGTCTTCACATTTGATGAATTTCCTTTTATCACCAGTCATGTGGTTTGAGCAACCACTATCTACAACCCATAGATTTTTCCTTCTAGCATGTAAGGCAATCTATTCTATGAGACTTGATTTTGCCTTTTCCTTTTCTTTCTCAACCCATACCGGTCTAGTTTCCTTCTTCTTGTCATCTGCTATATTGTGCTCAGATTCAGTTACAGGTTCTTGATCAAGATTTGTCTTCTTCTGCTTGATCTTCCAGTTTTTACACAAATTTGTTGTGTCCAAACTCTTGACAGTTATCGCATTTTGCATCTTCATATAAGGGAACATCCTTAAAATTATTTTGGGGTACCGATTTATTCTTCCTACATTCAAAACTCTTATGTCCATATCCATTGCACTGATAGTAGACAACATTGATATCATAGAGTGCACAATTAGAGTAATCGGGTCTTTACTTGATTAATTAAATGATATTTGTTTAATTAATTAAGTTCCCCTTTATCTCTTTTACACTTCAGCTAACATTATGTGCATAATAATTAATTATTTTATTAATTATTATGTGCAAGCCTAGGGTTTTCCCTTTTAGGGTTTCTTGACCTATTAGAGGTTAATTCTTTTCTTTGTATCATTATTCTATTACAAATTTTTGTGAATATTGAGCTCTCATCTTTTTGAGCATTTTCTGTGTATTTTGGTTTTTCTCTGTTGCTTCCTTGCTTCTCCTTGTAACAGTTTTATTTTGCTTGCAGAGGTCATTTGGGTTCCTGTGGTGTTGTATTTCTCAACTCTCACATGGTATCAGAGCTTTAGATTTGCAGCTACTTGTTCTTGTTTTGATTTTTTTGCATTGGAAGCAGATCTGAGGTTTTTTAGAAGTTTTTTTGTGCACCTAAGGATAGGCTTTTTTTCTGAGCACTTTGGGCCTAAACAGACCTCACCATCATGCTCAAAAGGCCCAAAAACCCCTATGGTCATATAAAACTTGACCAATTTTGACACCTAAGCCTCTGGGGGTATTTTTTTGTACCAGGTTGTACGATCCTAGCACGTAGTTCAAGAAAAAAATTCAAAAAAAAAATTGCCTTTTTACGGCATGCAGGCTGAAATTTGATTTTTTGAAAAAATAAAAATAAAAAAATAAAAAAATCAACTAGGCAAAGATTTTTTTTTGAAAAAATCAAAAACTTTTTTGGGGTTTTGGTTCCCCCACCGCCCTGATAGTTCGACCGCCAGACTTGTCAGAGCAAGCCCTGCCATACCTGTTAGAGCGGGCCCTACCGATCTCTAGCCCCCACTGGCCTCCGACCCCCACTAGTCTCCAGCCCCCTTCGGCCCTTGCCGGCCCCCGCTGGCCCCCATTCCCCACGACCGACCACTGCCTGCCACCGTTGCCTCTTCGCCACCCAGCTACACTGCTCCACCACCGGAGCACCAACTCCGCCCGAGCCTACCACCAATTAGCCACCATTGCTCCTCTCTCTTGCCTTTGAAGGGGGGGTTGGTTTTTTCATCATATTTTGAGCATACGGAGTCATTTTTTCAAAAACAAATAGGCGTTGGAAAGCTGGTTCCGAGCTGGACCTTGTGGTATTGTATGTTTTTTACAATTTTTCTATTTGATGGTACTTTTTTCCAGTCAAAGTGGGGTCTCTTTTCTACACTTTCGGGGCCATAGAATGGGAAAACGGACTCTATTTTTTGAAAATGAATAAACGTTGGAAAGCTCTCAGCATGCTATATTCAGATATGTGATCTTGTTTCTCAGATTTTGTGTCAGGTACATTATATTTTAGTTTGAAGTTATTTTTGCTTATGCACTACTTCCTTCTCATCAGTATGTACTAGGCTTTGGGTTTATCTCGTGGGGGGTGTTTTTTCTTGCTTTCTGTCATTTATATCATAAATATAGAACACCAAAACTATCAAAACAAACAAACCCTTCTGCATCTTATGTCTATTATGAAAGATCACATAATAAAAAAAACCACAAGCAAGTACAGGTGTAGAGTTTCATGGTAGATTCTTCAGTTGAGTTATTGACATCACACAACTATCACACCTAGAAGCCTCACATCACGCATCTTCTTAGGGCATGAGGGTTGTGGTCTTGTTTGGATGAGGTTTAGCCTTTGTTGCAACGTCCTTATGAGCTTCTTCAGCACAGAAACAACATGGATGAGTCCATGGGTTTGCTCTTTTTACATGTTTCTAACAGTCTTCCATTTCACCTTGATGAGTTGCTCACTCCTTGTGCTATGTGGCTGAAGTTTGAGACTCTCTTCGAGAGAGTTAATGAGATCCAAGCATTACAGATTGAGGTAGAGTTGGTTTCCTTATCACCTGATTCCTTTCCCACCATTGAGAATTTTTTGAAAAAATTCAAGACTACCATATCTATTCTCTAGGGGTGTGGAAAGATCAAGACAAACCTAGAGTGCATTTACTTGATCCTTTCAAAGCTTCGAGGTCCCTTTCAGTTTTTTGCCTCTTCTTTCTACTCAACCATGGATGGCTTGGGTGCTCATTTCACCATGCCTAGCTTTGATGTGTTTTGTGAGAATTTGTCTCGTGAGAAGTCTCACATTTCTCAGCTGGACATGCTCTCAGGGTCCAAGAACAAAGCATTGGTTGCTCAGTCCTCTAAGGAGAAGCAAAAGCAAAAACTAAAGCCAAAGAAGAATTCTGCAGGTAGTGAGCATTCCTCTAAGCCACCTCCTAAGTCTGATTCTAAACCACCTTTTCCTCTGAAACATGGGAAATCTTCACAGTCTGGTGAGTCTTCCTCCAAGACTAAGAAGAAATCAGGAGATACTTGCAGTTTTTGTGGCAAGGAAGGACATCCAGTTTCCAGGTGTTGGAAATGATTAGAGGCTTTAGAGGAAGCCATGCAACAACATCACATCTCCTCACCTCACGCATCTTCTCCTTCCATAGGGAAAGGTCATGCTCTCACTACTCGAGCTTTGACCTATGGGTCCACTTAGATTTTAGATTATGGTGCTTCTCACCATATGACTGACACTCAGTAGTTGGTTACTTCTTTTGCCTCTTGTGGTACTTCATAGATTGTAGTGGGTGACTCAGTTCAACTTTCAATCTTGGGTTCAGCTTCTGTCTCTTTGGATGGGGGTACTCTGCAGGATGTTCTGGTTGTTCCTGAAATCTCAATGAACCTCCTGTCCATTTATTAAATTTTCCACTCTGGCTCTGGTAAGACAGTTGAGTTCTCACCACATGATGTGGTTATTCAGGACCTCCATGACTCTGATTTGGTTGTGGCTACTGGGAGTGTTGATAATGAATCTCATTTTTACAGATTTGATGGTTTTGAGCCATATGTGGGTGTAGGTTCTTCTCTTATAGCACATACAGAATTAGTGAGTAAGATTTTGCATGAGCGCTTGGGCCATGTCAATTATAGATATCTTCAGCAGATGAGTACACATGCACTTGTTCTTGGGCTTCCACAGATTTGCTGCACTGATGGTGTTTGTCATGGTTGTGTGCTTGGAAAGTATCACCAGGATCCCTTTCAAATGGAAGAGCCCCTTGTGCTTTGGCACCTTTGGAGTTGATTAACAGTGACCTCATGTCATTCCCTACTCCTTTTTTTGTGGCCAAGTGTGTACTCACTTTTATTGATGACTTCTCCAGATGCACATGGGTGTACTTTCTTAAGTACAAGTCTAGTGTCTTTGATTCATTTTGAATCTTCAAGACATTTTTAGAGAAGTAGTCTAGTTATTCTATTTGGTGGATATATATAGATAATAGGGGGGAGTATGTGAATCATCCTTTTAGATATTTTTGCACTGAGCATGGTTTACAGCATCAATTTACTATTCCCTACACCCCTCAGTAGAATGGTGTTGTTGAGTGAAAGAATAGAACTTCATGGGAGATGGTGAATTGTATGATTTAGTCCAGGTCCATGGATTCAGTTTTTTTGGCTGAGGCAGTCAATTGTACCAACTACATTCAGCATCAGATGTCTCACAAGGCGATTTGACATATAATTCCTGAGGAGGCTTGGTCTCATGACAAGCTTGATGTTTCTATTTTCTGAGTATTTGGTAGTGAGGCATGGGCATCTATTCCTGATGCTCAGAGGAAAGCAATGGAGCAGAAGAGCTGACCCCTCATTTTTGTTGGCTATTGTGAGGATGTTAAGGCATACAGGTTGTTTGATCTTGATTCCAGAGAGGTCCTATTTCGACGGGATGTTCAGTTTGATGAGCGCCTTCCCATAGTGGATACCCTATCTCCAGTGTCTACCCCTCTTCCTACTCCTTCCACTGCATCTCTTCAAGATTATTTTGAGGATGATTATGATGATGATGTTGATGATCCCCCATCCCCACCTCCACTTGCTCCACCTCAAATGTCCAAGTGGGCTCGCTTTAGTGTTGAGACAGTAGGCTCTATGGCTGGTGATCCTTCAGATACTCGTTGCACCCATTCTTATAGTGTGGGTTCTAGTCTTTTGAGTCATGCCATTTCAGATGATCCTTAGAATTTTTCAGAGGCAACATGACACCCTGCATGCGATTGTGCTATGGAGGAGGAGTATTCTTCTTTGATGAGGAATAATACTTGGGATCTCTGTCCTCTTCCTAAGGGCAGAAAGATGCTTCAGTGCCACTAGTTGTATCACACTAAGTATGTTGCTGATGGTTTGATTGATAAGTAAAAAGCATGTCTTGTTGCAAAGGGTTTCTCGCAGGTTGAGGGTATTGATTACTCTGAGACATTTAACCCTGTCGCTAAGATGAACTCTATTCGCTTTGTACTATCCCTTATAGCTTCTAGGGGATGGCCCATTTTTCAGATGGATGTGAAGAGTGCCTTTTTCCATGGATACCTAGAGGAGGAAATATATATGGAGTAGCCTCAGGGACTTGCATAGGATAGTTCTTTGGTTTGCAAGCTTCATCGTTCATTGTATGGTCTCAAAGAGGACCCTAGGGCTTGGTATCAAAAGATGGACTCCTTCATCTCCATTGGTTTCACATGCTATCATTTTGATCACACAATGTACATTCAGCTTCTTGAGGGTGAGATCCTGATTCTTGTGCTATATATTGATGATCTCCTCATCACAGGTAGCTCATCCTCTATGATTTAGCATGTTCAGCGAGCTTTGATGGACCAGTTTGAGATGATAGATCTTGGTCTTCTGCACTATTCTCTTGGTGTTCAAGTGATTCAGTCTTCTAATGGGATCTTCATTTACTAGAAGAAGTATGCTCTTGACATTCTTCAACACTTTGGCATGCTTGATTGCAAGCATGCTCCCACTCCTTTTTAGTCAGGGGTTGTTTTGATTACCACTTGCTCCACTCCTTCAGTAGATTCTACACTTTACAGGCAGTTGGTTGGTAGTTTGTTGTACCCGACACACACTCATCCTAATCATTCCTTTGCGGTTGGCCTTGTCTCTCAATTCTCCCATGATCCTTATGAGAGTCATTGACAGGCTACCAAACATATTTTGTGGTACATTCAAGGCTTTATTTCCCATGGCATTCACTACACATCAAGGGAACTTCAGATTATTGGCTACACTGACTCAGATTGGGCTAGTGATGTCAATGATCGGAAATCTACTTCTGGCTTTGTTTTTGTCTTGGCTCTTTTTATATCACATGGTCTTGCAAGAAGCAGACTGCTCATGCATTATCATCTATAGAGGCTGAGTACTGAGTTGTTGTCCTTGCCAGTCAAGAGATCTTATGGCTTTGACAGTTGATGACTGAGTTTGGTTTTCCTCCTGATAGTCCCACTATTCTTTGGTGTGACAATTAGAGTGATATTCACATTTCTTGCAACCTGGTAGAGCATCAGCAGATGAAGCACATTGATCTTCACATACATTTCATCCGCTAGTTGATTCAGGATGGTTCTCTCATTTTGGAGTACATTCCCACTGCCAAGCTAATTGCAGACATCTTCACGAAACCTTTTGCATCACCGCATTATCTTTAGTTGTGCTCTGTGCTTGGGGGGAAGGAAGTTGTCCTTGGGGAGTCTTTATGAGGCCTTCCTTCCTTCTTGTTTCTTTCAGCATGTTCTTTTATCTCTTTTTGGAGAGGAGTTTTTTCCCACTTGGTTTTATCCCTTTTCTCTATTTCATAGAGATTTCATTGTATTTGGGTACTTGATTAGGCCTTGTTGCCGGGACCCATCTTTCTTGCTTTCAGTAGTTGTTCTAGGTTTTAGCTTCTCCCTAAGTCTAGCTTAAGGGGGGGTGTTTGAGTAATCTGGTCTTTACTTGATTAATTAAACAACATTTGTTTAATTAATTAAGTTCCCCTTTATCTGTTTTACACTTAAGCTAGCATTAGGTGCATAATAATTAATTCTTTTATTAATTATTATGTGCAAGCCTAAGGTTTTCCCTTTTAGGGTTTCTTGACCTATTAGAGGTTAATTCTTTTCATTGTATCATTCTTCTATTACACAGATTTGTGAATATTGAGCTCTCATCTTTTTGAGCATTTTCTATGTATTTTGGTTTTTCTCTGTTGCTTCCTTGCTTCTCCTTGTAATAGGTTTATTCAGCTTACAAAGATCATTTGGGCTCCTGTGGTGTTGTATTTCTCAACTCTCACATAGAAGACAACATTCATACCATAGAGTGCATTAAATGGATTTCTACTTTCATAACTCATAGAGGGCTTATTGATTAATCTATAGTCAGCTAGTTTATGCCTAAATTTGTTACACCGGTAACAGTAACCATGAAAGTTTGAAACATATCAGTTACGTTGGTTTGGTCTTGAATGAGACTGCCTCATCAGGGGTCTTCCCTTCGTGTTGTTGAATCTTGTGAAACCTTCATGATCAACCCTTGCATTTCTCCTTAGATCTGCATATTGATACAAGAAGTGTGGCCTCTGGTTCATTGTTGTATACTAATTTGAGTGGTGATTTTGAACAGTATCTGCATATGTCTTTTTGCTGGTATCCTTATCTACAGTGAATGTCCTCTTTTCTTCACCTTCAAAAGAAGAGGTGAAATTAATTTCATTTCCATATTTATCTTTGTGGGTTGAACTTTGATCTACTTCAAAGCCTAAACCACCAGTGTCTTTGGTTTGTTTCTATTTGTTCAACATCTTGTCTAAGGCCTCGGTGTTGCCTTCATATTTTCTCCTTATATTTATTTCTTCTTTACTTTCTTCAAGCTCCTTTCTAAGCTTCACTATCTTTTCTTCAAACTCTTAATGCTCCTTTTCCTTCTTTGTTAGATTAGAGGATGCAGCTTCACATATCCTCTTAGTTTCTTCCAACTACAATTTCAAGTTAGATATAACTTGACTGGACTCATCCAGGGATTGCTTCAAGAGATCTTGTTCATCTACTGCAACAAGCTTGACCTTTTTGAGTTATCTTCTTGTTTTTCTCAATTCCTCAAGAGCACTGATAAGTTCACCTTCCAAGTCCACTTCAACCTCAATAGCCTCGTCTTCCTCATCTTCATGAACTAGCTCACCAAGTTCCATGAAGATGTTGACTTTTCTATCATTCTCATGGTAATCATCTTCTGATTCATTTTCTTCATATGTTGTATCATCTTCAATAGTATATAGACTGTTATGATTTTGGTAGCCTATCCTTCATTTCCGGTAGTCATTTCTTTCTCTATCTTTGCTAATAGATTTTCTGAACTCTCTTGACTCATCTTAACTAGTTTCTTTGTGAGGACAGTTAGTTGCAAAGTGTCCAACCTTCCCACAGTTGAAATATTTAAGTGGTAGTTTTCCTTTATACCAACCAAATCCTCTTTTGAGCTTCCTGAAAAAGTTTGCTACTTCTGCATCAGAATCTTCACTGGATTCTTTGAGTAGCTGCTTCTTTCCCCTTTTTGGTGATGTTGAATGTTGCTTCTTCCCTTAAGGAAGTGTCATTGGTTGTTCTCATCTTATAGGTTGTTAGTGAGCCAAATAACTCATCCATTGTAAAGGTCTCCAGGTCCTTGGCTTCTTCTATGGAAAACACCTTAGTATCATACTTGGGTGTGAGAGATCTAAGTACCTTCTTGACAAGAGTCTCATCTGCAATCTCTTCACCAAGTTCTCTGATGGTGTTCACAATTTCATCAAATCTATGAAGATAGTCTGCAACCTTTTCATCATATTTCATCTTGATGCTTTCAAGTTGGCCCCTTAGTTCTTGCAACTTGGCCTTTTTGAATTTTGCATCTCCTTCAAACAACCTCTACAATTTATCCTATACCCTTTGTTGAAACATGATGCATGACTTTGACAAACTCATTATTAGGCAGCCTACTCAAAATATCATGTTTGACCTTTGCATTGTTCTCATATTCCTTTTTGGCATCCAGATCAATGGGAGGAACACTAGGAATAGCATAGCCATTCTTGACAGACATCCACATATCAAAACCCAGGGTGGAAATGTAGGTCTCCACTCTTCTACTTCAGAAGGCATAATTAGAACCATCAAACATGGGGGCTTTTGAGGAAGCAGACTCATTTCTTGCCATTATGTTCAAACTCCAAAATCTACCCAAGGTTTAATGATAATTGGGAACCTATGCTCTGATACCAATTGTTGAACACAAAGTACCACTAAGAGGGGGGTGAATCAGTGGTTCCTAAAATTTTGACTTTCAAAGCAACTTTAGAATACTAGTTCACCACTTAAGCACTAAACAATCAAACAAGTAAAGCAAGAAGGAAAGCCAAATAGATCAATCACACAAATGCAACTCACAACACCATATGTACAAGGAAAACCCAATGTGGGAAAAACCTTGGCGAGAAAAGTTGTTGGAGACTACTACTCCAATCAAGCCTCACAGGTAAAACACTGAATTACAAAGATTTAGGGCACCAACCCAAGGAGCACCAACCCCTGCACAAAGCTCCAACTTGGCGATGTATATTGAAATACAGTTTAGATACAGTTAAGGCTTCTTGTTGCAAATTAATTCTACAACTCTTGATTAAATATCCTACTACCAGTTGACAGTCTTTTCTTATCCACTGAATCTCACACTACCGAGTGTGAGATTACTCTCTTTGATTCTTGGCCTTTGTTAGCTCTCTCTCTCTCTCTCTCTCTCTCTATCTCTCTCTCTCTCTCTCAGTCTCACAACACACTATGTCACACTTGGATGTTGTCTTCTCTACCACACCTTACCGATTTTTCTTAACTATGAAACTGCAGTTATACCGGTACTCAATCACTGTTAGTTAAATCCTCTAACCGGTTTGCTTGCTCACTTACTCTCCATCTTTCTTAGAATAATTTCTAAGGCTAACAATTATTCTTTGCACTTAATCTCTCTTTTCTCTTTTTCTTCTCTGCAACATCATCTTGCTCTGTCTCGAGCTCATATATTTATCATCATGACTTCTTGCCAAGAATGCATTCAAACACTAAGCAGATAGGGTTTCCTTTACCCGACACAATTTTCATGAGATCTAATCTAGCCTATCTTGGATCGATCACCTATACTCCAGGGATGCATCTGTACACAGTTTCTATTATCTAACGTACACTTTCTAAAGATAGCAATCACGTACAAGATTTCTTGCCTTGAAATCTGTCGACTCATAAAACACTTCAGTTGTTTCCTTTTCGAGGTCTTCTTGCAAATGGATTTCCTTTGAATTGATCCAGGCACCAACTACTCCTTGATCTTCCTCTGTCATTCTTTCTTCCTCGAACCGCATCAATTAGTTACAATCCCATGATTTGTGCTTGTTTCATTTATGTCAACTAGTTGTTTCACCAACCATGTCGATGGTGGCTTTACCGACCTCTGCATATTTGCCACCTCGGCTCCACATGGCATCATCATGGTCAATCACTCAGCTCATTGACACATAGTCAATTCATACTTGAACATTCAACAAACTCATACCGGTACACACCTTTATCGGTGAGATCTTCTTCTTCTACTAATCCAGTAGTGCACACTATACCCGTACCACATCTTCACCTCCGGTGGTTTGTGATATCTTTAAAATTCTGGCTCTTCATCATGAATAGCCAGCCAATCTCTAGACCGGTTTATTTCTCTACCGGTTGTTGCTCAACATGTTAACACACACAAAACCTTCATCCTCGTTTATGCCTTACCAGCAAGCCTTCATTCTTTTTGCTCACTCTCATGTGAATTGCCATCATGTCGTTCACTCCTTCTTTCTTACCGGTGACCTTTCCAAACCGATTGACATCAATGAGAACTTAATGCCAAAATGCCAACAATGGGAGCATGAAGGAGAAGAAGCCATGCTATGAGAAATGAATACCTATTCATAGAAAGGATTATAGCCTATGCATAGAGAGGAGTGCATGAACATTGCACACCCATGTGCTAAGAGGCTTACAACCACATGAGAAAGATCAATTATATTGCAAAGGAGAACCACAATGAAGATTAACCATGGTGGAGATCATCCATGGTGAAGATCACATGAGAAATATTCCTTAATTTGCAAGACTTATTGTGCAGATATATTATGAAGAGATAAGGTGATAAAAGTCAATTTTCTTTTGAATGATGAATTTCCCTGATAATGCCAATGTCATTGTTAGTAATCCTCGTGCTCAGAATGCAGTTCAAGATAATAATGGTTTTTTATTTTTCTTTTTTAGATGTTCTTCAAAATACTAACAATTTGTAATTGGGTGAGCTTATATGACATGGACTACTAGAATATTTCATTTTTATGTACGTTCTCAAGCACAAAAAATATGAAGAGGGTTATGATGTTTATGATGAAGATGAGGTAGAACGCCCATATAAGCATCCTCATCTCACAACATGAGCTTATCACACTCACCTTAATGATTCTTATTGTCCATAGAAGACTATATTTTTCTCAATAAAAGTGTGTATATCATTACAATATTAATAAAATTCCTTTTTTTGTGTGAAATACATTTTATTTTGGTGTTTATCACGTCTTCTCCAAAGATTCCTTTTTTAGATGCACATCTGCTTAAAGGATCCAATTATGCCACATGGAAGACTAAAATGCACACAATTCTTTATTTTGAAGAATTATGGAAGATTGTTAATAGAGACATCACATATCCCAATGATGTTGATGAGAAAAATAATTTTGACAATGATGATACCAAATCCTTGATGCTAATCACAATCAACATCACTTATGAAGTTCAATCATATGTTCAGGATACAACAACATCAAACGCAGTCTGGGATGCACTTTCTACCATCTATGAGGAAAAGAACTAGACTAAGATTCTCCATCTTCAATCTAAGCTTTGCACACTTACTAATTAAGATGGTGAGAAAGTTGAGAGCTTCTTGTCTCACGTGTTGGCCCTTCGAGTATAGATTATTGCCCTTGGTGAGAAAGTAGAAGACAAATTGCTTTTCCCAATCACCTTGCGATATTTTCCTTTGCAATTTTGGATGTTTGTCATGAATTTGAATATCACCAAAAAGGTTGTATCTTTTGAATAATTCATGAATTTACTTCAACAAGAAGAAGCTATTCATTTTTACAAAACAATTTTGAAGATAAAGCTTTAGTCTCTCAACAATAGTGAGGAAAGAAGTCTTGAAAGGGATACTCCCTGAAGAATCCTCCTTCTCAGAAGTAGCCTCCACAACCACAACAACCTCCCAAAGGGAATTATTGGTGTAACATTGTTTTGTACTAACACACGATACTAATCATTGTTGCTAAAATGGTCTTACATAAGGCAATTCTAGTAAGGAAGGTCCAACTGGTCAAAGTCATTCTTGACAATCAAGAGGACATCGTCATCATTGATATAAAAGAGGACATGTTGTCACACTACAAGATGAGACATCTGATGATGATACACCTAATTTTGCATATTGTGGTGTCAATTAGAACTTATTTTTATTCTCCTAAAACTCTCAATCATCAACGAATGTTTGACTAATTGAATTTGGTGCCAACAAGCATGTGACTAGAAACAAAGAGTTGTTTGATACTCTAACAACTCAACCTACTAGTGATCTTACCTAGATAGCTATGATGAGGAGTATGTTATCAAAGGAATTTATATTATTATCATTCCTCTTGGAAAAACAAGCTATTATTCTTGGCATGTGTGCAGAGTATGTTGACATGTTGATATTATGTTGTCATTAATGTCAATATGTTGAAGAGTGAATCGACAATATGTTGAAGAGTGAACCGATTAAGCAACTACCAGTTAAGCAACTGGCAAAGTGAACTGGTATAATGTTGTGAATTGGTATACATGCAAAAGGAGAAGTGGTATGCTTGTTCAGGTGAACTGGTATGATGTAATGTGAACCGGCATATGGAATGTTTTCTATTAAGGTTTAATATAGTATGACTACCGGTTGGTAGTCTTAGCCTTAGGGTTTCTGGTTGGAGTGTCTTGAGCCTACGTGACTCAACCGATGACTTGTATGATGAGTTAGCATTGTGATAGTGATCAGATCATGTTGCCACATTGACCTCATGCGCATGAAGGCTCTTGCATGAAGGGGATTGATCCTATCTACCTCAAGAATGTGTGAAGTCTCTGCAATTGGTGGAGAATGCGTGATGGGTTATCGCCTCCATGAAGCGGTGAACCATGAATGATGGAGATTATCTTGAGATCTGTTCAAGACTGTTGTATTCAAATGCAAAGTGTTCAATGGTCAGGATTGAACTGACTGAATTGCTCAACCTAAATGTTTAGGGTTTAGGGTTTATGCTACTGACCTATCTATTTTTCCTATAAGGTCGATGTTGTGTTTCATGTTGAGGTTGTTGGCAAATGTTATGTGTGTATCTAAGTGCAGAGATATGTGATTCTTGCCAAACCAAATAAGAGAATTGTTACTTGCAAAGTGAGTGTGCAGAAGGAAGGAACTAAACTAGATCTACATTGACATTGTGTGCTATCACCAGATCATTGTAATACATGTTGATCTTTAACCACTTCAATAGTTGGAAAATCCCTTAACAAGGTAGCTTTAACCAGCTTGTTGTAAATCCTTTAATAGGGTGACTCAAAGCCATTAAGTTCAGAAAATCCTCTAATAAGGTAACCTCTAATAGGGTTTAACCCTTTACTAGGTATTCTAGCCATCCCTTAACTGGGTGATCCCTAACAGGATCGGTTCCTAATAGAACCTATTGTAATAGTCATTAACTAGACTAGGCTCCTAACAGAACGGACTTCTAAAGAGTTCAAGAACAGCATGTGGGTATTCATCCCAACCGTGGTTTTTCCCAGTTGGGTTTCCATGGGAAAAATATGTGTCATGTGTGATGCCTCTTTCATGTGATGTTTTGTTATTTCCTATTTAGTGGTGTATCATGTTGATCTAGCAATTTTTTATATATTTTTGATGGTAGATTACTTGTTTATGCACAAGGATAAAATGGAAATAAAGGTGTAAGTTGTGTGGAAAGATAAGTGTTTCTAGTTTATGTCTTTCATAGTTACATTGTGTTTAAACGACAGTAATCTGGTTCAAACCGGTGTTAGTAATTGTCAGTCAAGTTTATCGTCTGTAGTCAAACCGGTTCAAGAAAAGTTTTTGTGCCTGTACTAATTCACCTCCCCTTCTCAGTACTGGTTTGGTACTCACTGTTCATCATTGACTTATCAATTCATATCAGAGTGTCCTCTAGGTCCTCTATGTTGACTTATCAATTGGTATCAGAGTAATTGAATGTTTGAAAGGTGACATAGGAATACCATAGGCTCTAGTTCCACTTATTCCTATGATTTTAACTAATGCTTGACCAGGATTACCAACAATAGTTCCTGATGCTGTCCCACTCCTACTGACACTTTCATGTGTAGTTTTCATAGTGTTTTGAGGTGTGTGATCTAAAGCTGCAAATGATTGATTTGTAGTGTCAGTGGCACTTGATATAGGATTCTCAATAGTATGAGATTGAGTATCTACCTCTAGTGGCCTCTTGCGAGAGATATTTTATTGTTGCCCTTGTCCAACACCAAGACAACTAGTATCAGTAGTAGCACCCATGCCAACCCCACCAATCACAGTAGCACTTGACTGAACAATAATAGGAATTTCATCCCCAGATTCCCCACCAGTGGTAGTGGCACTTGATTCACCACCAATGGGAATACCATGATGTGGTGGTGGTTATGGATTTGAACCTGAAACAAATGTAGGTGGACCCTGAGGGTAATGAGTAGTACCTATCTGTGATGAATCTGAAGAATCAAGTTGAATGAATGGTTTAAGATGACCTTTTGATTTTGACTATGATGGAAGTTGTACCTAAAGTAGATACCAAATGCCATCTCCTCTGGCACCTAGACCACCACCTTCAAAACCCATTTTTTCCACAAGGTTTGTGCCTTTGCTATATTTTTCTTTCATGGACTCACTGACTCCACCTAATATTTTCAGGACTATAGTAGTTGTTGGAGGGGGCTCAATGGCAACCTCGGGCTCATCATCATCACCTTCAGTCCCGACATGCTCCATATCCCACAATTTGCTAAACTCTGCATCCTCGTCGATGCTCTCAAATTCTGCACTTGTCTTTGGTTCACCGAGATTCCTCCTCATAGTCCAAAAATCATTTATTTTGGTTTGAGTGAAATAATTCTCTTTACATTCATGCAGAATTGATTTGGGAATAGATTTATTAGATGGATTAGTAGATTTTAGGTAGAAATTGTAGGACCTCCTATTTTGGATGGCCTGGCTTTCCTCTGTTGTCCTCTTTGTGTGCATTTGCAATGCCATAATTTGTGATGAAATTTCTTCTATTGAAATGTTTTTGTCAGCTGCAATTTTCTCCATCTCTTTTTTAACCTCATCCCAGGAGTCCATGTTTCTAATCTTTTCTAGCAATGGTTTACTTTCATGTTGACATAACACTGAAGAGTTCCCATTTTTCTTAAGCCTTACTTGAACTACACCGATTGGATCATACTGCCAGAGATCCTCATCACCAAAGTTAAAAACTCTCAAAAAATCATGTGCCACATTGACTGATTTTATCTCAAATGTGAACCCTCTACATGAGAAAGGCAAGGAAATAAATATGCTCTTCTTTTCCTAACCATGGAAGTACCTATCTATGCTGTCCAATTGTTGTACATACTCTAATACAAATACCCTCTCTGTCACATGTATTTGAAGTCTATATGGTTTTACTGCCAATCCATAAAACCTTAACATAGTGAATTCTTCCATGAAGAACCAGTCAGCCAATTCTATTTGACTTCCGAGTTGAATGCAATCTCTACAAGACACAGACAACCTAGGCATTGGAGTGCTTGTAATTTCATTATACATTGGTGCCAAAAAGAAGTCTACAAAATGGTTATAGTTCTTTCTATTATCATGCATCCTTATCTTTGGTGTCCAATCATATATTGGACACTCTGTTCTCTTCCCAGTCTTCTCATCAATCTTATAGCTCATAATTTAAAGCTTGTTGGTCTCTAATATTGCATGATACTTGGATAGAAGGAGATGGCACAAGTAGGATGAGAACCTAAATGTCTTACAGGAACCTTTTTTGATCATTAGTAATTGTTTTTGCATGGATTGAACAAAGTGCTCAACAAAATTATATCTTACTGGCTGACCTACACAATGGATATTATAAATCATTTCAAGAAGGCTTGCACCCACTTCCCTATCATTTTCCAATCCTAGGCAAAACGACAGCAAGGAAATAGTATCCCCAGCCCATGGAACAAAAATGTTAGAATCATAAGGAGGCTTATGATTTTAATCCAACACAATACTAGTACCACTCTTTATTAGAGCTTTGATAAATAAATCTCTGCGACTTGGATCGAGACTCTTATAATTCCCTACTAGCTTTTCAAGGTCAATGTGGACATTTGAGTTTTGGGCTTCAAATCCTAGGTTCAACAAACAAGCAAATTCTCCCTCATTTATGGATAGAATTTCCTCTTTTGTATTTTTATTGACAATTGTTTTTTATCTTCATCATAATTTTCGGCGTAGACCATGACAAAATCAAGGCAAGGGAATACTTCAGGTAACACCATGCTTCCCAATCCAACATCCCACGATGCGATTTTATTTGTTTTTTATTTTAATATTGGGTTGAAAACAGTAAATTTCACCTTGTTTGCATCTGCCGCCTTACTAGACAATGCATATCTAATATCTATGATACGCCTTTCACCATGGATAGAAGGGTCATAAATATCATGGTATTTATCAGTGAAACCTAGTGTTTTAACCAATTCAATTAGGTACATTTTGTTTTTCACTTGGCTTCTTGTTGAACTACTGCTTCCCATTTTCCCCATCACTATTATTGTCAATAATTCAAAATAATGCTAGATAAAAACCTGAAAATGCTAACCCTCAAATTGGACCACGAGATTACCAAAAGCAAAAATGGTAGGATGTAGGTGTTCTAGATTTTACTCAGAAATTGGAATTTCTATTTCACTAGATTGGCGCAGACAGCCTTTGTTGCAACTTGCATTCCTCAATCTAGTAGTCGTTTCTGAATCTCCCTCGATTCATAGGTTTGTTCAAGAAATGAAAGACGATTATGATTTTCGAGTCACTTATTTTGAAAACTCTAAAAAGTAGAAAAGTAAAACCTAAAGGGGAAAATATCTAGAATCATGTTGTAATTTTATTAATTACTATTAACAACTATTCGATGCCGAAGGACAAAATTAATTACTATTAATAAGTATTCGATGCTGAAGGACAAAACATTCATTACTTGAGTATAAATTCCGAGGACATTAAGAATCATGTTGTAATTTTATTAATTATTATTAATAACTATTCGATGCCGAAGGACAAAACATTTACTACTTCAGTATAAATTCTGAGGACATTAAATGTAATGCGTTCAATTCTGGTTGAAGTTCTCCCAAATGTGTTCACTTCCCACATTCAGGCCAAAATCCACCCTAAGCCATTGATCTTTTCTCATCCAACAGACGAGGGACCAAGGTACCTGTTATGACTTTATAGGTCTATTTTTTAAGTTTGTTTAATAATTTTAAACTTCGGCCCGAAAAAGTGCTTTATAGACTTAATTACATTTAATTAAATTTAAAACGTTTCATTTCTGGGTGAAGTTCTCCCAAATGTGTTCACTTCCCACATTCAGGCCGAAATCCACCCTAAGTCATTGATCTTTTCTCATCCAAGGGACAATGGTACCTATTGTCAGTTATTGTGGGTCCCATGACTTCTGCTAGTTTTTGGGCATTTCACCATACTCGTGTCACTTTTCCGAGCAAAGTTCTCAGAAAGCTGTTCACTTCCCACATTCACCCCAAAATTCACCCTAAGCCATTGATCTTTGTTCATCCAACAGTCGATGGTACCTATTTTCAGATGAAGTGGGTCCCATGACTTCTGCCATTTTTTTGTCATGTCACCATACTCGTGTCACTTTTTGGGTTTGATTTTAAAGTCTATTTAATCATTTTAAACCTCCGCCCAAAAAAAAGCTTTATAGACTTAATTATATTTAATAAAATTTAAAATGTCTAATTCCGAGCGAAGTTCTCAGAAAGGTGTTCACTTCCCACATTCGGACCAAAATCCACCTTAGTCGTTGATCTTTGTTCATCCAACGGTCGATGGTACCTATTTTCAAATGAAGTGGGTCCCACGACTTCTACCATTTTTCTGGCACGTCACCATACTTGTGTCACTTTTCGGGTCTGTTTTTAAAGTCTATTTAATGTTTTTAAAATTCTGCCTGAAAAAGAGATTTATAGTCTATAGACTATAGACTTAATTCTATTTAATTAAATTTAAAATGTTCAATTCCAATTTTCAGACGAAGTTCTCACAAATGTGTTCACTACCCACATTTGGGCCGAAATCCACCCTAAGCTGTTGATCTTTGCTCATCTGACGGACGATGATACCTGTTGAGAACTTGAGTGTTGTCAGATGTCGTTGGTCCCATAATAAGAGACATTTAAATTTTAAAGATGTGCAATAGTTTGAGATAACTATTAAATATAATGTTAATATTATTTGTAATTAAAGATGTGCAATAGTTTGAGATAACTATTAAATAGAATGTTAATATTATTTGTAAAAATTTGAAATTAAAAAATAATATAAAACATGAAACTTAGTTTCTAGAATAAAACAAATAACTAAATAAAAATATAAATTTTGATATACAATTTGAAAGGTAAAAGTTTAATATAAAAAAGAAAACATTCAATATTAAACTTAAAATATTAATTTAAAGTTTAACAAAATTCTTTGAAAATATGTTTACGATATATAATTTTAAAAAATAGTTTAAAAATGTATATAAAAGTTCAACAAAAATTTAGTGTATTAATTTAAAAAAATTTGCACTCCTCAACCTATTAAGGCAAACAAATTTGGAAAGTACAAATGCCAAGGTGGCGATTAATTAGTGTAGAAGGAGTTTTCTGTGGCATGTCGCATGAATGGAGGAAGGGGAGGATGGCAGGAAATCTTTTTCTTGATCTCATGGCATTAATGCCTTATCGTGCACATTCATTACCCAGCCTATAAGATGAAGGCAAAATTTATTACCTTTTGTACTAGTTTTTGCTTTGAAGCAGAACAAATCTATAGTTCATAGAATCGTACCTTCTGTAAGACATTTTTCGCAGGAAGTGATTTTGAAATTGCAGGTGACCATGGAGGCCAATTTCACACTTCGAACAGACAAGAATTTGGTGCCCTTTTTGGGCAAAGTATCTGATAAATGAATGCAAGGACTGTTCAGGTTTAAGGAAGAGAAGTTGTGGGTGGCAGCTTGACTGATGCTTGCGGAGGAGGTGGCACATATCAGTCATCGGTATCGAACTAACATGGATGTTTAATCTCTGGTTCTGGCATGGGCTTGTGAATTCGAACCGAAGGTGGAAAAGGTAAAACTCACATTGGTCAAATTGATTGATGGGGCTTTTTTGATTAACCTGGATTCAATCTTGGAGTGGGTGGTGCCAAGAGTTGGCATTTGAATTAAGGAAGGGGACGACCAGGAGGAGTTTCTTCCTTTTATTCATGGCCCAGAGGATGAAATCAAATACCAGTGCCATGAACATGCCTGAGTGGGGTGGGAAGCGATGAAACTCTTTGTGAAATTAACCAGGGTGGATGAAGTCCTGAAGGCTTTTCATGTGGTGGCAAGGATGAAGGTTGGTAGGAAATTGAGAGATAGGTCTGAAGAAGGAAGGGCCATACAGCTACTAGCAAGCTTGGAGGGCGACCTCGACTTCGGGTGCCTAAACTGCATTCCAAAAATGAAAGTTAAAGCGACAAAAGGGAAAGCCAAAGCATCGACCTCTGAGGAGGGAAGGGACTGGGAGGAGGCAACCCAGGGGGATAGTAAGACTGAGTGAGCGGCCTATCAGCAATGAACTAATTTTTTTGTTTGCTTGCAATAAGTTGTGGGTAGTAGGGTTTTCTCTTTGTCTGCGTTTATGCATGAATGATGGAAAAAAATTTATCTTGAAACTTTTGAATTAATAGAATGAAAAAACCTTTACCGATAAACTTTTGTATCTTGAAACTTTTGAAATTTTGTATTTTGAATGATTATATAGTATATATTTATAAAATTATAATCAACCATAATCAATGTACAAATAATTAATGGAACGAACTAAATTTTTTTTTTATAGCATTACACAAAAAAGATCACAGTATTAAATTTATTTCCATTGTTTAACAAATAATTGAAATAACGTAGCTCATATACAAAAAGCATTTGAAAGAAATTAATTAATAAAAATGAAATAGAATTATAGAAAGCATTTTTATATCCATAAGATTAAAAGAGGCAAACTAAAACAAACTAGAATTTGAAAAATTATCATTAATATTTATGCTTTTGAAATTTACAATTTTTTCGTCTAAGACTTGAGTCCCCCCAAAACTTAAAAGCCAAAATGAGTGAGCCACTGGCACTGAGCCTGTTAGGGTTCGCGGACATAAGAAAAAAAAACTATAGGGGAGTGGGGCTAGGGCACAGGTAGTGGAATTGTTTACAATTTTGCCCTAATAATCTAGCCCTCCTTCCATGTAGAATTATTCAAACAACATAAGCTAAGAGAATTCTTCAAGCCACATGTAGTGTGGAAAGTGGTCTAGAAGGAACCATTTCTCGAGGAAGTCCCTGCCAATCCACACCCATATTTTGTGATGCGTCAGCTGCTCTGCATTTAGGTTTAGGAGAAACGGTTTCCTGGCCACTAACACTGTTTGGTTAGGGAGGAGAAGCTTGGATAAATCACTCGCCCAAGGGATCCCCACCCCTACTTCTGCAAGAATGAAAAGAGTAATGTCATCTTCAAGGAAGTCTTCCTTAAAAACATTCCTCAATGGCATCAGCATATCCACCTTGTGTCCTCTCAGGTCCAGAAGAGACACTAAGAAGTGGGATGTAAGGTTTGTGTTAAGATGGTACCTATTTTCATTTCGCAGAAATTCTCTACCCAACACCATCCACACAGCCTCATTGGTGAACGACCCAACCTCCTTTCAAACTAATTGGAGGGTTGGGTCTCTAACGAAGCCTAGAAAGGCCCTCTGGTCCTTTGCAGAAATGCTTCTCTAACAGATGGGAGTGTCCATCTTGAGAAAATAGATTGATAAATTAAACAACTTGAGCAGTGAGCCTATAAACATAAAATACCATGAGCTCTGACGATTTATCTACCAAATGGCAAATGCTAATTGAAGATGAAAGAAGCAGAGATTGTATATAAATTGTTGAAGCTCTTGATTGTAATAATTACTTCTTTAACAGTATTAACTGCTATAAAAAAATTTTAAATCTTTCGTATCTCTGCAAATCTTTCCCATAAATGCACTATTATGCAAAAATGGAAATAGCTATGAACTAGTACCAAATCGGCAAGTATCACATTGGCAGTCATGGGGACAGAGTGGATTTCCATAAGTAAATAGATATATATTAAATGAACAAAATTATCAATTGTGATTTGTGACATTTGATACGTGTCTATTGAATCCAATTCCATTCTGGGCACTTTCTGGTGAGCTATGTTCTCTTCAGAAAATTGGGCCGAAATAAAAGTCCAGCCATTGATCTATGATCATTGAATGGTTTAAAATCGTTGATATATTTTAGGTATGTGTCACCCTTCACGTGTCAAAGAGGTCACGCTTATTGATACATCATGCAGAGTCTGGACTCAATGTATTATGTGATGTGATGTACTGATGTGATGTGATGTGCCTTGTCTATTAATGGCAATGAATTCATGAAATCGCCAATAAATTATATATTATACCATTAATAAAAAAATACATAGAAGAGAAAGTACTTTAATTTAATGCCATTAGGATTAAAGGATTTAATCAAGACAGATAAATGGTATGCAATTGTATCTATTTGGAATGCATTACCCAAACAACGCAATAGATCAGTCACACACGAAGTTCCACGAGTGTGATCTTTTTCAAATCCTAATAGTATTTCTATCTTGTCAACCTCTAGAGGATCCACCTGACCTATCCCCACCCAAACCAAGTTCCATTCTTTGCACTTTTCAAGAATGTATTTCTATTCACTATCTTGTAGTTTCCCTCGTGAATTTTCAATTATAGTGCAGATTTCTTCACGAAGGACACCACCACATCATCTAGAGTCTATGTTTCAATTTTTTTCTTTCATCCCATGAAGGCCAATAGTCCTTTGTCTAAGGAAGTGCTTCCTGAATAGTCATGGGGGGGAGAGGTAATGCTTGAAATCACCCTTCTATTGGGAGATTGTGTACATAACCTCTTGGTCTTCTAAAAGCTGAAAATTACTTCAAGTCCGCGAACTCTGGTCCCACACTATAGAAATTTTTGGATATTGCCTTCCAAATATCCTTCGGTGCAAAAGCATCATTCTCATAATAGGAAAAAGGTGCTCCTTGCATGAACACATTGATTTCCTCCAAGCATGGCCCAATAGGTTTCGCAGGAACTCCAAAACCAGTTAGTCCCTCCGGACATAAATTAGAGACGTCACATCACACACTCCAGACATTGTTTTTTGTATTGCATACTCTCTATGTATTTATCACCCTTTAACACTTTCCTCTGCTTTTCTCCAATTGCTCTCTTCTAGGCAGCCGATGAGCTTGTTTCCATGTCATTCAAGATAATGCCTGCTTGCTTTCTTTTACAAAATTTACTTGCACATGAGTCTTCAGCTTGTATGTTTTGCTTCTGTACAGATATAAATTTTAATTCACGCTCAGATGATAATTAAATAAAATAAGCATTTTTAAAAAAAATATTTAGTCATTCGATGTTACATATTATCTGATGGAAAGATCCTAGACAATTCTTGGAGAAAGGAAACATCATTGATAAACTTTTTTGCAAATAACACTGAATCAAATAAATTAAAAATGTTTCATGTAATTTTTAAAAGTAGAACTCCTATAATGCTTTCATGCACAGATGGCAAAGCTATCTGACCCACACCATTATCCATAATAAAACAAATCAATATAACAGGCTATTATAAAGAATATATACAAAAATATGAAAGAGCATTAAATTACCATTACAAACCCATAAACCATTAAATAGTGAAAATAGATATAAATTTGTAAATGTTTCCCTACAAACACCACAACCATAACCAAAACAAAAAAAAATCTTAGCTACAAAAACTAAGTAGCTGGTGAGTTGCAAGTCTACAACATCTCTCAGATGATCGAACCGTTTCTTAATTTTGTTCTTCTGATTAGCCAATGGATTTGGTTGCATGTACAAGTTTTCTATTTGAAGTCTCTCGTTTCCCTATATTTGAGACTTAATAAAATTCTTGAAAGTAGAATGGTGAAGTTTATCACCCAAACAAATCATATGCAAGGGAGACAATTGCTTAAGGTCCATCTGATCTTGAGACATTGATGCCCACTTTAGCATGTCACATCCTAAATTGACAAGACTCATGACTGGGACCCAAAATATGACCCCTCATTTCTTTCCTCATGTGTGAGAAAAAATTCAAACACTTTATGTATGATTAGGTATAAAAGGAAGCCTACCCTATCATTTGAAGGGGCCTACCTACAATTCAAGTGATCTCTTAACTATAAAATCAATTAAATTCCAAGTGAACAAGCAATCAAGCATTCATCAAGCATTGAAGGAGAATTCAAGTTAAAGCACAATATTCATGAGCAATAGTCTACATGACATCCTAAAACCTTGTGTGAGGATTCAAGAAAGATTCATCAAGGTATCATGTTCAAATTTAAGCATTTTTAGATTAGATATAAAGGGATCATTTTAAAGAGGGAGGAAGAGATCTTTTCCTAAAGATGTCTACCTCCAAAAATAGAGGAGATATTTAATAAAGATATCATCTGTTAAATTAAGAAATGGGCAAGAGATTAAGAATACAAACCTTTCATATTGCACACTTCAAGATATATTCAAACCTATTTGACCTAGGAAAGCCCTCATCAACAAACCTATTTTTGTCATTTTGTGTGTAGGAAATTGATTTGGGATTTATGTGTGAAGAATTTGGCAAAGTAAATTATGACAATCAAACTCAAATTTTATCTGTCTTGAAAGCCTTTTATCCTGATGGCATTAAATTAAAGTTCTTTCTCTATTTTCTGGCGATCTCTGGAGCAGAGGTTGCTTTGCATCGACCAGGGATACATTTAACTTGTGTTGTATCTACAAAAATATGTATCATAGGTCAATGCAATGCAACCTCTACTCTACCAATACCAGATAGAAGAGAAAGTACTTTAATTTAATGCCATTAGGATAAAATGCTTTCAAGACATATATTACGTATAAAAGGAAGCCTACCCTATCATTTGAAGGGGTCTACCTACAATTCAAGTGATCTCTTAGTTATAAAATCAATTCAATTCCAAGTGAACAAGAAATCAAGCATTCATCAAGCAAGTAAGGAGAATTCAAGTTGGTGCAGGTGCATTTGGAAGACCAAAGGACTCAATGAAGCCATTAAAGACTTTTGAAGGTCGTAGGAGTGAAGAGCTAATCAATTATGATGTCTTAAGGTCCATCATGGCCTTTAATGATGAAAATTGTAATTGTTGGTATTTTGGATATGTTGATATGGTTTTGTCATTGATGTCAACACCTATTAACAACTTTGGTTAACACTTGAAAATTGGCAATATTCATTGACAGACAAGTGACTTATGCGCAGACACTGGTATCTGGTTCACCGGAAGGATATATTGTACACCGACACTTAGAAAAACATGGAGGATACTTGATTATGTCAAAGGAATCATTTGGACACCCTATCTTTGAGATATGTTCATTAGTATATTCACATTTGCATATTTGTTGTTAACGGCAAATAGGTCCAGGATAAGCACCGACAGGCTTATCTATTCTAGATCAACACGACACATTATGGAGATGATTTATTATTGTTGTAAATGCATTCAGTCGACATGTTGTATCGATTATTGCACCGATCATTGATTTATTTGTAAGTTGATTTTATTGTAATATCTTCTAGAGCCAACCTACTAAAATTGGTCTTAGGTTATGGTATATATGTAAGATCTTATTTGTAAGATCGATATGCGATAAGGAAAAGGAATAGTAAGAAGGTATATGCGAGAATAAGTAGAGCTATACACACAGACATCATTTGAAGGTGAAGCAAGGTTTTGTGAAGGCTTATTAGAACTAAACTGGTACTGAATCTAGCATATGAAGATGCTATTTTGAGCAGTACATCATCATTGGATTTAACCATCCAATTGTAGTCAGTGTGACTCCCATTTGTGACTGAGCAGTGAGCTCTAGGCGCTTGGCCTTTCTGCATGTGTAGACCCCATTTGTATACACATACTATCTGCAGTAGTATCATTTGATTGTGGTTAAGGTTTCCCACCATGGTTTTTCCCCTTACAGGGTTTCCACGTACAAATATTGGTGTTATGTGTTGTGGATGTTATTATCTTTCTGTTTTATAACTTAATCTTTACCAATACTATAATTAACTGATAAAACTGTTTACCAACATAAAGTTTGGTTTACTGGTATTAAGCATAAAAGTTGTTTTAAGTTGTTTTGATTTAAATTTTCTAGACAACTGATTCACCCCCCCTCTCAATTGTCTCCAGGACCTAACAATTGGTATCAGAGCCTAGTCCTCTTTTTGCAAAAGTTTAACAACTTGAGGAGATCCAATGTCTTCAAACTATTTCATTAAGGACAATCCTAAACTTGATGGAACCAACTATGGATTATGGAAGATCAGAATGGAGACACATCTAAATTGCATTGGAAAGGACATCTGGGAAGTTACAAAGAATGGCTATACTACTCCTACTCAAAGTTAGCCTAATCCACCAAATCTGACTAAAGATGAGGAAAATGATTGCAAAGCAAGAGAAGCACATTTGAGCGCATTATCAGATCAGAAAATCATGGGACTTTTAGATAGATCTACTGCTAAAGCTATTTGGAACCATTTAGAAACATTGAATGAAGTAGATTCCATAGTCAAAATTGCAAAACTTGAAATCTTCCGGGTCAGGTATGAAAATCTGAAAATGGAAGAAGATGAAATAATTTCTGCTTTTATGGAAAGAGTTAGAGAAATTGTTTTGGGTATTAAATGTTGTGTGGAGGAACCTTAAGTGAAGATGAAATTGTTTCAAAAGTTTTAAGAGGATTGCCATTGGCATACAAAATGAAAGTTACTACTATAAATGAACTGAGAACAATGCCTAATACATCAGTAACTAGGGATACATTGATTGGAAAACTTTCAGCCTTTGAAATTGAGGAATTTGGTCTGGTTGCTACTATAAAAATAGATTTAGCTTTTAAGCCATCAACATCATCTGCACCATCATTTGACAAATCTGATTGGAAAGCCTTTTATGCAAGAGAACTTGAAGAAAGCAATAGAGAAAATGAAGAACTTGAAGCACAATTTGCAAGAAAAATGCCTAAATGTCCAATTGGAAGTAAGTATGAAGGTAAAGCACCCTTTAAATGTTTTAACTGTAATAAGATTGGTCATATGGCTTCAAGATGTCCTGATAGACATGCTAGACTAAGAGAAGAAGATAGAAGAACATACAAACCTAACCCTGAATATCAGAGATACAAATTTAAGAAGAATAAAGACAAATCTTGTTATCTTGCTGATGAAGGAGTGACAGATGATTCTAATGAGGATCCGATAGACAATGGATGGGTT
Organism: Cryptomeria japonica; assembly: GCF_030272615.1. Lineage (NCBI taxonomy): Eukaryota > Viridiplantae > Streptophyta > Pinopsida > Cupressales > Cupressaceae > Cryptomeria > Cryptomeria japonica. Next base: position 215,035,742 of record NC_081406.1, on the reverse strand, counting down.
TTTGTTTCTATAATAGAAGATCAACTAGCACCAACTACTCAACTGGTAGAGCAGGCCCTGGTAGCTAAAATAGAAGTTAAGGATGAATGGGTCATTGATTATGGATTCTCACATCATATGACTAGTGATAAAGGTAAATTCTTGACCTTTCAAGAATATAATGGAGGTCTAGTAGGATTTGGAGATGATAAAACTTGTTTGATCAAAGGAAAAGGTACAATATCTCTTGATGGTAAGCACAATACTGATAATGTTTACTATGTTGAAGGTTTAAAACATAATCTCTTGAGTTTTGGTCAATTAGTTGAAAAAGGTTTTCAGTTACAATTCAAAAATGGTAAATGCAAAATCATGAATAGATCTGGTTTGGAAATTGTAACCGGTAGTCAAACTAGAGGTAATATCTTTCATCTGAATAACAATGAAAAGACATGCTTGATTGCACATATTGATGAAAGTTGGCTATGGCATAAGAGACTTTGTCATGTAAATTTTGACTACATTGTGAAAATTACTACTACTAAAGTAGCTAGAGATTTACCTGAGATCGTTAAGCCTCACAATCCGGTATGTAAGGAATGTCAATTTGGAAGACAAGTAAGAGCATCTTTTCAAAGTATTCCAAAAAAATTCAATAATGCTCTTGACTTAATTCATACTGATTTATGTGGTCCAGCTAGAACTAAAAGTTTACAAGGTGATAGATATTTCATGCTAATCATTGATGACTATTCTAGAATGTGCTGGGTTACTTTTCTTAGAGAAAAATCAGAAGCATGTGGGAAATTCAAATTGTTCAAAGCAATGTTAGAAAATGAAACCAGTAAGAAAATCAAATGTGTAAGATTAGATCAAGGAGGTGAATTTACATCTAAAGAATTTAATACATTCTATGAAGTAAATGGAATCAGAAGATAGTTATCAACACCCTAGACACCACAACAAAATTGAGTTGTAGAAAGGAAAAATAGAACTATCTAAGGTGAAACTGGTAAGACCCCTCATGAACTATGGTTTGGTATTACTCCTACTCTTAAATATTTCAAAATTTTTGGAAGTAAATGCTATATTAGAAGAGATGAGTATATTGGCAAATTTGATCCTAGAACTGATGAAGGAATATTTCTTGGTTATTCATCTAAAAGAAAGGCATATAGATGTTTTAACAAGAGATTGCAAAAAATTGTTGAAAGTACAAATGTGAAGATTGATGAACAATTTAGAGGTACTTCAAGGTATATAGACTCTGAACCAGCAACAAAAATAATAACAAGTGAACCTACACTGAACCCACCAATACAGAATGAAGATGCAGTTACACCGGTATCATCTAAAAATTCCACTGTAACTGAGGAGCAACAGCAAATGAATACACCCTGGTATGTAAGATTGAACCACTCTGAAGATCAGATAATTGGGAACAAGCATAAAAGAGTTATGACAAGAGGAAGACTGGCAAATGAAGAGGTATGTCTTATTTCTCAAATTGAACCATCATCAATTAATGAAGCATATGAGGATAAACACTGGATTAAAGCTATGGAAGAAGAATTAGAACAAATTGAGAAAAATAACACATGGACATTATTTCCCCGACCTAAAGACAAAAATGTAATTGGAACTAAATGGGTATTCAGAAACAAACTAAATGAAGATGGTAAGGTAATCAGAAATAAAGCAAGACTAGTGTGTAAGGGATATTCACAGAAAGAAGGAATTGATTATAATGAAACCTTTGGACCAGTAGCTAGAATTGAGGTAGTTAGATTTTTCTTGGCTTTTGCAACACATAAGAACTACAAAGTATATCAAATGGATGTCAAATGTGCATATCTGAATGGAGATCTTGAAGAAGAAGTTTATATTGAACAACTTGATGGATTTTCTTTAACAGATAACAAAGATATGGTTTGCAGATTAAGGAAAGCTTTGTATGGATTGAAGCAAGTTCCAAGAGCTTGGTATGCTAGATTGGATAAATATCTTTCAAAAATTGGTTTTTGAAAGGTAATGCTGACAACAACTTATACTATAAAGCAACTAATGATGACATCTTGGTTATAGAATTTTTTGTTGATGATATAATCTTTGGAGGAGAAGATGGATTATGTAAAGACTTTTCTATTCAAATGTAGCAAGAATTTGAAATGTCTATGATTGGAGAAGTAAAATTCTTTTTAGGATTGTAGATTTCACAAATTGATAAAGGCATATTCTTAAATCAATCCAAGTATTTGAAGGAGTTATTAAAGAAATTTGGCATGGACAACTCTAAACCGATAAGCACACCTATGACTACAAATGACAAATTATCACAAAGGGATGAATCTACACTTGTTAATCTGACTAGGTACAAATCTATGATAGCAGGGCTACTGTATTTGACACAAACCAAACCTGATATTATGAATGCAGTATGTATTGTTTCAAGATTTCAGAGTAATCCTAGAGAAAATCATGAATCAACAGTAAAAAGGATTTTCTGGTACTTACAAGGTACTACAAATCTTGGCTTATGGTATCCCAAAGATGAAAACTTTGAACTATGTACATACACAGATGCAAATTGGGCAGGAGATGTAGATGACAGAAAAGGCACCACTGATAGAGCATTTTTTCTTGGAAGCAGATTAATTTCTTGGTTGAGTAAGAAACAAATTTGCACATCTTTATCAACAACAGAATCAAAATATGTTATAGCAGCAACTAACTGTACACAGGTATTATGGCTTAAGAAAATGTTGAAGGACATAAAGGTAAAATGCAAGGAACCTATAACTATCTATTGTGATAACACTGCAACAATTGATATATCTAAGAATCCGGTACTACATTCTAAAACCAAACATGTTTCTATCAAATTGAATTTTCTGAAAGAGAATGTTGAAGCAAAAGAAGTAAAATTGGTTTATGTAAATACTAAAGAGTAGATTGCAGATATTTTCACTAAGCCTTTTCCTAAGGAGACTTTTGAATATCTAAGAGATCATCTTGGGTCATACCCCCACCGGTAGAGACTTAGACAGTTGATGTTTGTCATCAACTGACAAAATTAATAGAGAAATCTTTTACTTCGGCTTTGATGAGAGCTACTTCTTAGGGGGAGTAGTTGGTATACTGAATTGGTTGGTATTTTGTATTTGAACTTGGTTTTTACTTTGGCATTTGATGTCAAAGGGGGAGAGATATCTATGGAAAAACACATTATCGTGTGGGGAGAGATTATTCATTTGGGTGAGAGATTGACACTTTGAGATGATTGATTACTCTTTGTATATAAATTTTGATTTATGGTTATGATCTCTTTTGGGAGATGTTTGTTATTGGTATTTGCCATTTCTATTTTGGCACTTTGATGGTTTTTCCATCTTGTGTTGCCATCAATGCCAAAGGGGGAGATTGTTGGTATTTTGGATATGTTGATATGGTTTTATCATTGATGTCAACACCTATTAACAACTCTGGTTAACACTTGAAAATTGGCAATGTTCACTGGCAGACAAGTGACTTATGCATAGACACTAGTATCTGGTTCACTGGTAGGATATATTGTACACCGACACTTAGAACAACATGGAGAATACTTGGTTATGTCAAAGACATTGTTTGGACACCTTTTCTTCGAGATATGTTCATTGGTATATTCGCATTTGCATATTTGTTGTTACCGGCAAATAGGTCTAGGATAAGCACCGACAGGCTTATCTATTCCAGATCAGCACAACACATCATGGAGATGATTTATTATTGTTGCAAATGCATTTAGCTGACATGTTGTATCAGTTATTGCATCGATCATTGATCTATTTTTAAGTTGATTTTATTGTAATATCTTCTAGAGCCGGCCTACTAAAATTGGTCTTAGGTTATGGTATATATGTATGATCTTATTTGTAATATCGATATGCGATAAGAAAAAGGAATAGTAAGAAGGTATATGCGAGAATAAGTAGAGCTATACACGTAGACATGATTTGAAGGTGAAGCAAGGTTTTGTGAAGGCTTATTAGAACTGAACCAATACTAAATCTAGCATATGAAGATGCTATTTTGAGCAGTACATCATCATTGGATTTAACCATCCAATTGTAGTCAGTTTTACTCCCATTTGTGATTGAGCAGTGAGCTCTAGGCGCTTGGCCTTTCTGCATGTGTAGACCCCATTTGTATACACATACTATCTACAATAGTATCATCTAATTGTGGGCAAGGTTTCCCACCATGGTTTTCCCCCTTACAGGGTTTCCACATACAAATATTGGTGTTATGCATTGTGGATGTTATTATCTTTCTGTTTCATACATTAATCTTTACCCGTATTGTAATTAACTGATAAAACTATTTACTGGCATAAAGTTTGATTTACTGATATTAAGCATAAAAGTTGTTTTAAGTTGTTTTGATTTAAATTTTCTAGACAACTGATTCACACCTCCCCCCCCCACTCAGTTGTCTATGGGTCCTAATAGTAATAAGTTTGTAATTTGTCCTGAAGGGCCTGGTAAGGACCTTAGGACCAACAAAAAGATGTAATAGGAATTGATGGCTTAGGGAGTCTAGAAGAGTTTAGGAAAGTTCAATAAATCATTTCATGACCTTTTGTGTCAAAAATTAAGATTTTTTGATCAAACGGTTGATGTAATGCTTTGTACGGCAGAGAATGCTGGTGTACGAACTGGGACAAGCAATAACAACAAATTTTTGTTTTCTTGAAATTTTTTGGTGTTTTGGCTTATGGTAACTTTGTCTTGAGTGTGTATTAGAATTTATAATACATTGAATAGACCTTGATCATATTATTTGTAGGGAAGATGCACTGATAATCCATTTGGCTCAGACTTTAGACTAGTTGCATTGACTGTTCTAACAGATTTGTGCAATTTGGCATTTGATTTGGTTGATTTACAATGAGAATGGTCATTCCATGAATGTAAAAGGCCTAATATTCATGGTATGGCACTCCTCTAACATGTACAATAAATTACTAATAGGTTGATGTGCAGATTGGGTGGAGAACCGGGGTGATCACCAAAACAATGAATGTAAGAGTGGAGAAATTGCTTGCTAGGGAGCAGCAGTAGAAAATCTGCCTTAAGGAGGGGCACATTTTATGATTGAAAGTGTTTATAAATTTCAAATGAAAGGTGAATCCATCATCATTTGGATGGTATAGTGTTTGGAAGAGGGGTATATGAGAAACCCTACTTTTAAGGGTTTGTGAGAGGCTAAATAAGGGATTTTGCATCTAAGAAGGTTAAACCTTGTAAATAATTGCATTTTCCTTAGTTTTGAATCATATTGGATGACTATTGAGAGTTTGGGAGTCAGGGAGTTAAAACATTATATACTTCCTTTGTAAAACTATCATTTTTGGAGTCCAAAAACAGTGCATAGTTGCATAGTTACAGGACAGCATATACTTTCCAAAGAAACCATATGCAATCTTTTGGTATGTTGAAGATAAGACAAATGGGTGTCTAAATATCTAAATTTTTTGTTTAGTTGTTTGGGAAATTTGAGAGAAAAAAATCAGTTTCCTCGCTGGAGGGCTAATTGGGCAACTATGCTTAGAAGGCTAAAAAGAGGGCTTTGAACTTAAACAAGTTCTTGGAACCACAAAACCAATTAAAAAAAATTATTTGGAGGTATTACAAACATTCTATACCTTTGGAATCATTTGAAAAAGTGTTGGTTTGCATTTGACCTATTTGAGCCATTTGGGTGCCAGTAGGCCTAGGGGTTTGGACCTTGTACTTCCCTTATAAATATTAAAGGTTCATTTATCACACCCTACCTCTACATCACAAGTTAAAGAACAACATTCATGATCAACATTCTGCATGACATCCTAAAACCTTGTGTGAGGATTCAAAAAAGATTCATCAAGGTATCATGTTCAATTTTAAGCATTTTTAGATTAGATCTATCCTTTCCCTCAGAAGGAAAACATTATACTTCAAGGTTAATTCACAACCCAAGGTTTGACTTAGGAAATCCCCCATCAACAAACCTATTTTTTCATCATTTTGTGTGTAGGAAATTGATTTAAGAGTTGCATGTGAAAAATTTGGGATAGTAAATGATGACAATCAAACTCAAATTTTGATGGCATGAAAAGTATAAGAGTAGGCCATTTCACACCTCCTAGTCCCAGTAATTTTTGACAACCTTTTGATAGTAGATTTTTTGTACCATCCTAATCCAAAAAGAATTCATTTTGTCTAAATTTGATAGTCATTGCTAAAATTAGTTTAAAGTGTATTCATTTAGGGACCTTTCATAAAATATTCTCAACTTACACATCATAAAAGGATCTTAAAATATTCATTGTTTATAATGATAAGAATTTGGTTGTTCCATACACCTTCCTTTACTATTTTAAAAATATCATCAACCAAAATATTGTGTAGCAGTAGTATGGAGTGCATTTCATCTATTTTATGCCCAAAGATTTCATCATACCACTTTCTTTTTAAAGGCAACTGATCAATTGCACTGTTTGGGTAATGCATTCCAAATAGATACAGTTGCATACCATTTATCTCTCTTGAAAGCCTTTTATCTTGATGGCATTAAATTAAAATTCTTTCTCTATTTTCTGGTGATCTCTCGAGCAAAGGTTGCTTTGCATCGACATGGGATACATTTAACTTGTGTTGTATCTGTGGAAATATGTATCCTAGGTCGATGTAATGCAACCTCTGCTCCACCAATACCATATAGAAGAGAAAGTACATTAATTTAATGCCATCAGGATAAAATTATTTCAAGACATATATTAGGTATAAAAGGAAGCCTATCCTGTCATTTGAAGGGGTCTACCTACAATTCAAGTGATCTCTTAATTTCAAAAGAAAGGAAAAGATAGTTGTAAAAGAGATATTATGGAAACATTACATAATTTAAATGAAGGCAACCAAAAGAATGTAGAGAGATAAAAAAAATATATAGAGCACCTATTTTACATACCTCAAATACAAAATCTTAGGGTGGAACAATAAAAAATGGAAAATCAAGGAAAGAATGAAAGATCCACACCAAATTCTTATACAATGCAGTCCAATTAAAGGATTTTCATCCAACACAAGATAGTGAAGGGGTCATTATGATGATTTATTTGAAGGTTCATAAGTTAAAGGTAGTCACTAACATATAAAGAGTGAATAAATTCAAGAGCTCAATGAATTGCCAGCATAGCATGAGGATGTATGATGTTAATGTAGCATCGTAAATTGTACGCACTTGCTAAAGCAGTACAATTTCACACCTAGTTTAGCACCCGCCTTGGCGTCATTTGCATTTTGCATTGCATTTCTCCTTTAGCACTTAATTAATCAAATTAATTAGGTCTAAGGTCCTATTCCATCATACTCCACATCATAAAGTTGGGCCCTCTCATTAAAGTGTGCCCCTTTTCATTTTATTCCTCCAATACATCATTTAATCAAAAACCCTAATTAGGCCTTATTTTGAACTTGGGGGCTTGATTTCGGGGGTCAAAACATCTCGAAATCACCTGTAACTTCGGGATTCTCTCTAAAATCATCATATCTGATGGCCCTGAAATTTTGGTGAAAAGTTGTCAGGACCATGGCGCCCGGAGTGCACACGGTCCCGGACATTTTTCCCAAAATTTTAGGAGCGCGATCCAATCATAAAATAAATCTTAACCCCAAGAAATTGGCAGGATATTCAATCTCTAGGTTGGCCAAAAGTTGGAATTAAGACCTAGGGTTTCATATATAAGAGCTCTCTTTCTTCATTTGAAAGGATCAGAATTTTGGTTTTCAGGACCTTCTAGGCAGCGAAAGAGCAGATCTTTGAAGACTTCAACAACATTCAACATCCATCTATCAAGCATCTATCAATTTCATTCATCCATTTAGGGCTTTGAAGGCATTGAAGAGCAATAAGGGATCACCGACTGAAGATTGGCTTGTACCCCTCCCTTGGGGTTGGGTATGATTTCATTTTGTTTTCATGTCTTTGCATAAGTCTCATTATATCACATACATTCATGCTTTAGATCTCTTTACATCTCAATTTGGAGCATTTACATTATCATTTACAAGCAATTAGGGTTTACTTTCTAGGTTGCTCTAGTTTGCTTACTTGCATTTTAGGATCTTGCACACACACAAGGTCTGCACACACACTACTTTTACAATACAACTTGGCTATTTGTGGAGGTGGAAATCACCGAAGTGGGGTTTTGACTAAGGCAAAACCCTATATAGCCGCCCAAACATCTTTTCAGATATAAGTGCAGATTTCGGGATTCAGACGACACCGCAAGTTGCAGATCCGAAAGAAGCAGATGGAGACTGAACCATACACCAAGTTTCAGAGCAGAAGACCAGGACAGGGGCATGGGGTGCCCTGGTCCTGCCAGGACAGGGGCGCTGGGTGCCCTGGTCCCTGGGACAGGGGTGCTGGGCACCCTAGTCCTCCTGACAGACAGCAATTTTTAAGCATTTCCGACAGTTTTCCAGGTTGCAAAGTGGCAGTTTCAGGTGTAGTTTCAGGAACCAAATCAGGACAATGGCACCCGCGCCCCCGTCCTGAACATTTTCACTCAAATTTTGACTCCGGGTACACATCTGCATTCTTGTCTTGTCCTTGTGTTTGCAGCTTTCCATTGTTTAAGTTCAATTCTGCAATCTTGTTATTAGTTCATACTTGCATTTTGGGGTTAGGAATTGAACTTGCATAATCTTACCTTTCAATTACAACAAAGGAATAGAAACCCTAATAGGTAGCCCATGGCTCTCTCTTTCACCAAAAAGAAGTAGCCAATTGTGTGATACCTCTAGGCTCTTTCGTATTCCATAATGTGTGTCAAAAGGTAGGATTAGGACATGTTAGCCTAGTCTCGCTTTTTCCCCCACACATTTTGGTGAACCTGACATGAATCGAATTATTTCTTTCTCTTGCATTGCATTTGTTAGATCTAGATCTAGATTTAGTGTGTTTCATTTAAGTTTCATTTTCAAAAAAAGAAAAAAGAAAAAAGAAAAAAAAAAGAGAGTGTGTTTCTTTGTTTCTTTGCATTGTGTGTCTAAGTTTTATGCAACTTTTATTTCAAAATGTTGGATTTTTATTTGCAAGATGTTCATATTTATGATGATGTATGCAATTATGCCGATTATGAGTATAGCCAAGATGAATTAGATGAAGCTTTAGATGAGTTTTTGAATCCTAAAGAGGCCAATCCTTCATTTTACCAAAAACTCATAAACCTTGTTACTTGCCATTTCGTTGTGATGAGAAAGATAAGTCGAATGGTTCCTCTCAAGGGTACATTCCTATCAACTCTTCCACTGAATCTAGTAACATGGTTGTTTTCAATAATCCCCTCTATGAGGAGATGTCCCCTTTTGAATCAAAAGATAAACCTTTTAATGGATATGATCATGCTTTGTTGGATGATGCTCTTGATGACTTTGTGGCTTTATCGAAATCCCTAAACAAGAACAAAACTTCTAAATTAGTTAACATGATAAACCTGAATGAGCATAATAAGACTCTCTTTGAAGTCCAAGGTGCTTGTCCTTCTCCCACCTTTCAAGTTCCTAAATCACCTCTCCTTACTGTCCAAGGGGGGTATGATTCCTTTCTTACTCCAAATAAACCTATCATCACTGTGCAAGGAAGAAAACCTATAAGTCCTTATAATTATGCCAAGCAATTAACTAGAGAGAGTTATCATGTGGTTGCCCATACTTATCATACTAGAAATAATAGGCAGCCTAATCCTCCTCCAGTTACTCCAGTTTCTCTTCCTAATCCTCAACCAATTCTTCCGCAAGCTCCACGTATTTCACAAGTTCTTAGTAAGGAATATGATCTCATAGAACAACTTAAAGCTACCCCTGCTAAGATATCCCTTTGGGATTTGATTCAACCTTCTTCTGCTCATCACAGAATGTTACAAGATGCTTTGAAAGATTTGAATGTTCCTCCACCAAATACATCTAGTAATATAGTGTCTTTGGTTAACTCTGTGATGAATCCTAAAGCTCATATTGTGTTTACTCAAGATGAGTTGCCTACTAGTGAAATTCAACATCAATATGATCCCTTGATGATTGTGGTTATCATAAATGATACTGCTATAAGACGAACACTAGTAGATAATGGCTCTGGTCTTAATGTGTGTAGCATTAATCTCTTGCATAAGATGAATGTGGATACATCCCTAATTAAGCCTGACTCTCATCCTATTCAAGGCTTTGATAATGTGGCTAAGACTTCATTAGGTATTATCACCATACCCCTCATAGTGGGGCATGTTACTTTGCCTACTCCTATCCATGTTATGTCGGGAAATCTAACATATAACTTGCTATTAGGGAGACCTTGGATTCATAGTATGCAAGCTATCCCCTCTACATTGCATAGACAAGTTAAATTTATTTATAACAATAAGACATATACCTTGATAGGTGATACTAATTTCCAAGCTTGTTTACAAACATCTACTTCCAAAGGGGGTTCTTCTAAGCCTTCCTCATCTAGTGATGACTCTTTAAACAAGATACCTATTGATGAATCCTCGCTCTCTGATGATCAAAATTCTTTGGATGAGTCTGGAGCTCCTGAAGAAGATTCTTCTCGACTTGAATCTACACATAAGAAGGATTTTGATCCTGAGAAGGTTCTCACAGAAGACGATTAGGGATCTCTTGATTTTAATCCCACCTTTGTAGGTGAATATAAGGTTCCTTCTAGAGAGCTTAAAGTTGAAAAGAAGGAAGAAGCTAAAAATCAATAAACATTACCTGAGCCTATGAGCAGTAACTTCGTGGCCGCTTCTCAAATTTCTTCTCCTCACACTTCTAATTCTAAAGGGTTTGATTCTTTGTCTTATGAAAAACCACCTTCTCTTTCTGAAATGGCTGATCGTTATGGTCGTGGTTTTCGTATTCTAGCTAAGCATGGGTATAATGGAAATGGCTGTGGCACTCACGAACAAGGAATAAAGGTTCCTCTAGAGAATAATCTTTATGATTATGCCTTTGGACTTGGTTATAATCCCTGCAAGCGCACTAAAGCTTCTAAAAGACCATGCATTAGTGTTAATGTTATTTCTACATCTCTACCAATGAGACACCCTGAGTATATTGATCCTTTGTGTGCCTGTTCTTTGGATGTTTTTCCTACCGATGATGCTTTAGCTGAGTTTTTAGGAGCATATGATACTCTTCCTCGTTATCATCACAATAGGGGATTCCCTTATTGTTTGAACACTGAAACCTATTTTGGAAAAGAGACTGATAATGATGAGATTGTGAAAGAATTTCCTCAATTAAAGGATACTCCTCAACAAAGTAATCTGCTTATAAGCAACACCATTGATGTTAAGATGGATTCTGGCAATGAAGAAAAAGTTATTAAAATTGGAAAATGTCTGGACGAAGAGGAACAAAAACAATATGAAGATTTATTGTGTGAATTCCCTAAGATCTTTGCTTGGACATATTTTGACATGCCTGGTATAGATCCTAAGATTGTCACTCATAATATTGTCTTAGTTCCTGATGCTAAGCCTGTGAAACAAAAGATTCAAAAAATGAATCCTAAGGTAGCTTTGCTTGTTAAGGCTGAGATTGAAAAATTATTGGAGGCTGGATTTATCCGCCCTATTGATTATTCCCCATGGATTTCAAATATTGTCATTGTGGCTAAATCAGATAATAAAATAAGAATGTGTACTGACTTTCGAGATTTAAATAAAGCTTCTTTGAAAGATGATTTTCCCCTCCCAAACATTAACATGATAGTTGATTCTACAGCAGGACATGCTTTGTTATCCTTCATGGATGGTTTTTCAGGATACAATCAAATTTTCATTAATCCTCAAGATCAATTCAAAACTGCTTTTACCACTCCTTGGGGTACGTTTTGTTGGGTAATGATGCCTTTCGGACTTAAAAACGCTGGCGCAACTTATCAACGAGCGATGACCCTTATCTTTCATGATTACATGCACAAGATTTTAGAAGATTATGTTGATGATATTTTAGCCAAATCCATTCTCCGCATAGATCATATTAAGATCCTTCATCAAATCTTTGAAAGGATTCATAAATATCACATGCGCTTGAATCCCTGAAACTGTGTTTTTGGTGTAGATAGTGGAAAACTCTTAGGATTCATAGTTTCACATCGTGGGATTGAGGTGGATACTAAGAAAATAGATTCTATTGTCAACATGCCACCTCCTAGAAATGTGTCTCAACTCAAAAGCTTACAAGGAAAGATTCAAGCTATTCGTAGGTTTGTATCTCAACTTGCGGATCATACCTTTCCTTTTACTCAACTTCTCAAAAAGACTATCACTTTTCAATGGAATGAACATTGTCAGCAAACATTTGAAGATTTAAAAGTGTATTTGGCTAATCCTCCTATCCTTCAACCTGCCGAACCTTCTAAACCCTTTATTCTTTATACAGCTGCTTCCTCTCATGCTCTCGCAGCATTATTAGCACAACATGATAAAGATGGTAAGGAGTGTCCAGTTTATTATATAAGTCGTACCTTACTCGATTATGAAACCCGATATTCTGCGATAGAAAGACAATGTTTGGCCTTGGTGTTTGTGACTCAAAAATTGAGACATTATCTTTTAAATTCAGAAGTCCACGTCATGGTAATGTTTGATCCGTTGAAGCATCTTTTCTCTAAAACTGATTTATCAGGACGCCTACCTAAGTGGGTTATGATGTTAACTGAATTTGACCTTAAATTTGTTTCACAAAGAGCAATTAAAGGGCAAGCATTGATCGATCACCTAGTTGAGGCCCCTTCACCTTTCTCCTTCCCTAACCCTGAGTCTTTTCCTGACGACTTCATTCTTTGTATAGAGAAAGATGAAACTTGGGAGTTATACTTTGATGGCTCTAAGTGTCGTATGGGATTGGGGGTAGGTGTTTTTCTGATTTCTCCTACAAAGAAGTCCATTCCCTTATCTTATTGTCTCAATTTCCTATGTACCAATAACATTGCTGAATATGAGGCTCTTATAGCAGGAATAAAGGCAGCCTTGGCTTTGACTATAAAACACATACATATTTTTGGAGATTCTCAACTGATTATAAGACAAGTAACAGGATTGTATCAAGCGAAACAAGACAAATTATCACAATCTAAAGACCTTGCTATCTCTTTGTTACAAAAATTTGATTCTTACACCATGGAACCTGTTCCTCGAAAAGATAATCGACATGTGGACGCAATGGCATGTGTGGCTTCTCTGGTATCTTTAGAGGACCCTATGGTTGATCTTAAATTTGTTATTCACAACCTTAGTTCTCCAGCTATTGTAGATGATTCTAGCTTGGTGACATGTTGTGACTTTATAGACTCAGATGAATGGTATTCGCATATCGTGAGATACTTAACCGATGGTACCTTTCCTAATTCCGCCAATAGGAACACTAGGGCTAGAATTCGCAAGCTGTCTGCTAGATATATCATTCTTTCTAATGTTCTTTACCGAAGGGGTTATAACGGTCTTCTCCTTCATTGTCTTAACAAATCAAAAATCCCTATTGCTCTTGAAGAGGCACATTCAGGTGCCTATGGGGGGCATTTTGGAGGCAAATCCTTGGTTCAAAGGTTGCTTCGTATGGGATATTATTGGCAAACTATGCAGTAGGATTCTTTTTCATTTGTTAAGAAATGTCATCAATGTCAACAACACAATAATTTGATTCATGCTCCTGCCCAAGAACTTCATTCTCATGTAGCTTCTTGGCCTTTCTCTGCATGGGGATTGGATCTCATCAGTAAAATCTCTCCTCCTTCATCTAAAGGACATACTTTCATTATAACCACAACGGATTACTTTACAAAGTGGGTAGAAGCTATTCCCCTTCGCTCTACTATTGCTGAAGTGATTTGTCGATTTCTTCTAGAAAACATTATTTCTCGATTCGGGATACCTTCCACTATAATCTCAAACATCGATTTTCTACACCATACTATTCTCAATCAAATGGCCAAGCCGAATCATCCAATAAGATAATTGAACAAATTCTTCGCAAAACCGTGAATAAGCATGGTAAGGATTGGAGTACTCAGCTAATTTATGCTCTTTGGGCCTACCGAACGAGTGTTTGAGTTGCTACAGGAGCCACTCCTTATAATCTTGTTTATGGTGCTGATGCTATTATGCCTTTAGAATTAGAGATTCCATCACTTAGAGTTTCCCTCAAAGGTATAGTAGATGATGACGCTTATAGAGAACAAAGACTTCAATAGCTTGAGATGCTTGATGAACAACATATAAATGCTCTTGAGCATATTCAAGCGTATCACAAAACTCTACAACGAAGCTATAATGATAAGGTTATTCAACGTTCCTTCTCAGTGGGTGACTTAGTTCTCTATGAGAATCAGTGCAATGTGAATGCCTTACCTGAAGAAAAGGGAAAATTTAGTCCTAATTGGCTTGGACCGTATATTGTTATTGAAGATTATGGATCAGGTGCTTATAAAATAGCGGGTGTAGATGGTACACCTCTTAAAGAACCTATAAATGCTATGCACTTGCGTAGATACTATGCTTAATTCCTCATTTCCTATCTTTTATTTCATGTATCTTCTTTACACTTCTTCAGAATTGGATAATATGTTAGCATATCTTTGTTAGAGCAAATAGAATTAAATGATGTTTTTTTTAATCTATATTGCTTCATTCCTGACAAGCGTGTTTCTTTATTCTATGACTTGTCTTGAATTCATCTATGTAAATTGCAAAAGATTTACATTTTCATTATGCTGGCATATTATACAATGTCTTTATGTGTTAAGTAGAGTTGTATCATGTTACTTATATGATTCTTAGGCTTAACACATATTTCTTCTCTATCATCAATTAGTACTTGATTAAATATTTTATTTTTTCACACATGTATCAATTGAATCATGGAGCATTGAGAAATCAATCACATGGAAATTAAATTCAGAACATACATATACATCTACCAAATGTATTAACTTTAATCAAAATACACATTGTTTTAGGCATTAAAGATAACACGTTTGAGACAAAGAAGCATGTATATATATATATATATATATATATATATATATATATATATGTGGATCAATATACAAAGGTAGGTCACTATACATCCAAAATGTGACCTACCCTACATCATAAGATCATCTCCTATCCCTAGGGCTGGTGGTTGGAGAGTGATGACTAGATGCTCCCTCCTAATCCGGCCGTGCAGGTGGACCCATAGGTGCATAGCGTGATATAGATCATGAGTGGCTCCGTGAGGAACTCCTACGATCCCTATCCATAAGGATCACGTGATACGAGGTAGCCTCAGCCTGAGCTATTGCTAGATCACGTTGTACCTGCTGAAGGTTCTCTGATAGGACTCTCTCTCTCTCCCTCCATATCTCCACCTGTACTCAAAATGGGGAAAACAAGTCATCATGCCGACCCGCGTTCCCTTGAGGCCTATAGGCAACCTGTGAGGAACTAGGGATCTGTGCCGCCATGGAGATATCTATCACTGCTTGCTGGATCAAGGAACGCCACTCCTGCACATTAGTTGTAGTAGTAGAACGGATTTTGTATTAGTACCATTTTATATCATCAAAATATTAATCAAGCAATATAAACCTACTATACCTGGATCTCCCTCGTGCCAGTAGGGATTGTGATATGGTAGCATCTGTGACTGGGAACTACTAGGCTCCCCACGCTCGAATGATCTGTGCGCGATGGGTACAGGTCTCCGTATCACCTCATGTTCCCCCTTTTGGGGAATAATAGGAGGATCTAAGGCTATGGTATCATCTCCTGAATGATGGGGAGCTGCATCTGACTCCTCCTCATCATCTCTATCCTCCTCCTCATCATCCTCATCCTCATCTCTATCTATGTCATCTTCCTCTCCTTCCTCCTCCTCGGCACTAGGCTGATCTCCTATGGGTGGATCAGGCCCTCCTGCCTCCTCATGACCCTCTCCCTCCTCTGGCTCCTCTGATCTAGATCCCTGATCCTCATCTTAGTCTCCATGTCTCCATGGACCTGGATGGCCTGTCGGGTGATCTGGTGGAAAGATAGGCCCCGGGTATGTCCTCACAAACCATGAGAGATACCTGTGCTGTGCCCCAGGATCTGCAGCATAATCAGTGACCACATCCTAGTCGGACCCCTCTATATCTGTGATCTTGATATCATCTATCGTAGCTCTCGCTACTACTCTGGGTCTAGGAAGGACTCGTGAGTGTCGAGTGTAGATGGGTACATTGGCTGGAACATACTGCTCTAGCCCAAACTGCCTCTATACTCAGTCAAAGTAGAATGGGACTATGATATGTGGATATCGTCCTCTCAGTAGGCGGTTCCTCTATAAGCATGCTAACTGTCTCTCCATCCCATCCCATCTGTGCATCCATAGATATGGTCTCCATACAGTCACCTCAACTGTCAATCTATCAAATGTCACTCTCCAATATAGTAGATCCCCAAATCTCCACTTGCTGGTAAGTGGATAAGCAAATACCCTAGGTCACTCGCTAGCCGCACTCATCGGATAGCCGATAGGCCTGGTGCATGTAAAGTGCTCAAATATCCACACCTACAAAAGTGTGCATGTCATCAAGCTGCAACCCTATCCAAAGACATACTCCTCAAGGTTGTGATAGAGATGTGCAAGCATACTTCGACCCCAAGCATATACTCTCCTATGTCTCTCCATAGCCCTGATGCACCATGTGAGACCCCCTTGCATGTGCGTACCTTGCCCATTAGGGCAGACGGCTAGTGCAATGATGGCAATCATAAGACGTCTCATGAGGGGCACCTCTCCTATAGGATGTAAGAGCTATCTGACCATGATGTGACCTCTCATCTCACTCAGCATGACTCTCCCTATACAGTATACCTGCTCCCTCTGATGATCCTCTGCTGACCGATCGGTTGCATATGTCACAGTAGCTCCTCTGATCGGTAGGCGAAGTATGAGGTACACATCCTCAAGTGTCACTGTCATCTCCCCTACTGGAAGCTGGAATGTACATTTGTCAGGATCCCATCACTCCATGAGTGCCATCAGCATCGCAGGATGAAATCGAATGGCCGACATAAGAATCATAGACCACAAACCTACTATAGATAATGTATCTCTCTCTGCCTGAGTCAGTCGGGGAATCTGATCTCACAAACTATGAAGAATCTGCCCCGCCATGTGCTCTCTCATGTATGGGAGACCTTGTAATACAAAAACATCAGTGTAATCAGTAATCAATCATCAAAATCATCTATGCCAAATACGCAAACTGACGAACATCGAAAGTTGACCCTTGCCAAGTCCTCATAAGGACCATGGCACCCTGAGGGAACCATGGCGCCCCATAGGGACCATGGTGCCCTGAAAGGACCATGGTACCCTGGTGGGACCATGGTGCCCTGGGTGGGACCCAAGGCCAGATTTCAGGGCCCGCATTCGATCACAGAAAATCAGAGTCAACAGAAATGTAGAAAGTCAAAGTTCAGTCAACTCACCTCATCCAGTGGCTCATCGTCGATCACGGCCTATCGCATCATCTCAATCCTCATGGGATGCTCCAGTCATCGTGAAGGCATGATGATGGCTATGTGGGTTTTGCTGCAATGAACAATACTCAGAATCAACAAAGTGACAAATGCAATAGTCATTTTCAAGGTATATACTTTCATTTCTTTACCTTTACTTTCAAAACCCTAATTTTCCTCTATCACTCATTTCATCATAACTTGAGTTTGGGAGATGAGATTTTCAAACCGTTTGTTGTGTAGGAATCATATTTTCATTCCCTTACTCCCTTGATGTTCCAAAATGTGCTCTGATGAAGCCTTTGTAGTGAACATCTCTCATCAATAATCGTTCATACAATTTGCTGTAAGTAAACATGCTACCCTGTTTCACCTCCCTAATAAGCAAGCCGAAATAGTTGGGGGCATATAGCTACTCACATATTTCATCACTTTCCTTAGTAAGCATTAGGTGATTTTGTGATCTAACGTGTGTTTTGTAGGGTGCGGTTCCTAACTGTGTACTGCAGATACCGCTGGGGGCTTCGTTCGATGAACTTATGGATATATCCTTTTTCAAATAATGTTTACTTTCCTGTACTTTAGCTTGCATATGCACGTAGTACTCATATGACTGCTAAAGTGGGGGCTAAATGTAGTGTCGTAAATTGTACACACTTGCTAAAGCAGTACAATTTCACACCTAGTTTAGCACCTGTCTTGGCGCCGTTTGCATTTTGCATTGTATTTCTCCTTTAGCACTTAATTAATCAAATTAATTAGGTCTAAGGTCCTATTTCATCATCCTCCACATCATAAAGTTGGGCCCTTTCATTAAAGTGTGCCCCTTTTCATTTTATTCCTCCAATACATCATTTAATCAAAAAACCTAATTAGGCCTTATTTTGAACTTGGGGGCTTGATTTCGGGGGTCAAAAAATCTCAAAATCACTTGTAACTTCGGGATTCTCTCTAAAATCATCATATCCGACGACCCTGAAAATTTGGTGAAAAGTTGCAGGGACCATGGTGCCCGGAGTGCACACAGTCCCGGACATTTTTCCTGAAATTTTAGGAGCGCGATCCAATCATAAAATAAAGCTTAACCCCAAGAAATTGGCGGGATATTCAATCTCTAGGTTGGCCAAAAGTTGGAATTAAGACCTAGGGTTTCATATATAAGAGCTCTCTTTCTTCATTTGAAAGGATCAAAATTTTGGTTTTCAGGACCTTCTAGGCAGTGAAAGAGCAGATCTTTGAAGACTTCAACAACATTCAACATCCATCTATCAAGCATCTATCAATTTCATTCATCCATTTAGGGCTTTGAAGGCATTGAAGAGCAATAAGGGACCACCGACTGAAGATTGGCTTGTACCCCTCCCTTGGGGTTGGGTATGATTTCATGTTGTTTTCATGTCTTTGCATAAGTCTCACTTACATTCATGCTTTAGATCTCTTTACATCTCAATTTGGAGCATTTACATTATCATTTACAAGTAATTAGGGTTTACTTTCTAGGTTGCTCTAGTTTGCTTACTTGCATTTTAGGATCTTGCACACACACAAGGTCTGCACACACACTACTTTTACAATACAACTTGGCTATTCGTGGAGGTGGAAATCACCAAAGCGAGGGTTTGACTAAGGCAAAACCCTATATAGCCGCCCAAACACCTTTTCAGATATAAGTGCAGATTTTGGGATTCAGACGATGCCGCAAGTTGCAGATCCAAAAGAAGCAGACGGAGACTAAACCATACACCAAGTTTCAGAGCAGAATACCAGGATAGCGGTGTGGGGTGCCCTGGTCTTTCTAGGACAAGGGCACTAGGCACCCTGGTCCCTGGGACAGGGGTGCTGGGCGCCCTGGTCCTCCTGACAGACAGCAATTTTTAAGCATTTCTGATAGTTTTCCAGGTTGCAAAGTGGCAGTTTTAGGTGTAGTTTCAGGAACCGAATCAGGACAGTGGTGCCCACACTCCCGTCTCGAATATTTTCACTCAGATTTTGACTCTGTGTATGCATCTACATTCTTGTCTTGTCCTTGTGTTTGTAGCTTTCCATTGTTTAAGTTCAATTCTGCAATCTTGTTATTAGTTCATACTTGCATTTTGGGGTTAGGAATTGAACTTGCATAATCTTACCTTTCAATTACAACAAAGGAATAGAAACCCTAATAGGTAGCCCATGGCTCTCTCTTTCACCAAAAATAAGTAGCCAATTGTGTGATACCTCTAGGCTCTTTCGTATTCCGTAATGTGTGTCAAAAGGTAGGATTAGGACATGTTAGCCTAGTCTCGCTTTTTCCCCCACACAGTTAACAATAGCAAAATGATATTATGATGGTGGTGAAACTACAAATAGTTTTGATCATATTTTTATTAAGCATGAAAGCAACCACCTTGAGCTCATGAATGATAGGCGTCATGTTGTAGAGTATCATTTTAGGATGAACAAGGTTGTCACATTTTTGAGGCTCGATCAGTGCAAGGAGACATTTTGTGTATATGAAATGGTTTCAATTAGCCATTTTGTGTATAAGTAGAGAGAAGAGGTTGATGTCTTTGTTTATTTTCCTACAAAACAATGAAAGAGGTCCTAATCAAGGAACACACACGTCCAAGCAAGGAGAGAATTTGGATTTGGGACAATTCTATGCAAGAAAGGATATCAAGTTATAAAAGATAAAAATCAACAAAGGTAAAGTGGATCCTTAAAAAAGAGGAACAATTGACAACTATTATTCTTGCTCCACAGTGTAGAGACAAGAAGAACTAGGCTATTACATTGCCTCCCAAGTATGATTGCACATGAAATCATAGTACCATGAATGACAATGAGCCCCTAATAGGTAATTAAGCTACCAATATCATATAGCAAGATAAAAACAAAATAGGTTATAAATGTCATTTAGAAGGGATATGATGACTGTATAACTCATTGTCACCTATTATTTAAATGTTACTAGAACTACAATAAGTTGTTGAATTTTAATCTCCAAATCATGACATTCATTAGTGGAATAGTTGATGATGCTTGAAAAAAGGATTGTCCTAATTTTGTTTATGGTTTTTTCTTCAATTTTTCAAGGGGAGAGTACTAAATTTGGCTTTAAGAAACTCATAAAAAATTATCTCTTGTTGTGATATTAACAGTTGTTGGAAAAGTCATAGATATATTAGACAATGGGGGAGGGGATGTCAACAAAGGAGGAGGATAGAAACCTAAATCGGTGTATATCAGTTAACAAACCACCTGATACTTAATCGACATGTCTATCATATGCAAGACAACCGATACTAATTAGTATGTATTAGTTAAGCCTGATAACAATCAATGTTCACAGTTAATATATTAATCGATATTAATTGGAGTGCATTGGTTAAGCCCCGATAACAATCAGTGTTCATAGTTAATATGTTATTCGATATTAACTGGAGTGCATTGGTTTTAATGTAAACCGATATGAATCAGTATTCTGTGCTATGAGATTTACAACTGATAATTATTGGTAGTTAAGCATTGATCAAACTTTGCAAGAATGGTTGAATATATACAAATTTAAGAATGATCATCAAATGAAGGAACATTCAATATACATATTGGACCTACCCTATCTACAAGTTACATTCAATATAGGACCACAAGCTACATCACCCAATTAGGCTCAGACCAAATTACAAGTTACATTTATAGGGCCTATCCTATCCACAAGTTACATTATATATAGGTCTTGCCCAAGAAAGACATAATTACAAGTTACATGTATTTGGGCCCAACCCTAAGTTCGATTTACATAATAGATAATACATGTGTATTTTAATTGTCATTGACAACATTAAAATGCAATAGATAGATATCTGAGCTAGCTACTATTTCAACACATTCTAGCACATGTATCTATTTATATGAAATAATTAGTAGTAGCTACATAGACTAGCATGGTACATAAGTTGTTTTCTAATAGTTCCCTTCATATGCAATTCTTTCAAGATTATTTAGCTATATCTACCTTCTTAGGTTATGCAAATGGAGATTAGATAGGCATGAGTTGCTCAAATGTGTGCACCACAATTGTAAATTATTCAAATACTAATATTATGAATACGATGGAACATTCATGTGGATAGGGGATAATTATCTTTGGATTAGTCTCACATGCTGGAGTAGTTAGTTGCTGAAGATATGGAAGTGCAATGCTTTGATGTTCTTTGTTGAGCTGCTGGCCCTTCTTGATCTGTAATTCTTGTTGTATTTAATAAATTTTTATCCCTTTGGTGAAAAAAAAGGAGGTTAATGATAAATATCTATGTTGTCTATTAGTTGATTCCCATGCCAAAACTTATCACACAAGCTGAAATATGATTAATCTTGGTTAAAAAATCTCATACAAAAGAATAATGAGTTATGTCTTAAGTTTCATTGCATGGTGTTATGTTTTGCTACTGTTAATCATGAAAGATGATGGACTAATCATGGATGGTGCTGAAATTGTTATGACAAACCCAATGGAGTCATGGCTTAAGAGAAAAATAGAGGGATGTGCCACAAAAAACCATTGCATGTCAAGCCTAAGCTCCCCTCTTGCTCAAGGCTTCAAGATGCAAGTGATGCCATTATGTGCCTTATGTGATTAGAAATGGAATGTGAAAGCATAAAGTGAGCTACTCATCAAGAGGCCACAATCTATAAATCGCACTATGACATGCTAGGTTTAACCGATGGTCTTGTTGTCCTTCCCTAGCAATGCACTTGAAGTGATTCACATATAACAAGTACATTGCATTTCCTAAGAACTTGGGTACAATTGAATAATTATTTATATTAATAAACTATCATTACATGTTTCTTGGTGTTGTCTACTTAAAGGGACCATTAATATGGAGAACACATAGTAAATATACACTATAAGTGTGATCAAGTACTAGAATAAGAAATGAGAAACTATAATATGTTTTTCTGATACAAGTAAACTGAAATCGCAAAACTAACAGATAACTATACCTACTCTACTATATTCTCAAGGTCATGACCAAACTTGTTGAGAGCAGCAACATATGCATCAATAATGCCAAGGTTTCCAATTACATTTATCAGTGCACATCCTTGAAGATATTCGATTCATGATTGATTGCCAAGGACACAATTTAGTTCACCAAAAAATACCATGGAATCCTCTTCACCCTACCCTTGAATAGAGTGGCTCGTTATATCGCCTAAGAAATAGAGAACTAAACAAAAGCTCAGGTTTCACTTGTATCTCTTTATAAGCGGGTGTGGAAGTGCAATACAATCTACTCCTATTGGTGTCACTACCTTTGTTGCCTTTATAATGGCCCATGCTTGTGATCCTGCAACTCTAATTAATACTTGGGTGGGCCCCCATGCAGGGTAGGTGGGAGGAAGAGAGTTGGTGGAGGAGATAGTTCCCTGAGGATTTATAAACTGGTGCTGGTGGGGAGGAAACTACTATGCAGATCGAGCTGCCTAAACTACTATGCCCCGTTCCTTTAAAAACTACTCTCCGGGTGTTCGTGTGGGAGGATATAGTTGCAAATCAAGCCCCACTAGAGTTAGCAAGAATTGGGAAGCCCTCAACTATAGTGGTGAAGAACACCCAACATGGATTGATCTACCTCTATCGCAAGACATTCATTGCTTTCACCGGTCCTCTATCGCAAGACATTCATAGCCCTGTTGTCCTCTGGAAAACAACAAGTATCCATAGTAATAACCTAATTCTTCTATACAAGCAGGCAAGACCAGCAATACTACATTATCTTTAGCTAACTCTATTCCCTTTGTATGCAAATCCTCCAACAATAGTTCAAGATATAAAACCCACTTTAGGATGTGAGGTAGCCAACTTCATTGGATTGTTCGGCTCACTCGAGAAAGGTTATGGCTCCATCCTCCCAGAAAAAATCGGTTGTGGCATTGCGCAGACACAACCTCGATATATTTGTTGGGGTTTGACAAAGGTGGAACTGTGGGAGGGAATACACTGTTGGGGCGGCAATGTGAGAATGGGAAGAGGCTATGAAAATGATTTCAAATGTCTTGGTCTTTTTTTTTTAAAGTAATGCCCATTGTCATCGAAATTTCAATGAATGTGGGCACTTTGTGTAAAAAAACACAAATGTCATTGCCAATTCCTTCTCTGTCAAAAACATATATTGAATTATCATTGGAATTTCGATGAATGCAGGCAATTTTTAAAAAAAAAATCAAATTTGTTCACAATATACCTTCTCTGATTGAAACGTCCGTCAGAATTTTAGGCTAAATGTATTAGTGAGCCTCCATCCATGTCTCATTTCTCTTTATTACAAAACATATATGTTTGTCATATTTTTCCACAATACTTTGAGGAATCCTTTCCCTTGCCTTCATCTTAGTTTGAGAGTTCTTGAAATAATCTTTAATCAGTCTGTCACCATCAGCACCTATGCTGGTAATTGCTTCCATAATCTGTCTTCCAGCAAGGATGTCATAAGAAAAGCCCTTGGGACCAATGTTGGGGATCTCCTTTGTGAAATAAAGCATTAATCATACAAGTAAATTACCAAATCTGAAGGTTCCTTTCTTATCACCCTTGATCTTCCCCAAATTTTCTAGCAGTTCATCCTTTAACCATTCACAAATGTCAATCTTTGCACTGTTCTTCACCATTTCATATGCACCATGTATACATAGACTAGAAACATAATTTAACCTATTTGTATGAGCAACTCTGTAGCCAATCACCATACTCACATATTTCACATTATCATCAATGATATCACTAACCCTAAGAGATCTGCTATCAGATTTGGCACCAGTTAGGTTCATAACCACCTTGTTTGGGATCTTCGTCTTCTTGTCAGGCCTAGTACTGGTAGAGGGTAAACCAGTGAATGCCTTGATTTCTTCCTTAGTAATTTTGAAAATAGAATCTAACCACATAAATTCACCATGAACCCTACTAAGTAAAGACGAACTATCTCATCCAGAAATTTAGGAATGTTCAAGATATCAACAAATCCTAAATCCTCAACAATCTTATGCTTTGGCTTGATTAAAACTTGTTTGTCAGCTATAACATTGTGGTATATGTTTGTCAAATCATCAGACCCTAAAATCTCTATGTTGCAATGAATATATATTCTCGAATCTTCAGCAAAAGCAACTCCCTAAAAATTTTTAGAAAAAGCACCAATAGAATCATCTTGCTTAGCAATCTCAAGAATAATCTTAAAAATGGGTCTAGGATGCTTAACATTCTCTACCACAATAGGGTTTGCAATAAATTCGGGAACAAAAGATGAAGTAGCCATGATACTAAAATAAATACCTTTTCTGCAAGTGAAATCCTCTGAAATACCCTCAAAATGTCTTAGTTGCTTCGCCTCTTGAATGCCTTCGCTCTCTTCATGCTCTTCATAAATTTGAATGCTTTGTGATTCAAAATGAGAGGTTAAAATGCCTTTATAACCAAAAAGTGTTGGCATTTTGATGATGTTTTGATTGTCATTGATGGACACACACTTGCTTTGTGTACACTTTCTTGATGTATGAGTTATGATCAACTGGTAATTGTTCCAACCGGTATTATGTATTATAGTCTTTAGACTATCAATGTTTTGTAGAAGATGTTACCAGTCACAAATTGACTGAAGACCCAAAGTGGTATGAAGACCTCAAGCGGTTTGAGGATCTCAAGCAATACTAAGAAACAAAGCGGTAGTTAACATTTTTCCCATCTTCATTTTGACAACTGATAATCAGTAAATTGTATAAACCGGTATTACTTTGTGATGAGTTATCATCCACCGACACTTTGGTGGTGATTTTGTGACATGTTACCAAATGTGTCTAGATGCATTGAACCTAGGAACTTGTAATCTAATCTTATTGGACCGACATGAAATCAGACTCCTTTATAAGGACATCATGTCTAGGGTTTTAAAGAGATGATGAGGGTTTTGTATGTGTGATCATAGAAGAGAAGATTAGGTCTATGTGAAGAGTAGAGTGTGGAGATATTGAAGACTAAAGTAATGTAGAAATGCCAAGGATCTAACCAAGCATATTGTGCTAGTATCTAGATCACTCACTTGTTGATTACTCACATCTTCGACAAGTCTGAAACCCTTAACTGGGTGGGCCTAGCAAAGCCTTTGTAAATCCTCTAACAAGGTGGTTCACAACTATGAATCTGAAATCCTCTCACAAGGTAGTCTTTAATAAGACTTATCTCCTAACATAGATCTAGATTCCTAACAGGATCTATTTTGGTGAAGAACATTGTATGACCTTAACTGGTCTGACTTGAACCGATCTGGTTTCTATTCTGCAGATAGTTACTTGTGAGTTTCTGCACACCATGGCTTTTCCCATTTGCGTTTCCATGTCAAAACATCTTGTGTTATGGTGATTGTGCTTTTGTGAGTGAATGCTTTGTTTTCTATTTGATTTGCATTTATCTTAACCAGTTTATTAGTAAATCCAATTTACCGGTTATTTGCTAAACTGTTTAAGAGTTTGTGTTCAACATTTTTTGGTATACTAATTCACCCCCCCTCTTAGTTTTCATCAATTGGTATCAAAGCCAACCTTTCTATAAGTCTAACCACTTGGAAGGAGCTATGGGGAAATACACTATGAGGGAACTTACTCATCATCTCACTCAGACTTAGAAAGCCTATGATGAACTCAAAGTCAAGTATAAAGCCTCTCTGGCCAAAAGAAGAGAGCATGCTAAGCTTACTGAAAATAGTTCTTCTGATGAAGTAGACATGGATGCCCTAGTTGAAGAAGTTGAAAAACTAAATGAATCTAATGCCAACTTGAGAAGGGAACTGGAAGGACTGACTATCAGAATGTGTTAAGAGCTTGCGAACTAAAGGAAAGCTGAAGATCTAGTAAAAGACAAAGATCATGAGATCTCCAAGATGAAGCAAGAAATCTGTGCCCTTACCGCTCATCTCTAAGAGAGTAAAATGGAAAAAGAAGAAATGCAAGGTGAAATAAACATGGCTATTTCTAAGAATGCAACCTTGAAGGAAACCAATGCTTCTATTTCCAAAGAACTTACTGAGACAAAGGAGATACTTGCCAAATTCAATCAAAGTACTGCTAAGCTAGAGCAAATGCTTGAATCAACAAAACTGGTAAAGAATACCAGTGGACTTGGTTTCTCTGGGTATGAGGAAGGTCAGACCTTGGAACAAAAGATGTAGCATGAAAGAAGCAACCAACATCAAAGGATAAAGGTAAGCAAAAGTTTAAACCTATTTGCTTTAATTGTCTCAAAGAAGGACATACTACTAATGTGTGTAGAAATAAGGCCTACAACAATTTTCCTTATTTTCTAAATGATAAGCCTAGATCCAATAGATTCAATGGAAACTGTTATGCATGCAACAAGTTTGGGCATAGAGCATTTGAATGCAGGTCTGTTTTGCACAACACTGGGAGATATCCTCCAAGGACTCAAGGAGTTGTTTCGGAACCCTCTGTGAACTGGAATCCCAACCGGTATAATACCTATGACCATTGGTCAGTTGGCTATCAAGTGGCAACTGGTTGGAGAGCAACCTGTTTGATCTATCATGGTAGCGGTCACACAATTGCAACATGCAGAAGGAAGAATGGTAGTATGAATAATGGACGATGGAGAACACCTGGAATGGTATGCTATCATTGCAGTAAACTAGGACACACTACCAGAACCTATATAATGAGAAAGAACCTATCGGATGATATACTGATCACTCTAGAAGGGAAGATTGATGTTGAAACTGTTCAAGAAGGAATGAATAAAACTTGGAAAAAGAAATCTGAAGAAGTGTCTCAGGATGAACCAGTTTCTGCACCTAGTGTGGAAGTCTCTGAGTTGACAAACTAAGCTTTAGAAAAGCTTAGGGGGAGCATATCAGTGAAATATTTGAACCCCTGAATTATATTGGTAAAGACCTTAACCGGTATATGTTACCTATCAATTGGCACAAGATTTTGAAGCGGTAAAAGGCAAAATTAGGGTTTGTACCCTAGTGGTGCAACATTTATTATGGTAGGTGAAAGATTGCTTAAAAGAGATTTTTGATGCCATTTTCACTTATCTATTTTTGAGGGAAGAATTTTCAAATGCAAAGCAATAAGAGAGATTCAAAATCTTGCAGAAGAATCCAAAGATCATTTTTCTATCAATCAAGTGAAGAACACCAAGCGGTAATCTAGCAACCGAAGTGGTGTGTTGTGAGCGACATTGTAAAACCCTAAATTTTGAAGTGTGAAGGTATTTTCTCAAAAAATTTGTCTATCATTTAATCATGGCTTCTGCATCACACTCCAATTCTAGTGCACCTGTAGACTCAATGGATTTTATTCAAAAGAAGATTAAATACAATGCCCTATCCTAGATACTCACTGGAGTCATAGTTGAGGAAGATATTTCAAGATATACTGATTGTAAATTGGAAGACATAAGATCCCTAGTGATCCATTCCTAGCTAGGTCTATTCTATGGGGATGACAAGAGAATCAAACCTAAATATAGCATCCTTGAGAGGAAGAAACTGCACAAAGTTGTTTATTTTCTAGAAGAGTTCATTGAAGATCACGTCTGCATCATCTTGAGCAAAGTGCACGTGATGAATACTAAGAGGGGGGGTGAATTAGTATACGAAAAATTCTTGTACTTGAACACTTTAACAATCTAGTAGTAAACCAATAAAATAGTTTAACAAACAAACTGGTTAACACACATGCAAACCAGATAGAAAATAAGACATTCACCCACAAGAGCAATAACACCATAACACAAGATATTTGATGTGGAAACCCAAATGGGAAAAACCATGGTGAGATGAAACTCACAAGTAACTATCTATAGAATAGGAAGCAGACTGGTTAAGGTTAGACTGGTTAAGGTCATACAATGTTCTTTACCAGAATAGATCATGTTTGGAATCTCAACCTCTGTTAGTAGATAAGTCTGATTAAAAACTACCTTGCTAGAGGATTTTAGATCCACAAATGTCAATTACCTTGTTAGAGGATTTTGCAAAAGGCTTTTTGTGCCTACTTGGTTAAGGGCTTCACACTTGTCAAAGATGTGAGTAATCAACAAGTGAGTGATCTAGCAAATAACATAGATTGCTTGGTTAGATCCTTGATAGCGCATTCCTAATGCATTCCAGCATTACTTCAGTCTTCAACTCTCTACCTCTTTTTGCAGACCTAAACTTTTCTTCTATGTTCAAACTTACAAAAACTCCTAAAACCCTAGACATGATGTCCTTATTAAGGAATATGATTTCATGTCGGTCCAATAGGGTTACAATACAATTTCCTAGGTTCAATGCATCTGGACACTTTTGGTAACACGACACAATATGCACCGCCAAAGTGTCGGCACCGCTAAACAATCGGTGGATGGTAACTCATCACAAAATGTCAGTTGGTAACATAGCACAGAGTATTACTGGTTCAAACAAAATACCAATTAAAGCAAAATACCGGTTGCTAGTTTGACAAAATGAATATTGGGAAATATGAGTTGTTCCATTTTGTTCCTTCGTACCATTTGAGGTCCTCAAACTACTTGGGTCTTCATACCGCTTGAGACAAGTGAAAACTTTCTGCAAAACACCGATAGTCTAAAGACTATAATACATCATACCAATTGGAACAAATATTGGTTGAGATTTAACTCATACAAACAAAAAGTAATCTCAAGGCAAGTGTGTGACCATCAATGACAATCACAACATCAAACATCAAAATTGCCAACAATCTCCCCCTTTGGCATTGATGGCAACACTTAGGAAAATTTTGACATCTAAGTGTTTTACAACAAAAAATATGCCATAAGCAAAATTACTCCCCCTAAGCATATACACTATCCCTTTTTGCAAACAAACCAATGTATAACTATTTTCTTACAGAGATAGACATGAAGATATATAGAGCATACATCAAAATTTTAAATACCAGAATACTTCTCCCCCTTTGCCAACAATGATAAAGTACAGCTGAAAAAACCCTGTTTTTATTTGGTATTAAAGAAATGAGATTTTATGACAATAAAGAGTAAAACTTGTCAAAAACTGATTTAAAGTACTACAAAAATTATTTCATAGAGAAGGACTAGGACTCAAGTAGGGAGGTAGCCACTTCTTTCTCTGTCTGCATCTGGGAGACCTATTCTTCCATGGCATCTATTGTGCTCATCTCTTGAGTCACTGTTAAGGCATCTAGATTGAGATAACTTTTTTGGAGAATTTGCAGCCTGGGCAGTAGGACCAGTTGGAGTTCCTGCAAGTTCCTTGTCCGGTTGCTTATTTCTGCCTCAATTCTTGCAGACTAAAGTTGAAGCCTATGAATAGTTTTCCTGTTAGGGTTCCCATAGATACTGAGAGGGGGGGGTGAATCAGTATCTGACCGGTTATGAAATTTTTTTAAAACTGAATGTGCAGAATATAAAGTAACAGTATACCGGTATGCAAGAATTAATGCAAATAACAAAATCAAAAGCATCCACATGAAAAGAACACCATAACACAAGATGTTTAACGAGGAAACCCAGTGTGGGAAAAACCTCGGTGGGATTTGTGACCCACAATATTCACTTACTGACCAATAAGAGAATATTACTTACAATAGGGGCCTGCACATGTAGGAAGGCCAACTGCCTAGAGCTCACTGCTCAATAAGAAGTCACACTGACTTACAATGAGGATTTACACAAATCCAATATTCTGTACTGCTTTACAATAGCATCTTCAATGCCAGATTCAGTACCGGTTCTTGCTCTATTCTTTACATATACCTTTGACCTACAATTCACACATTAGGTTTGCCTTATAATTTATTTATTGCATTCTATCCATATCCTACAAATGCCTACAATGATCTCTTTTATATACAAGAGTCATTTTACAATTTTCCAAGTTGGCTTACAATGATAAACAAAATATTACATATCAAAAGTCCTGTCGGCCTCTGTGCCGGTATACATATTTTCTTCTGTGCCAGTGTACATCTTCTATTCCAGTGCCAGTATACATATTTTGCTGATGTCAGTGCACTATTTCGTTTGAGCAATGCTTTGCCGGTATAATGTCTTGTCGGTGCCATAGGATTGCAAGGTTGCCTGTGTAATGCTTTGCCGGTATAATGTCTTGTCGGTGCCATAGGATTGCAAGGTTGCCATCAATGACAAAACCTTCAATCACACACAATGTCTCATTGGAGTGTCCATATGCCAACAATCTCCCCCTTTGGCATTGATGGCAACACTCATGAGAAATTTCAAAAAGATATCCAAAAATGTGAGAGCTCCCCCTGAGCATGTGATCCCTATGTTTTGAATTTTCTTATCTACTACTCCCCCTTTGGCATCAATGACAAAGGTTAGTAGATTTGTAGTTGTACCAATTTATAACCTCAACCTTGTAGTTGAGTAGTTATTATCTGAAGAATATCTCCCAAAATTAGGTTTATACCATCCATAAACTTCTTGCTCTCCTTTATTGCTATCTCAGTTCTATATACTGTACCGGTGAGATGCTGCAAGTGCTCTGCTGGTGTTTTGCTACCCTGTGTTAGTGCCTCTGAGA
Organism: Cryptomeria japonica; assembly: GCF_030272615.1. Classification (NCBI taxonomy): domain Eukaryota; kingdom Viridiplantae; phylum Streptophyta; class Pinopsida; order Cupressales; family Cupressaceae; genus Cryptomeria; species Cryptomeria japonica. The sequence continues at coordinate 215,004,593 of NC_081406.1, read as the reverse complement.
TTTCCTTATGCAGAGATGCTAAATAGTCCAATCTTGGACTTAGTTTAGATCTCAAAAATTTTGCCTTGTTAATTATTTTCTCTTTTTCTCTTTCTAATTTGAGCAATTCTTCCTCAAAATTTGTTATCTTTTCCTCAAAAACTAATAATGTATCGGGTGAGTTAACAAAATTATCAGCAAGTTTATTGATCTCTTCATGTACCTTGCTCATCTTTTTGTCTACATCCATGGTCAAAAAGTTTATCTTACAGGTGTCTTTATACAGAGTTTTGTACTCTTTCAATAAATTGCACAGTTCTGGTAGAAGTGTGTCAAATTCCCGGTTACACTTCTTTATTCCTTCCTCAAAGAATTTTTGTTTCTCTTTTTCTACACTTTCCTTTACAGTTTCTACCTTTGTTTGCTCAAAATTTCTAGAAATATATTTACAAATTGTATCCAACTGGCCTAAAGAATCTTTGTTGGCTATATTACAATTTGGAGCTATTAATTTCAAAACTGGAATTGAATCATCTATTGCTTTATAGGCTTGTGAGCTATAATCATTTATTTTCTTGATATAATCAAGCAATACCTCTGTTACATTTGATGGTGACCCAGTAAACTGAGTGTCGGTGGAAGGGACCATGTTGGTATTGACCTCTGGTAGGTCTATTTGTGTCTCCATCTCTTTAAGCATGGTTTTCTCTGCATCTTTTCTTACCGGTGGCATCTGTTCTAGAGCCTTTAGCTCTGTTGGTTGCTTTGTTTGTGTTCCAGATTCCATCTTTTTCTCTAAATCTGCTGTCAATTGCTCTTGGTTTCCTATAGCCAGTTGCTCTTTATTATCAGATTTATCTGTGGTATCCTTATCTACCACTATGTTGATTTTTTGAGTATCAACATTCATAGTATATAGGACTTAGGATTAGGATTGTTATCCTCAATGTCCATGCTCTCAACTATCGGTTGATCTTCTGTAGTTGTTTTTACCAGCAGAGTATTTAAAGGAGGTGGGGGTAAGTTGTCTCTAATCTTGATACTTGGCGGTCCACCAACTGTACCTTTCCCTTTGTCCTTTGGATATACCAGAATGGGCTTGGGATTCATATATTCTTCTTGTTTTTCTTTTTCAATCAAGAATCTATCCCAACCATCTTCTATTTCAGTTGAAACTTTAGTAACTCTACTTCCCTTTAATGATATTTGCTGGTGTGCAGTGGAAAAGACTGTCCGATTGGCCTGAGCTATCAAATCATCAATTTCCTTAGGTGAGTTCACCGGGTATACTGCAAGTAATTTTTCTATTTTAATTTTCTTATCCAGCTCAATTATTCCTTGCCTTCTGGTCTCAAGTCTTTTATATAATTCATCAGGAATTTCATTTAGCACTTGCATCAAAAACTTTTTATACATGTCCATGTGTAGTATAACACTTTCCTCAACTTGTCCTTTCTCATCTTCTGATAGGGTGTCATAGATTTTCCCTATGTTTTTCAATTTGCCTTCCCCTGTGATTTCATTCAGTAATATGTCAAAAGGGGCCAAGTCAGTGTCTGTCTTCTTCTTCTTTTTGGGGGTCAGCTTTTTCTTAGGTGTGGCTTTCTTGACTAGAGACCTTATAGCTTGTTGTTTCTGCCTTGTCCTTCTAGGTGAAGGAGTGGATACTGGTGAGGGGTTTCTTTTCCTAACAACTCTTTTGAAAGTTGTTGGCATATCTCCTTCTAAGGAGGTATCTACTGGTGATAGATGAGTTTCAGGCTATTGGACTGCCAACTCTTCTTCTGTTATGCCAGTTTTCTTTAATACATCATCTTTTAAGGCTTTTGCTTGCCTGCTTCCTTTCCTCATAGATGCCTCAACTTTCTTTACTCTCTTTTTAGATTGAATTTGACTTTCAATGTGCTCAACACTACCAAATACCTCTTCCTTTGGTTCATTGGGGGCTTCCAGAAGTGCTTTGGCATAAGTTTCCACTATGTGGTCATCCTTTTCATACCCCATTTCTATAACCCAGATTGTTCTTGGGATGACTGCTTCCATCCAGATCTCATCCTTTTTTATTACAAAACATATGTCATCCTTATATTTGTTGACGATTTCCTGTGATAGTCTGATCCTCTTATTCATTTTGACCTTTAGTGCTTGAAAATACTCATGAATATTCTTTTCTTTGTTTTCACCCATGTTGTTGAACAAGTCAGACAATTGTTTTCCTACCAATATGTCAAATCCAAAATCCTTGTTGCCTATACCGGGAGCCTATTTGGTTATATGTAGCATTAAGCATACAAGAAAATTTCTAAATCTAAAGGTTCCTTTCTTATCCTTCCTAATTTTTGCTAAGTTGTCAATTAACTCATCTTTTAACCATTCACAGATATCAATTTTTACATTGTTCTTAACCATGTCATGAGCACTTTTTATGCATAAACTAGAAATAGAGTTAAGCCTATTTGCATGAGTTGCTTTGTAACCTAGAATCATGCTAATGAATCTCACATTTGTATCGGTCACATCATTAACCCTCAATGATCTTTTGTCGGATGTTGCACCAGTTAATTTCATTACTAGGTCATTGGAGACCTTCTTGGTTTTGTTGGGTCTGGTACTGGTGGAAGGTAACCCTGTTACTGCTTTCACAACTACCTTAGTAATTTTGTGAACTGAATCAAGCCAAAAGAATGATCCATGTACCCTGCTTAGAACTATCCTAACCACTTCCTTGGGAAATTCAGGAATACAAAGGATTTTAGTGAATCCTAGGGTTTCAACAATTTTATGTTTAGGTTTCACATTTCTGGCATTGTCACATATAACAGATTTATACATGTTTTTGATTTCTTCATCACCTAATTCTTCTATGTTGCAATGAATATACATTCTAGGGTCTTCTGCATAAACAACACCCTTTGGAATTTGGGAAAAAGCACCTGTGTTGTCATCTTTCTTAGCTACCTCGGGAACTAGCTCAAACACGGGCTTAGGTCATTTTAGAACCTCGACTACTATAGGGTTTGCTATGAATTCAGGTGCAGAGGAGGATGCCATGATGATAAATACCTTTTTCTATCTTTGGATGGATTGATTGTTGAAGTGCTTTGCCTCTTTGCTCAGAATGCCTTAGCTCAGAAATCTTCGTGCTCTCTAAAAGTTTGAATTCTCAGTGAAATGAAATGGAGCCAAAAACCTTATTTTATAAAGTCTTTTCTACCACCTACCACATTAATTGTTTGTCAGCAATGTATTAACTCAACTGTATTTGCCGGTAATGAAGGATTTTCAACTTCTTTTCTCTAACCGAGCGAATAATAGCACATGTGTCATTAAATTGCCAAACCCTCAAGATAATTTTCTTCAATTTGATGAAAAATATCCTGTCGGTGGAGCATTACTCTGTCCTGCTGGTGGAGCATCACATTGTCCTGCTGATGAAGTATTTGTTGGTTCTACCGATGGAGGAGTAACCCCAATATTTGGATCACCTTTTCTGATCCATTGTTTTGAAAATTCTTGCTTAACCTCTTCAACCTTTTCTTTACCTTTCAAGCTAGTACTTTTGTTATCTACCAGTGTACCTTTACTTCTACAGAATTTAGCAATATGACCAATCTTGTTACATGCATAACAAATTACATTATTTTTCTAAATAGCTTTCCCATAACCTATCCCAGTTTGTGTTTTGCATTTATTTGATAAATGACCAAATCTTCCACAAACATAACATCTTACATTCATTCTGCAATTTTCAAAGTTATGACCAATTTTGTTGCATTTGGTGCATTGACTGGTGGGAGGATTGATGTTTTGATAATTCCTAGATCTACATTCATTTTCCCTATGACCATATTTATTACAGTTAAAGCATTTTCCATTGAATTTGTAAGTATTAGAGGGTCTTACCAGTTTGCTTTGATCCTGGGTATTTGTAGTACCGGAGCTTTCTCCAACTTAAAATCCAACTCCAAAAGTGTCACCTTTGGGTTTTTGATTCTTCAATAAGGTACCAAGTTCTTCTGAGCTTTTCTTGAATTTTTCTTTGTGTAGATTTGTAGTTTCCAATTCCCTTTCCAAGATCTCTTTTTGTCTCATTAGTTCATTCGAGTCATTTTGAGTATGCATCAGATCTGTCTTCAACATATCATTTTCATAGCTAAGTCTTGTGTTCTCATTTGCTACATCACTTAGTCTTCTAGTCAATTCTTCTTCATTCCTCTTTCTGTCCTCAGTCTCTTTGTAAAATCTCATAGTCATATCCTGCATTTCATTTTTTGTTGTCATGATCTCTTGTTTCAATTTGCTTATCATATCATTTAATGATTCCTTTTCATCATTTTCATTTTGCAATTTTTCACAAAGTTCTCTTCTCTTGTTTCTTGTAATAGTAAGATTTTCTTGAAGTGCATGAATAATGTCCTAAGCTGCTTTTAAATCATCTTCTAATTTGATATTTTTCAACCTCTCTGCATCATAGTCAGTAAGAGCTCCTTCAAGTTGCTTCATCAGATTTTCCATCTTTACCAGTGTCAAGATCTTCCTCAAACTATTAGGCTTTTGAAAATAGAGGACCAGGCTCTGATACCAATTTTTAGGGTTCCCACAGATACTGAGAGGGGGGGGTGAATCAGTATCTGACTGGTTATGACATTTTCTTAAAACTGAATGTGCAGAATATAAAGTAATAGTATACCGGTATGCAAGAATTAATGCAAATAACAAAATCAAAAGCATCCACATGAAAAGAACACCATAACACAAGATGTTTAATGAGAAAACCCGTTGTGGGAAAAACCTTAGTGGGATTTGTGACCCACAATATTCACTTACTAGCCAATAAGAGAATATTACTTCCAATAGGGGCCTGCACATGCAGGAAGGCCAATTGCCTAGAGCTCACTGCTCAATAAGAAGTCACACTGACTTACAATGAGGATTTACACAAATCCAATATTCTGTGCTGCTTTACAATAGCATCTTCAATGCCAGATTCAGTACTGGTTCTTTCTCTGTTCTTTACATATACCTTTGACCTACAATTCGCACATTATGTTTGCCTTATAATTTATTTATTGCATTCTATCCATATCCTACAAATGCCTACAATGATCTCTTTTATATACAAGGGTCATTTTACAATTTGCCAAGTCAGCTTACAATGATAAACAAAATATTACATATCAAAAGTCTTGTCGGCCTCTATGCTGGTATACATATTTTTTTCTGTGACAGTGTACATCTTCTGTACCGGTGTACATCTTCTGTGCCGGTGCCGGTATACATATTTTGTTGATGCTGGTGCATTGTTTCGTTTGAGTAATGCTTTGCTAGTATAATGTCTTGCCAGTGCCATAGGATTGTAAGGTTGCCTGTGTAATGGTTTGCCGGTATAATGTCTTGTCGGTGCCATAGGATTGCAAGGTTGCCATCAATGACAAAACCTTCAATCACACACAATGTCTCAATGGAGTGTCCATATGCCAACATTTCCCATATGTGGAGAAGGAATCATATGGCATCTTGAAGGTGCTGATAAATGACTGTATATCTAATTGCAGTTTGTCCTTCTCGGTTAGCACATCATCACAAAATAGATGAGGTTGACATATCTTGCTAAGAAGTAGATTGCCCTCATCCAAAGCACCCCTTATATGTTTTTGAGCTTTTTGCAGATCGGACCGGAGCTCATTTAGCTTCTTCATGAGGGCAATATTCAGAGCCTTTTGATGCTCTTTCTTGGAAATTGACTCTGCTACCTCTTCTAGACTCTGCACCTAATCATCCACTACTGTGCATAGGAGCTTCAATTGTGCCAGGGATGAATCAATATTCAGGAGGTTTCTGCCTTGTATCAAAGCGGTAAGAGTGTCCACCGCATCTTGGATCACATCTTCCTCTTTCTTCCTCCTTATTACTTCAAGGTGATCTTGAGTAATCTTAATGCTCTATAACAACTCCATTTCACTTGTAGACTAGAGGTCAATAGGACTAGTGAGATCAGCTGGGTTGGCTTGACTATCGATTGCCTTTGGAGTTTCCATCTAAGTGCTTTTTTCTTTTTTTTTCCTTCTTTTTCTTCTCTGCTTCTTTTCTCTTCTCATCTTCCTTATCCTCTTCTTCTTTCTTCTTCTTCTCATCTTCTTGTTTCTTTTTCTCTTCTTCCTCTTTTCTCTTTTCCTCCTCTTTCATTTTCTTCTCCTCTTCATCTTTCTTCTTCTTTTCCTCTTCATCCTTCTTTTTCTTCTCCTCTTCATCTTCCTATCTCTTCTTTGCTGCTTCTTGTTGCTTCGTTTCTTCTCTTGTCTGCTTCTCCTGTCTTGTTCCTTTGGATGGTGTACCCTAAGTAACATTTTCACCATCTAAGGTGTCAACATCAATGGGTTCCATTTACTCAGTTACCTATTCTCCTTCATTGTTGTATACTTCATCCGGTTTAGTTATTGTCGGTTCTTGCTTAGCCTCCTTGTTGGCTTGAAGTGCCTTATAAGATTTTACAGCAGTCATCATGTGATGATGAGTGTCTTTTTCAACATCATCAATTCTCCCTTCTAATAACCAGAGTCTTCTCCTTCTAGTGAAGAAGAGTCCTTTGTTCTAGTTCATGACCTCAAAGAGCTCAGAATTGGACAGGTCAGGAAAGTATTGGGCAAATACTTTCTCCCTTATTTCCTGTTCCTTCTCTATGGAAATGCACCATTTGTTGTCTAGAGATTTATACAAAGAATCCGGTGTCTCAAATCTAATTTCTGAAAGTGACCGGTCATTAACACATAAATACTTAATAATTTCCTGTTCAACTTCTTCCTTTTCATCATCATTGAAGTCATCAAAATAATAAATTAAATCATTCAGCAATTTTCTTCTAATATTCTTTGTGGTTCTTTGACAATGTGTCAAAGGTTTGTAAGAAGAAATGTCAATATTTACCAATGCAGAAGTTGCCAATTCATTCTTTGTCTTTTTCCTTGTCTGCCTAGTCTTTTTAGGATTTTATTCAGACACCGTTTCTTCTGAGTCCGGTGAGTTGTTTGTTGTCTTCCTCTTTCTCTCAAAGACTTTGGCAGGTTCCACTTTCGGTTTCTTCTTTGTCGGTGACTGCTTGGTCACTTTGGGACTAGTTGTAGTAACCAGTGCTGATACTGAAGGCTCTGCCTTTCCTTTCTTTGATGAGGGTTCATCAACAGGTGTAACCCTTTCTAAATAAGTGTCAGTTCTCTTTGCCTTAGGATCAATAGGCGAGGCAAGTAGGGTAGAAACATACCCATCCAGCATATCATACATTACGTCATAGCCCATAGGCTCCACTTCTTTCTCTCTTGGCTCAATGGCCTCCATTATGCATTCATCCACATTGATGGTAAAGCAGATATCCTCTTCATATTTCTTGACAATGTAACTAGATATTCTCATCCTTAGGCTCATCTTGCTTTTGAACTCACCAAAGTATTTGTTTAGAGCTTGAGGGTAGCCAGTTCCAACCACTTATAGACTTTCCTTGATTTGTTTTGACACTGATTGATCAGTAGACCACTGAATGTCTCCTACTCCTGGAAAGTAGCCTTGAAAGTAAAAGAACAACCCAACTAGTAGTTGTCCGAACTTGAATTGTAGTGCATTGTCCTATTTGATGGCTTTAAGATTCAACATAAGTTGTCTTTGCATATAGGTGCATAGATCAAATGATGCATCCTCCTTGATCATCCTGTAGGCGGTATTTACCGCTATAGCAGAGACAAAATTAATTATGCTAGCAGAGAACGTCTGGTAGCCTATCACCATGCAGGCATACTTGACTAGATCATCCTTGATTGAGTTGACGGTCATACCATGTGAGTCACTCACTAAACCAGTGAGCTTGGACATTTCAGTCTTGCTTAACTTCTTTAGGGCTAGCACTTCCCCTGTATTGCAGAAATTAGTGATGACATGAATTGCTTGCAGTGTGATATCATGCATTCTCTCAAGATACATCTTGTCACCGTGAACTCTGCTTAGAATGATTTGAATGTGGTCATCTATGAAATCCTCTAGGAAGTAAACCGCATTGTGAAGCTTCTTCTTCTCCAAGATGCTATACTTCGGTTTGATCTTTTTATCCTTCCCATAGAATAGACCTAGCTAAGAATGGATTGAGAGAGACCCTAGGTCTTCAATTTTGCAGTCTATATAATCAGAAATCCCTTCTTCTACCTTAACACCAACTGGCACTTGAGATAGGGAATTGTATTTTGACTTTCGCTTAATGAAGTCCATAGAATCAACAGTTGCACTAGAACTATCATGAGATGCGGAAGCCATGATAAAATAGAAAACTCGAGAAATACCTTTCAAAAATTGAGAATTTAGGGCTTGTTGATTCCACTTCATCTCACACTTCATCGGTTGTTGAATCACCACTTTGAGTTCTTCTTTTGACCGTTTGATATTTGCTTTTGAATCTTCTTCAGGGTTTCAAAACTTCTTTGAATCGCAACACAAATCACCTTTTCTTCACTCTACACTTGAAAAAAATCTTTGCTTGAGAAATGATAGTGAGAAATGATTTGAAAAATCTTTTTAAACATATTCCTCACCTACCATAATAAATGCTCCACTATTAGGGCATAAACCCTAATTTGCCTTTTACCATTTCTGGTCTTCTATTGATTGACAGGTATCACACACCAGTTAAGGTCTTTTACTAGTTGCAACTAGGGGTTTGAAACATTTCACCATTTGCACCCCCTAAGATTTTTGTAGCTTAGTTTGCAAGTTCCAAAATTTCTACACTAGGTGTAGAAACCAGTTCATCTTGAATTACTTCTTCTGGCTTCTTCTTCCAAGTTTTCTTCATACCTGCTTGAACAGTTTTGACATCAATTTTGCCTTTCAGAGTGACCGGTATGTCATTTGATATTCTCTTTCTACTTTTGTAGAATCTAGCAATGTGACTCGGTTTGTTGCAATGATAGCAAACCATTCCAGGTGCTTTCCAGGGTCCATTATTCATGTTTCCATTCTTCCTTCTGCATGTTGTAGCAGTGTGACCATGACCATGATAAATCCAACAGTTTTCTCTCCATCTAGTTGCTGCTTGATAGCCACCGCTACCTGACTGATGATTATAGGTATTATACCGGTCAGGATTCTGGTTCACAGAAGGTTCTAGACCAACTCGTTGAGTCCTCTAAGGATATCCAGTGTTGCTCATAACAAACCTGCATTCAGATGCTCTATGCCCAAACTTGTTGCATGCATAACAATTACCATTGAACTTATTGGATCTAGGTATATTGTTCATGAAGTAAGGAAAGTTATTTTAGGCTTTACTTCTACACACATTAGTAGTATGTCCTTTAAGACAGTTAAAGCAAACAGGTTTGAACTTTTTCTTACCTTTATCTTTGAATGTCGATTGCTTCTTTGATGCTTCAGCATTTGCACTAGAGGTCTCACCTTCCTCATGTCTAGGGAAACCAAGTCCATTGTTATTCTTTACTGGTTTGGCCAGTTCAAGCTTTTGCTCAAGCTTAATAGTACTCTTGTTGAACTTAGCAAGTATTTCATTTGACTCAGAGAGTTCTTTGGAAATAGCAGTATTTGTCTCCATCAAGTTTGCATTTTTAGAGATGGCTATGTTAAGTTCTCCTTGCATGTCTTCCTTTTCCACTTTTCTTGCATGGAGTTGAGCGGTTAGAGCACTGATTTCTTCCTTCAACTTGGAGATCTCATGATCTTTGTCCTTGACCAGATCTTAAGCCTTCCTCCAGTTCTCAAGCTCTTGACACATTCGGATAGTTAGTCCTTCCAACTCCTTTCTCAGGTTGGAGTTTGATTCATTCAGCTTTTCTACTTCTTGAATTAGGGCTTCCATATCCTCTTCATTAGAAGAACTATTTTCAGATAGCTCCATCAATTTCTCAGCATGTTCTCTCCTTTTTCCCTAAGAGGCCTTATATTTTACCATAAGCTCATCATAGGCTTGCTTAGAGTGAGTGAGCCGATGAGTAAGATCCCTCACAATGTATTCCCCCATATCTCTTTCCAAGTGTTTAGACTTATAGAAATATTGGCTCTGATACCAATTGATGAATACTAAGAGGGGGGGTGAATTAGTATACCAAAAATTCCTGTACTTAAACACTTTAACAATCTAGCAGTAAACCAGTAAAATAGTTTAACAAACAAACCGGTTAACACACATGCAAACCAGATAGCAAATAAGACATTCACCCACAGGAGCAATAACACCATAACACAAGATATTTGATGTGGAAACCCAAATGGGAAAAACCATGGTGAGATGAAACTCACAAGTAACTATCTATAGAATAGGAACCAGACCGGTTAAGGTCAGACTGGTTAAGGTCATACAATGTTCTTTACCAGAACAGATCCTATTAGGAATCTCAACCTCTGTTAGGAGATAAGTCCGATTAAAGACTACCTTGCTAGAGGATTTTAGATCCATAGATGTGAATCACCTTGTTAGAGGATTTTGCAAAAGGCTTTTTGTGCCTACCCGGTTAAGGGCTTTAGACTTTTCGAAGATGTGAGTAATCAACAAGTGAGTGATCTAGCAAATAGCATAGATTGCTTGGTTAGATCCTTGATAGCTCATTCCTAATGCATTCTAGCATTACTTCAGTCTTCAACTCTCTGCCTATTTTCGCAGACCTGAACTTTTCTTCTATGTTCACACTTACAAAAACTCATCTACCACCTTAAACCCTAGCAACAACTCCTAAAACCCTAGACATGATGTCCTTATTAAGGAATCCAATTTCATGTTGGTCCAATAGGGTTACAATACAATTTCCTAGGTTCAATGCATCTGGACACTTTTGGTAACACGACACAATATGCACCGGCAAAGTGTTGGCACCGCTAAACAATCGATGGATGGTAACTCATCACAAAATGCCGGTTGGTAACTTAGCACAGAGTATTAGTAGTTCAAACAAAATACCAATTAAAGAAAAATACCAGTTGCCGGTTTGACAAAATGAAGACTGGGAAATATGAGTTGTTCCACTTCGTTCCTTCGTACCGTTTGAGATCCTCAAACTTCTTGGGTCTTTATACCGCTTGAGATAGGTGAACACTTTCTGCAAAACACCGATAGTCTAAAGACTATAATACATGATACTAGTTGGAACAAATACTAGTTGAGCTTTAACTCATACAAACAAAAAGTGATCTCAAGGCAAGTGTGTGACCATCAATGACAATTGCAACATCAAACATCAAAATTGCCAATAGCACGGTGATAAAATGTTTCTCAAGAGGCCGCATGATATTCCCCCCAAAAGAAATTCATGTCATCACTAGTTTCTGTAATAGTGGAGAGGTGCCAGCTCTAAGGAAGGTCATCAAAGCTGAAATGACAAAACTCACTAGTTCTCTAAGCGACCAATGAGGAATGACTGTCAACACCATCAAAGATGATTTGGTTAAGTATGCTTGCATGGTGATTGTCTATCGGGTGGTTTATGCTAGCAAAATAAACTTTGTCTCTGCTACTGCAGTGAATGCTGCCTACAGAATAATTAAGAAAGATGCCTCTTTTGATTTATGCACCTGTTTACACAAACAACTACTATTGAATCTAAAGTCCATTAAACAGGATAGTGCTCTAAGGTTCAGATTTAGACAACTTTTGGTTGGCCTATTTTTATTTTCTTAGGCTATTTTTCGGGAGTAGGTGATATTCAATGGTTTGATGACCAACCGGTCACTAAGAAAATCAGGGAAAGTCTCCAAGTGGTGAGAACCGGATATCCTGAGGTTCTGAGTAAATATTTTGATGAATTCAAGTAGAAAATGAGCCAAAGGATGAGAATTTCTGGAGATATTGTAAAGAAATATGAAGATGACATCTGCTTTATCATAAAGTTAGATAAATGCATAATGGAAGCGGTAGAGCCAAGAAAGGAAGTAGTAGAACCTATGGGGTATGAAGTGATGTACGACATGTTGGATGGGTATGCCTCTACCCTGCTTGCCTCACCGTTAGATGCAAAGAAAAAGTGAACTAACACCTACTTAGAGAGGGTAACACCTGTTGAAGATCCTATAGTGAAAAAGGGCAAGGCAGTAACATCGGTATCAGCACTAGTTACCTCAGCAAGTCCAAAAGTGACCAAGCGGTCAACTGCCAAGAAGAAACCAGAAGTCACTCCCGCTAAAGTATTTGAAAGGAAGCAGAAGACTAAGAACAACTCACCGGAGTCAGAGGATACTGAACTAAAAGTACAACCTAAGAAAACCAGGCAATCAAGCAAGAAGGAAAAATCTATCGGTAATGCACCTGCATCGTCAGCACCGGTAAATATAGACATCTCTTCTTATAAGTCTATGACACATTGTCAATGGACTTGAAAGAATATTAAGAGAAAGGTGCTTGATGACTTAAAAGAATATTTTCATGATTTTTCTGATAATGAAAAAGAAGAAGTTGAACAAAAGGTTATTAGATATTTATGTTTCAATGACCAGTCACCATCTAAAATCAGATCGGTCACACCTGATTCTTTATACAATTCTTTGGATAATAAATGATGCATTTCCATTGAGAAAGAATAGGAAATGATCGAAAAAGTCTTTGCTCAATACTTTCCCGATGCCTCCAATTCTGAATTGTTTCAGATAATGGACAAGAATAAAGGTCTCTTCTTCATGAGAAGAAGAAGACTCAGGCTGCTAGGAGGCAGAACTTCTAAAGTAGAGAAGGACACCCATCTACATGCAAAAGTTGTTGTTAGATTATATCAAGTGTCTGAGGCTAATATGAAGGCTGAACAAGAACCTAACCTATCCTCAGCCAAACCGGATGAGGTATTTGATGGTGAAGGAGAAAGAGTTATAGAATAGGTTGACACTATTGATGTGGATGCATTGGATGTTGAAGATGTCACTCCAGACACAGGGAAGGAGAATAGGATAAAGAAAAATCAGAGAAGGAAAAACAGGACAAGGAAAAGGCTAATAAAGAGAAAGTGAAGAAAGAGGAAGAGAAAAAGAAAGAGGAAGATAAGAGGAAACAAGAAGAAGACAAGAGAAAAGAAGAAGAGAAGAGGAAAGAAGAGGAGAAGAGAGAAGAAGAGGAGAAAAAGGAAGAAGAGAAGAGAAAAGAAGAAGAGAAGAGGAAAGAAGAGGAGAAGAGGAGAAGAGGAAAGAAGAGGAGAAAAAGAAAGAAGAGGAGAAAAAGGAGGAAGAAAAGAAAAAGCAGGAAGAAGATAAGAAGAAGGAAGAACTGAAGAAGAAATGGGAAGAGGCACAAAAGAAGCAAGAAGAAGAAAAGAAAAGAGTAGCAGAGGAGAAGGAAGTAGAGAAAGCCAAAGAAGCAAAGACTCCCAAGGCAACTGGTGGTCAAGCCAAACTGGTGGACATCGCCAGTCCTATTGATCTCCAATCTACAGATGAATCAGAGCTACTTCAAAGCATAAATCTTGCACAAGAAATATTGGAAGCATTGAGGAGGAAGAAGGAATAGGATGTCATTCAAACTGTGGTTGACACCCTTACCAATTTGATTCCCGGTACTAACCTCCCCAGTACTGATTCCTCTCTGTCTAAATTGAAACTTCTATGTACCATCGTAGAGGACTAGGTACAATGCCTGGAAGAAGTTGCTAAAGCAAATGCAAAGAAGAAGCATGAAAAGGCACTCAACACTACCTTAGTTAAGAAACTGAATGAGCTCCAGTCTCAACTTCACAAATAATAGAAGGATATAAGTGTTTCTATGGATGAGGGTAGACTACTATTGAGCAAAATCAGCCAACCCCATCTATTTTGCAATGATGTGCTCACACAAAAAGATAAACTCCAATTAGAGCTGTTGGCATACATAAGCAACTTCAAGCTGCCATATGATTCCTTCACTACATATGGGCAAATAGTTCATCATTATTAGCTTCAGTCTACCAGGATAGAATTGGAGATCAACAATCGGTCAAGAGATTTGTAGGAGCTTCAACTGGTCTTATTACCTAGACTGTAAATTCTTTAGAAGTGTTTTCTCAATCTGGAAGCCTTAACGGTAACTCAAGAGATGAGTACCATTGATGCCATGGAAGAATAGGTATCTCAGATGCAGACTGAAAGCGAGGTTGATACGTCATTACTTGAGTCATGGTCATTAGCCATGGAAAATTTTATGTAGGATTTTAAATCTATTTTTGATAAGTTTCATTCCTTATTGTCATAAACATTTACTCACTTTTTAATGATAATGAGAAATAGGGGTTATTCTGCATTACTTTGTCATTGTTGGCAAAGGGGGAGTAGTAGGATTTAAAATTTTGGTGAATGTTATGTATACTTTCATTTTACGTCTTTAAGGGAGTAGTATACATTGTAATATCTGCAAAAATGGATAGTGTATATGCTTAAGGGGGAGTAATTTTGCTTAGCATATTTTTGTTGTAAAAACACTTAGATGTCAAAATTTTCCTAAGTGTTGCCATCAATGCCAAAGGGGGAGATTCTTGGCATTTTGATGATGTTGTGATTGTCATTGATGGACACACACTCGGTTTGTGTACACTTTCTTGATGTATGAGTTATGCTCAACCAGTAATTGTTCCAACTGGTATTATGTATTATAGTCTTTAGGCTATCAGTGTTTTGCAGAAGATGTTGCCGGTCACAAATTGACTAAAGACCCAAAGTGGTATTAAGACCTCAAGCAATTCGAGGATCTCAAGTGGTATGAAGGAACAAAATAGTAGTTAACATTTTTCCTGTCTTCATTTTGACAACCTGTAATCGGTAAATTGTATGAACTGGTATTACTCTACGATGAGTTACCAACCGATATTTCTATGATGAGTTATCATCCACTAACACTTTGGCAGTGATTTTGTGTCGTGTTACCAAATGTGTCTACATGCACTGAACCTAGGAACTTGTAATCTAATCTTAATGGACCAACATGAAATCAGATTCCTTTATAAGGACATCATGTCTAGGGTTTTAAAGAGATGATGAGGGTTTTGTATGTGCGATCATAAAAGAGAAGATTAGGTCTATGTCAAGAGTAAGAGTGTGGAGATATTGAAGACTGAAGTAATGTAGAAATGCATTAGCAGTGAGCTATCAAGGATCTAACCAAGCATACTGTTGTAGTATCTAGATCACTCACTTGTTGATTACTCACATCTTTGAAAAGTTTGAAACCCTTAACCGGGTGGGCCAAGCAAAGCCTTTATAAATCCTCTAACAAGGTGGTTCACAACTGTGAATCTGAAATCCTCTCACAAGGTAGTCTTTAACAGGACTTATCTCCTAATAGAAATCTAGATTCCTAACAGGATCTATTCTGGTGAAGAACATTGTATGACCTTAACCGGTCTAACCTTAACCAGTCTGACCTTAACCGATCTGGTTTCTATTCTGTAGATAGTTACTTGTGAGTTTCTACTCACCATGGTTTTTCCCATTTGTGTTTCCACGTCAAAACATCTTGTATTATGGTGATTGTGCTTTTGTGGGTGAATGCTTTGTTGCTATTTGGTTTGCATTTATCTTAACTGGTTTATTAGTAAATTTGTTGTATTGGTTATTTGCTAAACTATTTAAGAGTTTATGTTTAGCATTTTTTGGTATACTAATTCACCCCCCCTCTTAGTATTCATCAAAAAGTTCACCAACAACCACATTAAATGCTTCTAGTTAAGTGAAAACTTAACATGTCTGTCGGTAAAGAAGAAATATAACTTCTTAAAATCAGTCGAGGGTAAAATCTATGATTTTTAATTTGTTTCCTTACCCCTAAGGATTATTCCTTAATCAGATGAAGTACCTCCTGCCAGTGTAGGACTACCCTTTTCTGCCAGTGCAGAGACAAATTCACCACTACTCTGATATCTCTTTCTAATCCATTGTTTAGAAAATTCTTGCTTGATTTCAGTCACCTTTTCTTTTCCTTTGTTATTGGATCCTTTGTTGTTTGTCAGTGAATTATTGCTTCTACAAAATTTTGCAATATGCCCAATCTCATTACATGCATAAAAAGTTACATTATTTCTCTTAATAGCCTTTCCATAACCTTGAACAGTTTGAGTTCTCGATTGATTAGATAAATGTCCAAATCTACCACAAACATAGCATTTCACATTCATTCTGCAATTGTCTGAGTTATGACAATTTTTATTGGATTCGGAACATTGACTGGTGGGTGAGTTTGTATTCTGATTATTCCTAAATTTGCATTGATTTTCTCTATGACCAAATTTGTTGTAATTAAAACATTTCCCATTAAATTTATAAGCATTAGGTTGCCTTACCGGTTTGTTGTGATCATGATTGTTTGTAGTCCCCGAGTTTTCTCCTTGTTCAAATCCAAGTCCAATTGTTTCTCCATCAGGTTTCTGACTTTTCAGCATATCATCAAGATTATCTGAACTTTTCTTGAATTTGTCTTTGTATTCATTTGTAGTGACCAACTCACTTTCCAAAGTGCTAACCTGTCTGAAAATTTCATCTTTGTCATGTTGCATGTGGATAAAATCAGTTTTGAGCATATCATTTTCATAACTAAGCCTTTGAGATTAATCTGATCTTTCATTTAGTCTTCTAGTCAAATCTTCTTCATTCCTCTTTCTATCTTCAATATCTTTGCATAGTCTCATGGTTAAACCTTGCATCCCATTCTTCATGTTACTATTCTCTTGTCTCAATTTGTCTGCAATATCTCTAAGAGTTTCTTTTTATTCATCATCTTGATTTTGCCATTGCAAATGTAATTATTTTCTCTTATTCTTTGCTATAACTAGGTTATCTTTAAGTGCTTTGATAAATTCCCAAGCACTTTTGAGTTCATCTTCCAGTTTGATATTCTTCAATTTTTCTGCATCCAAATCTTCAAGAGCTCCTTCCAACTTTTGTCTCAAGCTTTCCATTGATACCTATTTGAGAATCTTCCTCAAGCTATTAGTTTTATTCAAATAGAGGACTAGGCTCTATTCCCAATTTTTAGATACTGGATCAGTCCCAAAGACACTAAGAGGGGGGGGGGGTGAATCAATGTCTAAGCGATTAATAAAATATTTAAACTTGTTTGCAACTTTACAATCCAAAATAATGTACTGGTAAACAAGCAATAAAGAAATAAAGAGAAATAAGAAAGACAACAACAATGCACACCATAACACAAGATATTTTGGCGAGGAAACCCAGTAGGGGAAAATCCTCGGTGGGATTTGTGACCCACAATATTTACTCACTAGCCAATATGAATAAATATTACTGATACAATAGGGGCCTACACATGCAGGAAGGATGTAAGGCCTTCCCCAAACCAAGCTTTGATTTACTTAGTTGACCCTGTTTGACCTATTAATAAATGCTTTATAATTCAATAGAATGGACTATGTTAGGCAGATAGGTTTGTGAGAAAAATAATTGAACCAAGTTATAGAGTTATCGCACCTAGTGGTGTACTTTTGATGTGTTATGAAGTTGAAATCCTAAAAGACCCATTGATTGGATAATCTTGATTTAACGTATGTCAGCTATGTCTGGATCAAGAACTTATATGATTCTGTGATTGGGTAACATTTATGAATGTGGATGCTTCATTTATATGCTTTATAGATACAGAACTCTAGATGATCCTAGAATAGGATAAATTTGAGAGGAGGTATGTCATTATTGAAATTGCAGGACTTTACTATGAATATAGAATTATGATGTATGGTTAAGTTTATGTGAATTGGGATGAAATTGCTTATGTGAATTTGCTTAATAAAAGATGTATTTAATCTGTGCAGATGAAAATTGTATGCAAGTGATGATGTGTTTTGTTATTCCTTTGAATGACATTATATGTGGATATTTGAAAGTACTAATGTGTAAATTGAGATGCCCAGGAAATTTACCATGTGACCATGGAAAATTACAGAGAATCAAACCTAGACTTATGTATGTTCGTAAGCCAGGGTTTGTCTATTTGGAAAGACAACACCCCGTTTGTGTTGTATTTTATTCGTAACAGTATATGTTGCATGAGTGTTAAGTGTTATTTAAATTTATTGTGTAAAAACCACAAGAGACAATTTCATGTTTTATTTTTGTAAAAGTGTTTTACTTGTGTCACTTGACACGTGTGGATTTATATTTAAATGTTTTATTTTGTCTCTTGGTGGGAAAGTGTTTAAATTATAGTTCTTCTTAAATAAAATAATGTGTTGTCATAAATACTTTGGGAATATAATATTTGGGGTGGTCAACTTATGTTTGACCCGAAAATAAACTTCAGAGGGGTTTAAAATGGGTTAAATGAACACCTAGGGGTAGTTTAATAGGGTTTCCTAAAGCCCATAAGGTATACCTAGGGGTTAGGGGTAATTTTAGGCAAGTTTCTACTTTATAATGATCTTTTTAACGCTTTAAAAATTGGCTTTTTTGAGTTGTGCGAAAATTGAAAATTTAGAAGTTAAATCTAATTTAGATTTTTTTTTTTCGAATGGGAGTCTTTTTGCATTTTTTTGCTTTCTTTCCCTTTTGGTTTTTGGAAACTTGTGAGAACTCAGAGAATGAGCTTCTCAAGCAAGATTTTTGGGAATTGTAGGGTAATCACCCACTCTCCATTTTTGGAGATGAGAAATTTTGAAAAGAAAATAATGTTATGGAATAGAAAAATTGATTAAGGGTAGAAGGAAAAAGATTCGTGGATTGGGCAGCTCTTCATCAAATATCATAATACCTTTGGGCAGATTAAGGTTGGTTTCAGTTATTCATTAAAATGTCTTCTTCTTGCCTATGTTTGGAAGTTTGTTGGTGTAAGAAATCTGTGTTTCTTGAATGCTTTTGTTGAAAAATCTTTTGGTATTTTTGCATTATAATTTGTGTTGTGTTTTGGGAGTTTTCCTCAAGACCTCTTACTCTTGGGAGAGAAGAGGATCTTGTGGGTGGTAGCAGTGACAACCCTCGAGTGAGAGACTCTCTTTTGAGAGCGATCACAAGGGATCTTTGTGTGACCCTTGCTGTATGGCCTGTTTGTGCAATGGGGGTCATAAGGAGGGATATAAGGCTAGAATGCCTTTGGGGTGCATAAGGAATAAGGGGTTGAGATTCTTGATATAATTATTGTGCCATGAGGTGGCTTCTTGTTTATTTCATACTTGCAGTTCTCCTCAGGGTATTGGTCCACTACCACCCTTTGAAAAGATCATCACCAAAGTGTGGTGCTGTGAAGCCAAGTTGGGAGTGTGTTTGATAATCTGTATGCATTGCCTTCTATGTGTTTGCCTGTATGTTACCCGTCTAGGAATTGGTTCTCCGAGCTCGGGGGTGGCTACCAGTTAGCCTAGGTTGGGAGGTGACCACTCCGTGGTCATATTTGTGTTTTCTATTATGCAGGAAAGTCAAGAGAAAGAGAATAGGAGCCATAAAAAGACACAGAAGATTATTGTTGAAGATACTTAAATCCAGATGCAAATATTTGTTTAAATTTGCTATAGAAGTATGCCTCTTTCATAGAAAAGAGAAGCAAGTTGTAATTCTTGAAAATAGACTTGAGTTTTATTGTTGTAGCTAAGCAAAGAAACATCCTGTAAATATGCAGAATATCTTAGAGTTGTAAAAGCTTGTTTTATTTCTAATTCTGTTTGGGTTTTAGAAAAAGAAAAGCCTCTTTGAGTTGCATGTAAAAGCTTCTTTTGTATTATGGAAAAAAATTAGTTTCAAATAAATATTATCTATATTCTACTTGTTGAAAAGTATGAGTTATTTTGCTGAAGAATTCTAAGTATTACAAAAAAAATAAGTGTTTTAAGTAATTGTTTTATTAGTGGAAAAATCAATGAATGTGTTTTATTCAGAATAGTATGAGATATTTTAAGAAAAAAAAAGGTGTTAGAATAAAAGTTTAGCAAAAGATCTACTTCTATTTCTTTTATCAGCATTTAGAATAAATAAACAAAAGAGCCTAAGTTATATATCAATTATTTATATATGCACATGTAATTTTGGATTTACATATTGCGTTTCCCATAGTTATTTTGTTTAAAATTTTGTATGTAAATCTCATTAAAAAAATATATATATATTTTTATATATAATCACCCTTAAAACTTCTATATGTATAAATTTATATAAATATAAATATATATATATATATAAATATATCTATACATATATATATATACATATTTATATATAATATATTTTTAAAATAAATAAATAAATTAATTAATTATAAAAAAAAGGGAAATTTGGGTTCCACGCGGGCCCCACTGTGTGTACGCACAGTGAGGGCCACGTGGCGCCCACTGTGTGAACACACAGTGCGGGCCGCTCGGCTCCCACTATGTGGACACATAGTGGACGGCCACGGCCGCCACTGTGTGGCCACACAGTGGTGTGAGCCGCTAGCGGTCCCCACTGTGTGGACACACAGTGGTGCCGCGACGTGCACTGTGCGCCCACACAGTGGCGCCTCGGCCCTCCCTGTCGCCTTTTTCGAACCTGCAATGAAAATGGCCGCCGCCTTGGGTTTTCGGCCCTGTTAAAAATACTCAGTGGTAAGCAAAAAGAATGGATTAAGCCCTAGCCTAGGTAGGGCTAGGGTAAATGAATTAAATTTTACATGATAGTTTAGAGTCTATAATATATTATAAGAAAAAAAAAAAAAACCCTAATTAGGGTTGGGAAAATATTGTTTATTATTTTGGAAAGTTATTTTAGAAGAATTAAAATATATAAATATATGTAAATATATATATATCTCTCTCTCTATATATATATAATTCTGGTTATATTTGGAGTAAGTAATTAATAGAGATTTAAATATTTAAATACCTCTGAATTGGTTTCTAATAGGTAGTAAAAAAAAAAAAGAATATACAAATTTATGAATAAACCCTGGTCTTATAAAATTCAAATGTATTTAGCGAGTTAAATGCTTAATATTGCCCTAGTTAATTTAATTAGAGCATTTAAATTTTAAAATGGTTGTTTAGACTATATGGTCATATTGGAGATTGAATTAATTTTCCTCTCCTATTTCTTTAGCATGATTGATTTAATAAACTTAATGACTAGGTATCTCGTGGAGATAAATTTAAACCAGTTAGTTTTCTGCAATTAGAAGTAAACGAATTATCGATACTTGGTTCGTTTCAGAATTAGCTCGAATATAATTATGGGAATTTCATTAACGCTTGTTGTGTGAGTGAACTTGTTAATTAATTAGTATTTTATAAATAAAAAAATCGTTCTGTTTTTGCCCTAAATTTTGGGCATGACATTTTGGTATTAGAGCCCTAGGTTCATACACTGGTGAACATGGGCAACATTCATGACTTAGTTGAAATCAAACTATGGCTTGAAGTATATCACCTAGGTGAAAACTTGTGAAATAACAAAGTGAAACATAAGTGAAAATGCTTGTGGATCGATAGATCAGTATATATCAATTCAAGGGGTTCCAAGGGTCACTAAAAGCCCTGAAATTTGAACTCATTAGTCATAATAATTATGGCTTAAATAAAACCCCTAAGGTTGCGAAATATTGAACTATTTATTCATATGAAGTAATTTCGGTGTCTAGTAACGAAAAACTAGACCTTTTGTACCTACGAGGTTACCATTCAATTGGAACCTAAAACGCAATAACTGCCCTAATCAAATCAAGTATGAGGAGTTAATTTTTCAATAAAATACTCTTAATGATAACTAAAAGAAAGCCATCCATCGAGATATGTTCTTGACATGGCAAATCAAGCGAGATAAATTAGACCTTAGATGGAGGCACCATAAACAAGATAAATTAAAATTTTAAGTCATGTGAAAATTATGATGGTTTAAAGGATCAAGGCCGCCATAGAAGATATAAATGAAGAAGAGTTAGAAGGAGCTCTTAGCTTAGATAGAATCATTGGCCTATCCTAATGACTAGGTACCTTAAGAATGCGGACATGTTAGGTTTCTTATTAAGAACATTTGTTAGACAATGGTTGTAGCATGATAGTGAAGCTAGAGTTGGATAACCTTGGAGATAAGAACTAAATTGATGTATGACAATCCCCTTGATCAGAGAACCCTAGTAATACTATAGATGAGTTAGATAAAGAGAAAGGTGGCATGAACTTCTCAGGTAAAAACACGTAATTACAATAAACCCTAAGTTCATCCGTGGATTATATGATTGGGGAAACAAGCAAGTAAAGCCTCAAATTAATTCTTTTATGGAAAGATAACCTTGATGAAAGTAAATAATGCAAGAGAGAGGAGAGTTGATTTGGGAATCGAACAAAAGATCCCCATTGAAGTGCAAGGAGTGTAAAAGTATTAGAATTTTATGATCTAGAAATGGGTAACTAGATGTCGTTCAGAACTAAGAAGGAAAGTGCAACCCAATCATGGTTAGTTGCTAGGTACAAGACAATATGTAACATAGTTTAACTACTAGGCACAATTGAAGAAGCCTTGCAAATTTTGGCACTCAAGTGTGAAAGTATGCGAAGACATTAAGTATGGACGAAGCAACGTGCAGATGGAAATGGCTTAGGGATCGAGAGTATAATAGTAATACAATACCAAAGCTTAAATGAGAATTAGTTGGAAGTATAAAATATTTGATGAGAACATTGATAAGGACCTGAATTATGTGGTTAGGTAAGGATTTGGAAATTATGGGAGTCTTAAGACATTGGTAATTGTTGGACATCCTTATGTTATACCATAATAGGGTAACTGGATATTAGAATGGTAAGATGATTTGTTTAGATCAAAAAGATTGAAGGTGTGATATGCCGGATTTGGCTAGTAAGTAAATATAAATAAGTAATATGGAAGGAGATAACTTCCCTTTTTACTAAATTTTAAATTAAAAGAATGGGTGTTGGCCACTGTTCGAATGCACACCCCCTTGATTTCAAAGTGATTAAGTAAAGTAGAAGAGAATAAGTCCACTCTTTGAGTTGTTTGAGTTATGTCGTGAAATGTGTGGGTTGAAATTGTTGTCAACCATTTTCGATCTTACTTGACAATAATTCCACCCCAAATGGCTCTTAACCATAAGTGTTAGTAATTTTTGGCAACAAGCTCCTACCTAAGGAAGGCAAGTGAATATTGGAGGTGAAAATACAAGAGTTGGCATAAGGTGCTAAGAAAACAAATAATGTCCCTAGTAAAAAACTATAAGATTACATTATTCAAAACATAAGAGATTCCAAGTAAACTAGTGTCATTTTTTTTACCAAACTATTAACTCTACGTATAAGACGTGAAAGTGCTGATGCTTTAAGCTACCACGTAACATCGAGTTAGGGCTTAGCATATTAAGATAATTAATGGAAGTCCAAGAGGAATGGGTGGAGAATAGTAGAGTTAGTGCAATCACCTGCTAGATATAATTAAGGATGTTAATAACCCTAAATAGATAGTGGATTATATCGAAAAGTGTGGCTTGAAATAGTTAGCACGTGAAGGTAAAAAAATCGAACATGATTTATAAAAAAAAAAAAAGAATGTGATCTCTTGCATATAAGAATGTATTTCATAAATTGATAAAGGAGTTTAAAGAATCTAAAATCTCAAGAGTCTAATAATCACTTCCTAACACACTCAGGACGCATGATCTTGGGTGATGTGTTGCGGTTACTCCCTATAGCATGGCTAGAATGGTCATCTTGTTTCGAGTTTGATCCAACATTAATTTTGATTTTCTTTGAAGAGTATATTGTGACACTGGGGCTAGGATTTTCTTTTGGTTTATTTTGTTTATGAAGAGAAGACCACTAAAATTTATGTCTCTTTTTATATGAACTATGGCACTTGCCGTGTTTCTAGTTTTAATATTTTTTTTTTCAATTGCCAGCATTTTTCTTCTTTTATTGGACTTGGCAGAAGTAACTTGTATTTTGATCTTGTAAAGTGTCAAGTGGTCATTTTGATGGTTGATACAACTAGCCCTAGTGATGTGATTTGTGTAAATGTCTATCATGTTCGTTGAACCATTGATAGTGTGTCAAGGGAGAATACCGCAAGGAGCGAAATTAGGCACAAGAATTAACAAAGAAGGAGTTTTTTTTTTATCAAATTAAGATAAAGGAAGGAATATCCTCCTAAGTAAAATTAATTGCGAGTAATTGGAAAGAGAAAATTTATAACAATAGTGTGACCTAGACCTAATGAATTGTTAAAGTAATGATTTTCGACTGGTAAATTTGGCATGGGTATGGAGAGGATTGCGAGGATGGTATCTAAAATAAGTTTTTATAATTTCTATCACTCCCTTAGAATGGGGGTGTTGTGTACCTTAATGGTTGGAAAATTGCGAATGATGCTCCCTATAAAGCTTAAACCTTGGAGCCTAGAAATATATAAAAAAAAAAACATGTTAATCCCTAGTGGTAGAAAACTACCCTATATAAGGGCGGGATTGAAGAACCTAAATATGCTTTTGCCTTGTCACCTAAGAAAGTAGGAAGAAATTATGCACCTAGGATGATTTTACAAATATTATATTAACACCCTAATGAGGTGCCTCGAATGTAGAATAAGTAGCTTCATTGTGGTTAAGTGTGATGTCGGTTTTCTTAAGTAACATGCTTGGACGTGAATATAGTAGCATAAGAATACTTTTAAACAAATCCTAAACAAGTAGAACTCCTAGAAAATTCTCTATGTGTAACCTTGATTATGATTTGGAGGGTAAAATAATGTAAGTCGTTGAAAGATAGAGCTTTGCAAACACCTACCTAAGATCAAAGGGAGTTGTAATAAAAAATACTAAGAATTTAACCTTGTGAAGATAGTAAGTTAATTACAATAATAAGTTGATTTTGGTATTTCATCCTTCTATTAGGCAAGGTTATAGTTTGAGTAACTTATGGAAATGGAGGGAAAGGTTATGCCCCTACTTCGAAATTCTACTCATGCGACTTCCAGGAGTAAGTCGAACCCTAGGGGAGGAGGATGTAAGGCCTTCCCCAAACCAAGCTTTGATTTACTTAGTTGACCCTGTTTGACCTATTAATAAATGCTTTATAATTCAATAGAATGGACTGTGTTAGGCAGATAGGTTTGTGAGAAAAATAATTGAACCAAGTTATAGAGTTATCGCACCTAGTGGTGTACTTTTGATGTGTTATGAAGTTGAAATCCTAAAAGACCCATTGATTGGATAATCTTGATTTAACGTATGTCAGCTATGTCTGGATCAAGAACTTATATGATTCTGTGATTGGGTAACATTTATGAATGTGGATGCTCCATTTATATGCTTTATAGATACAAAACTCTAGATGATCCTAGAATAGGATAAATTTGAGAGGAGGTATGTCATTATTGAAATTGCAGGACTTTACTATGAATATAGAATTATGATGTATGGTTAAGTTTATGTGAATTTGCTTGATAAAAGATGTATTTAATCTGTGCAGATGAAAATTGTATGCAAGTGATGATGTGTATTGTTATTCCTTTGAATGACATTATATGTGGCTATTTTAAAGTACTAATGTGTAAATTGAGATGCGCAGGAAATTTACCATGTGACCATGGAAAATTACGGAGAATCAAACCTAGACTTATGTATGTTCGTAAGCCAGGGTTTGTCTATTTGGAAAGACAACACCCCGTTTGTGTTGTATTTTATTCGTAACAGTATATGCTGCATGAGTGTTAAGTGTTATTTAAATTTATTGTGTAAAAACCACAAGAGACAATTTCATGTTTTATTTTTGTAAAAGTGTTTTACTTGTGTCACTCGACACATGTGTGGATTTAAATTTAAATGTTTTATATTGTCTCTTGGTGGGAAAGTGTTTAAATTATAGTTCTTCTTAAATAAAATAATGTGTTGTCATAAATACTTTGGAAATATAATATTTGGGGTGGTCAACTTATGTTTGACCCGAAAATAAACTTCAGAGGGGTTTAAAATGGGTTAAATGAACACCTAGGGGTAGTTTAATAGGGTTTCCTAAAGCCCATAAGGTATACTTAGGGGTTAGGGGTAATTTTAGGCAAGTTTCTACTTTATAATGATCTTTTTAACGCTTTAAAAATTGGCTTTTTTGAATTGTGCGAAAATTGAAAATTTAGAAGTTAAATCTAATTTAGATTTTTCTTTTTCGAATGGGAGCCTTTTTGCATTTTTTTGCTTTCTTTCCCTTTTGGTTTTTGGAAACTTGTGAGAACTCAGAGAATGAGCTTCTTAAGCAAGATTTTTGGGAATTGTAGGGTAATCACCCACTCTCCATTTTTGGAGACAAGAGAAATTTTGAAAAGAAAATAATGTTATGGAATAGAAAAATTGATTAAGGGTAGAATGAAAAAGATTCATGGATTGGGCAACTCTTCATCAAATATCATAATACCTTTGGGCAGATTAAGGTTGGTTTCAGTTATTCATTAAAATGTCTTCTTCTTACTTATGTTTGGAAGTTTGTTGGTGTAAGAAATCTGTGTTTCTTGAATGCTTTTGTTGAAAAATCTTTTGGTATTTTTGCATTATGATTTGTGTTGTGTTTTGGGAGTTTTCCTCAAGACCTCTTACTCTTGGGAGAGAAGAGGATCTTGTGGGTGGTAGTAGTGACAACCCTCGAGTGAGAGACTCTCTTTTGAGAGCGATCACAAGGGATCTTTGTGTGACCCTTGCTGCATGGCCTGTTTGTGCAATGAGGGTCATAAGGAGGGATACAAGGCTAGAATGCCTTTGGGGGGCATAAGGAATAAGGGGTTGAGATTCTTGATATAATTATTGTGCCATGAGGTGGCTTCTTGTTTATTTCATACTTGCAGTTCTCCTCAGGGTATTGGTCCACTACCACCCTTTGAAAAGATCATCACCAAAGTGTGGTGCTGTGAAGCCAAGTTGGGAGTGTGTCTGATAATCTGTATGCATTGCCTTCTATGTGTTTGCCTATATGTTACCCATCTAGGAATTGGTTCTCCGAGCTCGGGGGTGGCTACCAGTTAGCCTAGGTTGGGAGGTGAGCACTCCGTGGTCATATTTGTGTTTTCTATTATGCAGGAAAGTCAGGAGAAAGAGAATAGGAACCATGAAAAGACACAGAAGATTATTGTTGAAGATACTTAAATCCAGATGCAAATATTTGTTTAAATTTGCTATAGAAGTATGCCTCTTTCATAGAAAAGAGAAGCAAGTTGTAATTCTTGAAAATAGACTTGAGTTTTATTGTTGTAGCTAAGCAAAGAAACATCCTGTAAATATGCAGAATATCTTAGAGTTGTAAAAGCTTGTTTTATTTCTACTTCTGTTTGGGTTTTAGAAAAAGAAAAGCCTCTTTGAGTTGCATGTAAAAGTTTCTTTTGTATTATGGAAAAAAATTAGTTTCAAATAAATATTATCTATATTCTACTTGTTGAAAAGTATGAGTTATTTTGCTGAAGAATTCTAAGTATTAAAAAAAAAATAAGAGTGTTTTAAGTAATTGTTTTATTAGTGGAAAAATCAATGAATGTGTTTTATTCAGAATAGTATGAGATATTTTAAGAAAAAAAAAGGTGTTAGAATAAAAATTTAGCAAAAGATCTACTTCTATTTCTTTTATCAGCAATTAGAATAAATAAATAAAAGAGCCTAAGTTATATATATATATATATATATATATATATATATATATATATATATATATATATATATATATATATATATATATATATATATATATATATATATATATATACTTAAATGTTTATTTATGCACATGTAATTTTGGATTTACATAATGTGTTTCCCATAGTTATTTTGTTTAAAATTTTGTATGTAAATCTCATTAAAAAATTATATATATATTTTTATATATAATCACCCTTAAAACTTCTATATGTATAAATTTATATAAATATAAATATATATATACATATATATATATATATATATTTATATATAATATATTTTGAAAATAAATAAATAAATTAATTAATTAAAAAAAAAAGGGAAATTTGGGTTCCATGCAGGCCCCACTGTGTGTACGCACAGTGAGGGCCGTGTGGTGCCCACTGTGTGAACACACAGTGCGGGCCGCTCGGCTCCCACGATGTGGACACATAGTGGACGGCCGCGGCCACCACTGTGTGGCCACACAGTGGTGTGAGCCGCTAGCGGCACCCACTATGTGGACACACAGTGGTGCCACGGCGCCCACTGTGCACCAACACAGTGGCGCCTCGGCCCTCCCTGTCACCTTCTTCGAACCTACAATGAAAATGGTCGCCGCCTTGGGTTTTCGGCCCTGTTAAAAATACTCAGTGGTAAGCAAAAAGAATGGATTAAGCCCTAGCTCGGGTAGGGCTAGGGTAAATGAATTAAATTTTACATGATAATTTAGAGTTGATAATATATTATAAGAAAAAAAAAAAAACCCTAATTAGGGTTGGGAAAATATTGTTTATTATTTTCGAAAGTTATTTTAGAAGAATTAAAATATATAAATATATGTAAATATATATATCTCTCTCTCTATATATATATAATTCTGGTTATATTTGGAGTAAGTAATT
Organism: Cryptomeria japonica; assembly: GCF_030272615.1. Lineage (NCBI taxonomy): Eukaryota > Viridiplantae > Streptophyta > Pinopsida > Cupressales > Cupressaceae > Cryptomeria > Cryptomeria japonica. Next base: position 214,976,153 of record NC_081406.1, on the reverse strand, counting down.
AATAGAGATTTAAATATTTAAATACCTCTGAATTGGTTTCTAATAGGTAGTAAAAAAAAAAAAAAGAATATACAAATTTATGAATAAACCCTGGTCTTATAAAATTCAAATGTATTTAGCGAGTTAAATGCTTAATATTGCCCTAGTTAATTTAATTAGAGCATTTAAATTTTAAAATGGTTGTTTAGACTATATGGTCATATTGGAGATTGAATTAATTTTCCTCTCCTATTTCTTTAGCGTGATTGATTTAATAAACTTAATGACTAGGTATCTCGTGGAGATAAATTTAAACCAGTTAGTTTTCCGCAATTAGAATTAAATGAATTATCGATGCTTGGTTCGTTTCAGAATTAGCTCGAATATAATTATGGGAATTTCATTAACGCTTGTCGTGTGAGCGAACTTGTTAATTAATTAGTATTTTATAAAAAAAAAAATCGTTCCATTTTTGCCCTAAATTTTGGGCATGACAAAGGCCAACAGCCTAGAGCTCACTGCTCAATCAAAAAAAGGAGTCACACTGATGAAAAAATTGGATGATTAAATCCAATGACAATGTATTGCTCAAAATAGCATGTACAATGCTTGATTCAGTACCGGTTTAAGCTCTGTCAAATACCTCTTCCATAAACCTTTCTTCACTCTACTCTGCTCTTATTCTCTCATCAAAATTATTACATCAAAATGCATATACAGATATTCACTCTCATATTCCACTTGTATTGATTACCTATGCATACCTATCACACTTTTTTTCTTACAAAATGACCTATAAGATCTCATACATATATGAGTCTTTACAATACATCATGTTGGCTATACAATATAATTACAATACAAAACAATATAATTTCCATGTTGGCTTGTGTGCCGGTAAGATCTTTTGTTGGTGTAGACTGGGTGCCGGTATGAATGAACTTTGTGTAGATGTCGGTGCCGGTATGCAAAGTTTATTGCTGGTGTAAGTTGTGAACCATATTACCAGTTGGTTTTCATCAATGACAACATCAACTATTCTCATCTGAGTGTAGAATGCCAACATGCTTCTCTCATGTAGATATGAGGCAATTTGGCTTCCATCATCATAGATCTAGCTGCATCCAAAATGGTTATGTTCTTTCTTTCAAGTACTCCATTTTGCTAAGGAATCCCACATCCAGATAGTTGTCTCATGATTCTATTTGTCTCATAATAACTGTTAAATTCATGAGAAGTGAACTCACCACCATGATCTGATCTTAGACATTTGATTTTCAATCCAGTTTCTATTTCAATCTTCGCTTTAAAGATCTTGAATTTCTCAAAAGCTTCAGACTTCTCCCTTAGAAAAGTCACCCACATCATTCTAGAATAGTAATCAATAATCAACATGAAATACCTATCACCTCGAAATCTTATAGTCCTTGCTAGACCACATAAGTCAGTGTGAATTAAACCAAGTACATCATTAGATTTATCATGTATGCTCTTGAAATAACTTCTAACTTGGTTACCCAATTGAAATTCCTTACATACTGGATTATGAGGCTTCATAATCTTAGGTATATCTCTAACTTCCTTAGTTGAACTCATCTTAACAATATAATAAAAATTAACATGACACAACCTCTTATGTCATAGCCAACTCTCATCAATATGAGAAATCAAACATGTCTTTGTAGACATCTAAAAATGGTCAATGCTTGCGGAGTCATACTATAACATCTACGCATTGCCTTATTTTAGGGTTTTTGCGTTGCATTAACATTTCTTCTATGTTGCATGCTTGGTCTTTATCATTTGCGAGCATCGAGTCCTTCTTCTACATTCCTCATTTTTCTCACTTTCGAATTTGGTCTTGTCGATAACAATCTCTAGTCATGATTTTGGTCAATCCTCATCCTTGTCAATCTTGTCATTTTGCAATCGATTTGTCATCGATCCTTGTCCTCTTTTCAATCTTGTCATTTTGCGATCGATTTGTAATTGATCCTTGTCCTCTTGTCAATCTTGTCATTTTGTGATCAATTTGTCATCGATCCTTGTCCTTGTCAATCTTGTCATTTTGTGATCGATTTGTCATCGATCCTCATCCTTGTCAATCTTGTCATTTTGCGATCGATTCATCATCGATCCTTGTCCTGGTCAATCTTGTCATTTTGCGATCGTTTTGTCATTGATCCTTGTCCTTTTCAATCATGTCAATTTGGATCAATTAGTCATTGTTCCTCATGAATTGGCAAATATCAATTTGATCTCTTTATCAATCTTGGTCAATTTGTCAATCAATCTCAATCATCTATCAGCATTGGTCCTTTGTCAATCAAAATCATGATCGAATCGACATTAATTTCTTGTTGTCTTGACCTAATTCCTTGTCCTCTTATTTCTAGGGTTTTATGATTTGTTCATTTAATCCTTTTCTTCTTCTTGGTGGGTTAAATAAATCTATTTATTTAGTCCTAGGTCTCTTTCATGAATTAATTAATGGATGAAAACCTATTAATTAATTCACCTAATTTCTATTTCATATTTTTCCTCAATTTTCCAATTTACTAATTTCTCCTAATTCCTAATTTCTATTTCTCCTATTTTCTTCAATTTTTCTAATTTTTCACCTAATTTTCTCCTATGTTTATGCTTCCATTTGTTGCAATCATGGAGGCTATTTTCTCTCTTCCCTTTTGTCATGGGAATGGCATTTTAATCTTGTCATAATTTGTCGTAATTTTTGTCAATCAATCTTGCATGTCAATCTTGTCATAATTTGTGCATAATTTGTCATTCTTGATTTGAATTTCCTTTCAAATCTCTTCATGCTAATCTTGTCCTCTCTCCAATTTGTCCATAAATTGGATGATTTTCTTCAATGAAAAGGAGAAAACCACGCTTCTAGTATCCTTATGCTACAATTTTCATCTTGTCAATCTTTCTTGCTTTCATACTTGCATTTTACACTTGTAGGTGAGATCCACAAACAAAGTAATTTGAAGGAGAAAGAAGGACAATGGAGGAACAATGAAGGAGATACATGCTTTGGTTTGCATTTTATTTTAGTATTTCATCTTCATGCCTTTATTGATTGTATTGGGATTTCTTATCATTGCAATCTAGTTTTTGTGGTTGAGCTAGTCTAATATCTATTGCTTTGATGAATTCCAAATTCTTAGCTACAGTCTTATTACCAATATTCAAGTAAATGATATTACTTCCTGTCTGAACACCGGTTGCAATTTCCAAACTAGTCTTGTTAATGGTTTTGCATTTTCTATCATTAAACTGAAGTTGAAAACCCTTATCAACCAATTGACCAACACTCAAAGGATTATGCTTCAAACCTTCTACATAATAGATATTATCAGTGTTATGCTTTCCATCTAGAGAAATAATACCTATACCTTTGATCATAGATGCCTTGTCATCTCCAAATCTGACTTGACTATCATTGTATTCTTGTAGGGACAAAAATTTCCTTTTATCTCTAGTCATATGATTTGAGCATCCACTATCAATTACCCATTCATCCTTATCTTCAACTCTTGCTATTAGGGATTTTTCTTCATTCTTCATAGCCAGTTCTAGTTCATCTTCCTTCAAAGCATAGAACACCCATTCCTTTCCATTGTAAGATCCACTAGCAGAGTCTTCTATCAGTTCATCTCTAGAGTCATCAGTTACTCCTTCCTCATCTACTATGTAGCATTGTTTGCTTTTCTTGAATCTATATCTATTCGGGTTAGGCTTAAAAGTTTTTTTAACTCTTTCCTCAAACCTTGCATTCCTTTTAGGACATATAAATACAAAATGACCAATCTTATTACATGAAAAACATTTAAAAGGTACTTTTCCTTCATACTTACTTCCAGTTGGTCCTTTAGGTACTCTTCTAGCAAATAAGGCTTCAAGTTGCTCAAGTTCTTCATCTTCTTTCCTCATGTCTTCCAGTTTTTTTGTATATAGGGATTTCCAATCACTTTTGCTAGTGGATGTTGATGATGATGCATGAAAAGAAGGTTTAGACTTTACAGCTCTAGAAGATCCAAATTCTTCAAGCTCAAAAGCAGATAATTTCCCAATTAGAATGTCTCTATTAATTGAGGTGTTTGCGATTGTTCTTAACTCATTAATTGTAGTTGCCTTCATCTTGTAATCCAATGGAAGGGCTCTCAAGACTCTAGAAACTATTTCATCTTAACTTAGAAATCCTCCACAACATTAAATTCCCATAACAATCTCATTTACACTTTCCATAAACACAACAATTCTTTCATTTTCCATTTTCAAGTTTTGATATCCTACCCGGTAACCATCAAGTTTAACAATTTTGATAGCAGGGTTACCTTCATTCAAAGTTTTCAATTTGTCCCACATAACCTTAGCCAATGATTTGTCAGTCAATCCCATGATTTATTGATCAGTAAGTGCACACAAGAGGGCTTCTCTAGCTCTGCAATCATTTTTAATATTCTTATCCAGCTCTATAGGAGTAGGATTGCTAGATGCCGGATCATAAGGTGCATATCCTTTCTCAGTGATCTCCCAAATATCCTTGCCAAGACATCTAAGATGAGTCTCCATTCGAATTTTCCATATCCCATAATTTGTTCCATCAAGCTTAGGGATTTCTCTTCTGAAAATAGTTGTCAGTGGATTAGAAGTGTTAGTTGTCATAGGATCTACCGAATGTGATTAATCTTCTATCAAAGAGGACCAAAGCTTTGATACCAATTGTTAGGATAATCAGTGAACAACTAAGAGGGGGGGGGGTGAATCAGTTGTTAACAGATTATAACTTTTAATCCACAATACAACCTTAAACAAATCAAGTACCAGTAAAACATATATAGATGTCGGTAGGAATAGATACCGATAAATAATACAACTTAACAATTAACCAGATAATCAATGGAAAGAAACCATACCACATAACACCATGATTTGTACATGGAAAACCTAGAAAGGGAAAAACCATAGTGGGAAGCCTACCCATAGTCAGATGATACTTCTACAGAAAGTATGTATTACAATGAGGGGCCTGCACTTGCAGGAAGGCACATTGCCTAGAGCATATTACTCATTACAAAAGAGTCTCACTGACTACAGAGAGGCTACAACCATCTCAAGATAAATGGACAACAATCCAATAGAGTGAAGTGCTAGAGATAGAATCTACCATGCCTAATTATAGTTCTGGTTAAGCTCAATGTCAGAGGACTAAATCCTCTTATGAATCCATTTTGATCACCAATGATCGACCAACTCCTCTGCCTCAATGATATTACAATATTCACAAATTACATTCCTTGACCATGACCTTTCCATTAACCATGATACACTACAAAAGGTTTCTACCTCTTATTTATACAAACCCTAAGGCCTAAACCAATTAGGTCGGCCACCTAAATATATTACAATAAGATCATTACATGATTCCATATTACAATGATATGCCATATTGGCTTAAGACCAAAACAATAATAACAAATCCATAAATCATCTCAAGACATCCCAGTAACGTGCAGGGTACATGTTAGCATGATACCATTCCATAACCTAGATAGGTACCAGACCTATTATGGGTCTACCACGCCAAAGAAATGTCTTCAATCAGTTGAAGCATGATCAAAGAACATTTTTAGCATCCTAAAATCCATGAAAAAGCTGCACCAAAACCAATGATGCATCCTGTCACAATTCCACAATGAAAGCTCTACTGGTAAAGCCTTAAACCAGTGCTGGTAAGGGTTTACCAAAGTGTATGATAGCATCCGATTACCAAGCCAATACCAACATACCAAAACATGCTCATGGAGAATATAACACATGAAATCAAACATACTTCACTGATCCAAACATGCCAGAAGTGTCCAACAGATAGTCTATTATGCCGGTAACACTAGATCTTCTACCAGTAACCAAAACTTGTCTGTCAGTAACCAATCATAACAACTAGTGTTGACATCAATGACAAAACATCAATGCAACACATAATCAATTCATCCATAATGCCAACAAAAGTGTCTAAGGACTAATCAAGGTGGAGAATTCACTAGATATTGTGAAGAGAATGGTATCAAATGACAAATTTCAAAACCAAGGACACTATAGTAGAATGGTATTGCATAGAGAAACAACCGGTCAGTTGTTGAAGTTGCTAGGACAATGTTGATACAAGGAGGTGTAGTGAAAATATTTTGGAGAGAAGCTATCAGCACAACTGTCTACACTATGAACAGGATTTTAGTAAGAAGAGGTAAGGAAAAGACTCCTTATAAATACTAGTATGGTAGATCACCTAATGTTAGTTATTTCAAGATATTTGGCAGCAAATGTTTTATTAAGAGAGGTGACTATGTTAGCAAGTTTGAGGCTAAAAGTGATGAAGGTATATTTCTTGGTTACTCCACCAAGAGTAAGGCCTATAAATTTTATAACAACCAAACACAGAGAATCATTGAGAGTGTTGATGTTTGAGTGGATGAGTATCCTAAAGTCTGAGAGGAAACTAGTGTGGAGAAAAAGGATGAAGATCCTTGCATTTTGGTTTCGGAACTAGAACCTGCAAAACCTGAAACCAATAAAGAGAATGTTGTTGTACCAATTCAACCAGAATAGGTAGATTCAGAAGAAGATGATGATAATAATGAAGAATAACCTGAATATAGTTATCATTTTATTCTGAGGTATTAACCAGAAGAAGAATCAGAGATAGTTCTCGCACGATCTCCACTATTGAGCCTAGAACTGCTAAGGAAGCATTTGGGGATGATCATCAGGTTAAAACAATGGAGGAGGAGCTTGAACAAATCGAGAAGAATAACACATGGACCCTAGTACCCCGATCGATAAATAAAAATTTGATAGGTACTAAGTGGGTTTTCAAGAACAAGTTGAATGAAGATGGTGTTGTAGTTCGCAACAAAGCTAGATTGGTTTGCAAAGGTTATGCACAAGAAGGAGAAGATTATGGTGAGACTTTTGCACCATTGGCTAGATTGGAAGGTGTCAGAACTTTACTTGCATTTGTAGCACATAGGGGATTCAAAGTATACCAGATGGATGTAAAGTCAGCATTTTTGAATAGAATACTGGAAGAAGAAGTATACATTGAGCAGCTAGATGATTATGTTCTGACTGATGAGAAAGACATGGTATGTAAGTTGCATAAAGCATTATATGGATTAAAGAAAGCACCGAGAGCATGGTATGAAAGGCTTCATTCACACCTGATGAAGATAGGTTTCTAGAGAACCATTGAAGATAACAACATATATCTCAAATCTGAAGGAGATAAGATATTGGTTAGTGAAGTGTTTGTAAATGCTATCATATTTGGAGGGAATGATGAAATGAGCAATGACTTTGCAAATGAAATGAAAAGCGAGTTTGAAATGTCTCTAGTGGGAGAGATAAAAAATTTCATAGGTTTGCAAATACAACAAATGAAGAGTGGTATTTTCATCACACAGTCTAAGTATGTGAAAGAGGTATTAAAGACATTTGGTATGATTGACTATAAATGAGCTGGGACACCAAATGGTTACAAGTTGTAAGTTGTCTAAGGAAGATGAGGCCACATCTATTGATGAGGAGTACTGGTCAATGATTGGAAAATTAAACTATGTTGTTCACAGCAGATCAGATATAGCTCATGTAGTTGGTCTAGTTTCTATATTTTAGAAGAATCCAAAGGAAACACATTTGCTAGCAACAAAGAGGATATTCAGATATTTGAAAGGTACTATTGACTATGGATTATGGTATCTATATGAAGGAATCTTTGACTTGATGATGTACACAGATGCAGACTGGGAAGGTAATGATGATGATAGAATAATCACAATCAATGGAGCATTCTTTTTGGGAGGAAGACTTGTTTCATGGAGTAGCAAGAAGTAGAGTTGTATTTCATAGTCTACTGCTAAAGCTGAGTATGTTGCAGCTTATATGAATTATACCCATGCTATCTGGATGAGGCACATTATAGAAGGTTTCAAGATGAAGTTTATAGAACCTGTAAAGATCTTATGTGACAGTACCAGTGCCATAAATATTTCAAAGAACCCTATCTTGCACGCACGAACCAAGCATATTGAATTGAAGTATCATTTCTTGAGGGAAAAAATTTAGAGTAAAGATGTGATCTTGGAGCATGTTTCTACCAAGGAGAATCTTGCAAATATCTTTACTAAACCTCTACCTAAGACTACTTTTGAGTATATTAGAAGTTAGCTAGGGGTTGTACCTCTTCATGAGGTGAATTGAGCATGATGTAGAGTACATCAGTCTCAGAGCTACTTGCAAAATTTTATAGTAGGATTGATGTAGAGGTGGAGTTATTCCACAAGGGGAGCATCAAGTTGCAAGTTGTTGATGCTAAACAATGAAGTTTTACATTGCATGTTTTTCTTTCACTTTGGCATTTTTGTCAAAGGGAGATAAAAACTATGTGATTATAGGAGAAGAACCATTGACAACCTGAAGATGAGGAGAGTACATGGTAAAATGTAAACTAGGATTCCTATTCACAATCATAGAAATCAATGGTATTGATATTTGCATTGCCATCAATGCCAAAGGGGGAGATTGTTGGCATTAGCATGAAGATTGCATTAATGAAATTTTATGTTGTCATTGATGTCAATTAAGTGGTAATGATATTGTTGTAATGTTGTTTTGTAACCAGTAGAAAGAGCTAGTGAAAGGAAACTATAACCGGTAGGTAAGTTTGTGGAGTGAACCGGTATTGCTAAGTATTGGAGAGTTGAATCAATAAACCCTACTTATTGTTTTGATAAACCCTAACTGATTAAGTCTGGTGAATTGGTTATATTGGTTTATGATCTGATGATGATCGGTAATGATTATGACATGTATGCATATTGTATGAAGAGAGTTTCAAAGTGATTTTGGCATGTTGAGGTAACAGTTTTTGTCTTGGGAATGAGAAAGTATATGGCATGTAATACAAAGTGCGTGATGAGTTACTAAGTTTGATGAAGCAGTGATCAAGGAGAGGTCGAGGCTTTCTTGAATGATGTGTAGATATTGTTATGTAATCCAATGGTCATACTTGAACTGACTTGTTTGTAATCTCTATGTGAATTAGGTTTTTATTGTGTTACTGACCTTGTTGATTTGGTTATAAGGTCGATGAGTTGTTTAGTTTCAGAGTTGGCAAAGTTTTTGTTGAGTGTGTTCTTGCCAAACCGGATGATGTATCTGCAGTTTGAGTAAAGGCATATAGGATCATGAAAAGGATCTAAACAAGAAAGTGTAGTGCTATTCAAAAAGATCAACAAACTCATGTTTTTTTCTAACAATTACAACAGTTAAATTCCCTAACCAAGTAAGCTCTAACAAGCTTGGTGCTATTCAAATCCTCTAACAAGGTGGTCCATTAGCGTGGATTTCAAATCCTTTACAAAGGTTACTCATCACAGGGTATTGCTTCTAACAAGGCATTATAGTCAATCCCTTAATCGGGTGGTCCCTAATAGGATTTGTTCTTAACTGGACTTTTTGTAAATCTTTAACAGGCTTGGCTCCTAATAGGGTGAACTTTAGAAGAGTTCAAATAGTTATCTTGTGAGTATCATCTCACTGTGGTTTTTCCCATTTGGGTTTCCACATCAAAAATATTGTGTCAAGTGGTGAGTGTTTTTGTGGTTATGTTTTATGTGGTTGATTTGCTTAACTACTTAATCCACTTTGATAAATCATGATAACCAACAACAATATGAAATGAAGTTTTACTTATGTTAGTAAAAGTATTTGGATGTTTGTGAGTTTCAAGTTGTTTACTATTAATCAGTTCTAACAGTCAATCGGTTTAGCTTGATAGTTTTATCTTGATAGTGATAATGCATTGATAGTTATAAGTTTACTTTGAGAGATTGTTTTTGAGATTGGTGAATTTTATTTGTTTTTATATCTACTGATTCATCCCCCCTCTCTGTAGTTGACCGGATCCTTATTCTTTCATCATACCATCATAGATTTGTATCTTGTAGGATTTTTTCCTTGTCAATTTTTCACTTGTAACCATAGGAGAACTTATCGGTTTAGAGTTTCCCATATCAAATTTATTGAACAATTCCCTAGCATACTTAGTTTGAAAGATGAAAATACCTTTATTAGTTTGAGTAATCTGCAAACCTAAGAAAATTTTCATTTCCCCAATCGTAGACATTTCAAATTCTTTCTCCATATTCTTAGAAAATTCCATGCATAACTTATCTTCACCTCCAAAAATGGTCATCAATAAATACTTCAATAATCAATATATCATCATTAGTGACCTTATAATATAGATTATTGTCAACATTACCCTTAGGAAAACCAAGCTTCAAAAGATATTTATCTAACCTTGCATACCAAGCTCTAAGTGCCTGTTCCAATCCATATAGAGCTTTCCTTAACCTGCAAACCATGTTTTTATCATTTGAAAGTGAAAAACCATCAAGTTGCTCAATATAAACTTCCTCATCAAGATCCACATTGAAAAATTCATACATAACATTCATCTAATAAACCTTGTAGTTCTTATGGGCAACATAGGCAAGAAATAATCTTATAGCTTCAATCCTAGCTACAGGTGCAAAAGTTTCACCATAATCAATTCCTTCCTTCTAAGAATATCCTTTACAAACCAATCTAGTCTTGTTCCTTACAACTTGACCATCCTGATTCAATTTATTCCTAAAAACCCATTTAGTTCCAATAACATTCTTATTTTTAGACCGGGGAACTAAAGTCCATGTGTTATTCTTCTTAATTTGATCTAATTCTTCTTCCATAGCTTTCAACCAACATTCATCTTTACATGCTTCAATTATTGATACCAGTTCAACTTGAGAAAATAAACATACCTCATTAGTTTCCATTGTTCTTCTTGTCATCACTCCATTGTTCTTATCCCCAATGATCTAATCTTCTGAATGATTCAATCTCACATACCTAGGAGGCTAATGACTCTTTTTTCCTCTCCTCGGTTCTTCAGTTACTGTTGAATTTTCTAATACTGCCAGATTAACTGGTTCATCACTATGTTTTGGTAAAGGTACTACCAGTTCAACTATAATCATTTCCACCACTGGTTCTTGCTCATAAACTCTAGTTTGACTTCTATTCAACTCATCCACCTTGACATTAGCACTCTCCACAATTCTTTGCAATCTCTTGTTATAACATCTATATGCTTTCCTTTCATTAGAATAAACAAGAAATATGCCTTCATCACATCTAGGATCAAATTTTCCAATGGTATCATCTCTCGTAATATAACATTTACTGCCAAATATTTTGAAATACTTAATTGTAGGTGTATTGCCAAACTATAATTCATAAGGTGTCTTACCGGTTTCTCCTTTGATACGTACTCTGTTGAATGTGTAAATTGTTGTGCTCATTGCTTCTCTCTAGTAGATATGAGGTAGAATATATTCCATCATTATTGTTCTAGCAACATCAAAGATAGTTTTTTTCTTCCTTTCCACAATGTTGCCCCCTTTTATTTATTTTTTGTTTATAGCCTATCAAAAAAAAAGAGGGTAATTATTTTCTATGACTTAAGTCTTCATTAAATGAGCTTCGTACTCATTTGTCGAACCTTTCATAAAGTTCACAATTCAAGTTCAAGAGAAATGCGTTCCATAAAGTTCCAAGTTGTCGTTAGCATAGTCATTGAACTTGAACTTTGAACCTTTACGGTTCAAGGTTCAATTGGTCTTTTGTCTTGTGTTTTGCGTCTGTCTTTTCAGTGCTTGTCTTGTGTTCACTTTGAACTTGAACCATTGAACTTTTGTTTTGAAACGGTTCAAGGTTCAAGGTTCATTCCTGTGCTTTTGAATGTTCCTTTCGTCTCTTTCTACTTGTTTGCAAATGTGACTTGTTGTCATTGAACTTTGAACCAATGAACTTCTTTAAAAATGAGTTCAAGGTTCAAAGCGGTGTTTTCAACTCAGCTTGATGGTGTCATGAAAAAAAGGCAGCGCAATCAAAACAAAATTCTCCTTGGTTTTCGTGTTTTCAAATTGTAATTATGGAAACAATCATGAGAAGGCATGTTGATTGTGCAGAGTTGATTTCTAATTAATAAGCATGTCAGAATTATATCAAATCACAAGTGGTTTCACACGAAGAATAAGTTGGGCCGAAGCGTGTGTTGGTTCATTTCAGTCTTTTCTATCTTTAAATATGGGGATAATTTTTGTTTTCTTTGGTGAAAAACTAGAAGGACCAGAGTAATTTCACTTGTAATTTCAGTGAAATACCCATCTTTGAGTGGAATGAAATATATGATACAACTTGAGAAATCTATGTGTTTTGAATGCACAAAATTTCTATTGGAATGATGATATGTTCATGTATCAATTTCTTTTCTCTGATTTTTCATTTGAAGTCTGTGAATCAATTTGGTAAATGAAACTAGCTGTAAGCTTTTGAATTTTCTGATTCCCCTTGTCCTGTGAGACATGAGTGAGTGTCAATCAGAATTCAAACATTCTTTTATCATCCTAGGAGTTAATTTCCATTTGAGATCAAATTTCTTATTATGAATTTCATTATCCATCATTAAGCATTCATATTGTGTTGACTAATGAATGTTGAAGCCTTTTGTTTACTTTCTAGTTAAAAGTGAATCACATAAAGAGAAAATTATTCAAAATCAATTGAATATTATATAGGGAGTTGTACCTTAATGCAGAGGGTAAGAACAATAATTATTTACCCAACTGCTGGTTATCATTGGTTTTCTATTTGGGCAACAGGGGTATTTATTTGTAAATTTTGAGAAATCCAATCTGTTAACCAACACACAACTCCATTCTGTTGAGGTGTTCAGGGAGAAGAAAATTGTCTCCTTATACCATGCCTCTCACAAAAGTTATTAAACTCATCGGATTTGAATTCTCCATCATGATCTAACCTCAAACATTTAATCTTCAATCTTGTCTCTATCTTAACTTTAGCCTTAAAGATTTTAAACTTTTCAAAAGCCTTAGATTTCTCCCTTAGAAAAGTAACCCACATCATCCTAGAATAATCATAAATGATTAGCATAAAATATCTATCACCTTGAAAACTTTTAACTCTAGCAGGCCCACACAAATCAGTATGAATAAGATCAAGAACATCATTATATTTATCTTGTATACTTCTAAAAGAGGTTCTGACCTATTTTCCCATTTGACATTCTTTACATACCAAATTATAGGGCTTTACAATCATAGGTATATCTCTAATTGCCTTCGTTAAACTAATCTTTATAATGCAATCAAACTTCACATGACATAGCCTTGTATGCCATAGCCAACTCTCATCAATTCGTGCAATCAAACATGTCTTCTCACCGGAATTCAAATGAAATATATTACCGTTTGTCTGTGTATTGGTTGCAATCTCCAAACCAGATCTATTAATGATTTTGCATATTCGGTCCTTGAATTGTAATTGACATCCCTTATCCACCAATTATCCTACACTCAAAAGATTATGCTTCAAACCTTCAAAAAACTAAACATTGTTAGTATTATTCTTACAATCCAATGATATAGTTCCTTTTCATTTGATCATACATGCTTTGTCATCTCCAAATCTAACTAGACCGCCATCAAATTATTGCAAATATAGAAACTTCCTTTTATCTCTAGTCATATGATGTGAACATCCACTATCAATTACCCATTCATCCTTGTCTTCAATTTTAGCAGCAAGTGCCTTCTCTTCAGGTACATTCTCTTCCAATGCTTGAACATCTTCATTGATAGCCAAGAACCACTAGTAGAGTCTTTTGTCAGTTCATCATCATAATCAGTCACACCTTCCTCATCCACTATGTAGCATGATTTATTTCTATTTTCCCTATACTTATACTTGTTCTAATATCTAGTGTTAGGCTTAAAAGATCTTCTAACTCTCTCTTCAAATCCTAAATTCTTTTCAGGATATCTAGATGCAAAATGACCAATCTTATTACATGAAAAACATTTAAAAGGTTCATTTCCTTCATACTTACTTCCTATCAGTTCTTTGGGTACTCTTCTAGAAAATAGTGCTTCAAGTTGCTCAAACTCATCATCTTCTCTATTCATATCATCCAATTCCTTTGCATATAAAACTTTCCAGTCTTTCTTACTAGTTGATGATGTAGATGTATGAAAAGAAGGTTCAGACTTCACACCTCTAGAAGGTCCAAATTCTTCAAGCTCAAAAGCAGATAATTTCCCAACCAAGGTATCTATGTTGACAGAAGTATTAGCCATTGTTCTCAATTCATTAATTGTAGTAGCCTTCATCTTGTAATCTATTCATAGGGCTCTCAGAACTTTAGAAATAATTTCATCTTCACTCAGATTTCCACCACAACATTGAATTCCCATAACAATCTCATTTACTTTTTCCATGAATGCAGTAATCCTTTCATCTTCTTCCATCTTTAGGTTTTCATATCTCACCCGATAACCATGAATTTTAGCAATCTTTATAGTAGGGTCACCTTCATTAAGAGTCTCTAACTTGACCCATATAGCCTTTGCAGATGATTTGTCAATTAATCCCATCATTTTTTTAATCAAAAAGTACACGCAAGAGGGATTCTCTTGCTCTAAAATCATTCTGAAGCTATTTATCCAAGTCTTCTAGAGGAGGATTTCCTGGTGCCAGATTATAAGGTGTAACACCATTTTGTGTGATCTCCCAAATCTCCTTCCCAAGACATCTCAGATGAGTCTCCATCTGAATCTTCCATATTGTGCAATTTGTTCCATCAAGCCTAGTAATATCTCTCCAAAAGATAGCTCCAAGTGACCTAAATAAACTTGAATTGTTAGTTGCTATAGGATCTTCCTCAAGCAGTTAATCTTTCTACAAAGAGAACCAGAGCTCTGATACCAATTGTTAGATAGTTCAAATAACCGAAAGATAGCTGAGAGGGGGGTGAATCAGTTGCCATAGATTACTAGAATATTAAGCAATTAAAAATTTAATACCAGAACCTAAAACATTAATACCGAAATGCTTAAACCAAAAATTGGAATAGCAGATAAACCAATTAAGCATAAGCAATAATCAGAGAATAAATACCATCCACATGACACCAAGATTTATACGTGGAAATCCCGATAAAGGGAAAAACCATGGTGGGAAGCCTACCCACAGCCAGATAATACATCTATAGTAAGTATGTGAATTAAAATTGAGTGGCATGTACTTGCAGGAAGTCCAATAGCCTAGAGTACAATGCTCATCACAAAAGGAGTCTCACTAAATACATAGAAATCCATACTACAATTTGGAAGAATGAATGAACTGCAAAAGTGGTGCAAGGAACCCTCTTAGGTTTTGGTTTTCATTTGTTTTTTGAGTTTTGGATAGGTGGACTTAGACCCTAGGATGATGTGTTGGATCAGTTTGGATCCTTTGGATGTAATAAAGAACCCATTTGTAAGGCCAATTGGCTCTAAGGTCATTTATAAACCTAGAGACCAAATTAGGCCATGGGGTTCATGCAGTGTAGGAGGCATGTTGATAATTTGTTTTGAGTTTTTTTAGGCATAGGATAGGTCTAAAAATTCTATTAGGGACATTGGCATGCCAAAAGTGTTAAAAATGAAAAAATTCCAAAAGTTGCAAAAGTTGCTAAGCAACATTTTCCACTAATTGGGAAAAGAGGTTCCAATGGCCATAGCCAACTGGAAAAAAATTTAGCCATTGGGGAAAGGCCTATTTTCTTCCTCTAAGATCATCCATGATGGTGTTGGATGAAGCAAGTAAAGATTTGGTGGTTTGAATAACAAAAAACTCAGATTTTACCCATTTCCATTGTTTTTTGTACTGTACAATCTGACAGAGAATTTACATGCATGTAATTTTGAATTGGTTGAATTATGGTGTGAGTGTAGGTTAAAATAAAAGTGTTCTAACTCCATTTGGTATATTTTGGAATGAGTTGTGGTTAGTTTACCAAAAACTGCCATTCAAAACCTCGGTTCATAGGGTTTCACCAAAGGTGTGGCCCTAACTTGCAAATTCCTTTATGGAATTCAATGACCTCTTGGAAAATGCAAGTTAAGGTTGTGTACACTAATATTTCAAATGGTTGGAATCTAGAAGTGAGGATTGGTGTGGTTACCACCAAAACCTAGGCTAAATAAGATAATATGTTTAGTCTAGCCTACAAGGAGGAATGAACAAACAGTCACCTAGGGAATGTTTGGTGACTAGTCTAATGGTGGATATTGTCTATTAGAGGCCTAGGGAACATGTCCAAGTGGCAAGTTTGGTTCTGCAAAACCATCTTCAAGTAGTCGCTTTGGAAAATAGGCCTAATTAGGCCTGCAAACTGAGTAGGTGCTTAGGGGTGTTGAGAAGAGTCAAACTTCAATCCCTTGGGATTGGATGTAAAGCCCAAAAGGGTATTCAAATATGTAATTTTTTCTTGGAGTGTTGTGGGATAATTTTGAATGATTTCAAAAATACCGGTCTGGCAGGGCTATTAGGATTAGGCCTAGATAGGGGTTTCTTGACCTAAGTGCAAAAAGGAGACTTCAAAACTTGGTTGAAAGGATAGGGTGAGTAATCTTAGTTGTTGAAAAATCCAAACCCTTCTTAGGAAGTGTTTTAGGTGACTGGTTTCATTGGTGTGTGTAGAACCCTAGTTGTGGGGTTGTGATAGGCCTTAGACAAGGCATAGAGGGATGGTTTTGGGTCTTCTTCCCTTCTAGTTGCCCATTCTACGTTAGGTGGTATCAGAGCCATAAAGGTTCTTAAGGGTGTAAAAAGAAGATTGACAATATGTTAGAAGGAGAAGACACTAGTGATGGGAGAAGGATGACCAACGTTGAACTAACCAAGTTGGTAAGAGAGCAAACAATAACAAACAAAGAGATGAGAAAAGGATTGGATAAGTTGAAGGGTAAGATGGACAAGAATAAATGAGACTTTGATGAAGAAGAAGAAGGGAATGATGAAGATTCCCTTTTGCAGGCAAGAGAGAGGATACCTGTAGATCAGAGAAGTTTCCTTGAAGCCCTTGAGAGAGTAGGTAGCCAAGATGACAAAGCAATCCTACCTATGCTCACGAGGAAGATGAACCTAGAGGAATTCATGGATTGGTTGGAGGCCTTAGAGAACCACTTTGAGTGTGAAGATGTTCTTGAGAACCAAAAGATGAATACTACTAAGTATAAGATGAAGGGATCTGCCCTTAGTTGGTGGAACTTCTTGCAAAATGAGAGAGTAGAAGAAGGGAATAACCGTGAAAGGGAAATTTGTACCTAAGGATTATCAAGTGGCAATATACAAGAAGCTCCATAGCCTAAGACAAAAGGATTTGGATGTGAGTGGATACATAGAGGTGTTTCACAAACTGACCTTAAGAGAAAAGGTGACAGAGAATGAGAAGAAAAAGTTGGCAAGATATATGAATGGCCTCAAGTATGCCATTAAAGATGAACTAAGTCTCCTCAATCCTGAGACAGCTCATAAATGCAATCAAATGTAATTAAGAATTGAAGAAATTTTAGAAGAAAGGGAGACCAACAAGGTAGAGGAAGAGGCAGATTTAATGGAAGAGGAACATCTCCTAAACCCCAAGGAGAGTCAAGTAATTAGGAATCAGAAGGAGAACCAAGCCACAGGGGTAGTTTCAGAGGAAGAAGACCAAATGGTCAAGGTATATTTGGAGGTAGAGGAACCAATGTGTTCACTGGAAGGTGTTTCACATGTAATCAGGTTGGCCACCAATTATTCAAATGTCCAGAAAAATAAGGTTCTAACAGTCAAGGTGGAGAAAGAAGAGTTCATTTGGCACAAGAGGAGGACACCCAGAGTGTGAACTCACCTTCAAGGCTTGCAGATCCAAAGCAAGGGGAGTGTTTGATGTTCGAAAGGACCCTCTTGAAGGTACCAACCATCTAGGAGCCATCATAGAGGAAGTCATTGTTTAGAACTACTTGCAAGGTAAGTGGAAAGGTATGTATAGTCATTGTGGACTCATGGTCAGCTGATACTCTTGCTTCAATTGAGATGGTCATCAAGCTTGGATTGAAGAAACTTCCTCACCCCTACCCCTACAAAGTCTCCTGGTTGAGAAAAGAGCAACAAGTTTTGTTAAGTGAACAAGTTTAGGTTGACTTTCAAATAGGTGAATATAGAGACAAGATTTTGTGTGATGTTGCAAAGATGGATGCTTGACATTTACTCCTTGGGAGACCATGGCAATATGATGTAGACTCAAGGAATGATGGGAAGAAAAATGTCTACAAGTTGACCAAAGATGGTGTGCAATACACTATGACCCCACTACCAGATGATGATAAAGACAATCATGTTGTGACTAGTATCATGTTAGTAGGTAGGGAGGATTTTATGCAAACAATCAAAGAGAAGGATACCCCATGCTTTTCCATAGTGGTGAAGCCAAGAGAGGAAGTAAGGAAGAAAGAAGAAGACAAGGTGAAAGAGAGGACTGCAGGTCCTAGAGAGGTGAAAGAGTTGTTGGAAAGATGCAAGGGTATAGTTGTAGGAAGAAGACCAGAGACCCTACCACCTTTCAGAGATGCAAGTCACTACATTGACCTCATACCAGGCTCAACATTTCCCAACAAAGCAGCATATAAATTGACATCTGATCAAAATGAATAACTTGCAAGGCAAGTACATGAGTTGTTAGAGAAAGGATTCATAAATAAGAGTATTAGCCCTTGTGCTATCTCTGTAGTATTGGCCCCAAAGAAGGAAGGTACATGGAGATTATGTATGGATTCAAGAGCCATCAACAAGATCACAATCAGGTATAGGCTCCCTATGCCTCAGATAGAGGATTTGATGGACTGTCTAGCAGGAGACAAGTACTATTCTAAGGTGGATTTGAAGAGTGGCTACCATGAAATCAGGATAAGAGAGGGAGATGAGTGGAAGACAACCTTCAAAACAAATGAAGGACTTTATGAATGGCTAGTTATGCCATTTGGCCTCTCAAATGGTCCTAGTACATTCATGAGACTCATGAATGAAGTCTTGAAATCCTTTATCAATCATTTTGTTGTTGTGTACTTAGATGATATCTTGAATTTTAGCAAGAATATGGATGAGAATTTAATACATTTGGATTTGGTAATTTCATCTTCCTCAATGATTCCACTAGCCCATCTGCTACCTAGGACAAGATCATTCACCTTAGCCATGAAAGAGTGTATGTTCTCATCATCTCCCATCTACAACATCTCATATTTTCCTTTTAAACTCTGCAACTTAGCAACCTTCACCTATTTATCACCTTCATATAGAATCTCAAGCTTCACCTAGATCTCATGTGTGGTCTAAAGTCCCATTACATTTTTCATCTAAAAATCAGTTAGGGAACTGAGCAATTATTCCTTCACTCTAATACTATGTTCAACTTCCTTGATCTCATTAGGAGTAGACGATCCATTCGGGGGAATAGTATAGGCATTATTTCTAATCTTCCAATAATATTTACCAAGACATTTAAAGTGCACATACATCCAATCCTTCCAGATAGCATAGTTACTCCCATCAAATATCAGACTGTTCTTCTTAAAGATAACACCTTGAGTTTCCATCTTGGATCTCCTCAAGCGATTAAACTTCTACCAGAGTATCTAGCTATGATACCGATTGATAGTAGTAGCTAAGAAGGAAGATTGAGAGGGGGGGTGATGTTGGCCATTTAGAGGAATTGATTATGTGTTAAATTGATGTTTTGTCATTGATGTCAACACTAGCTTTTTTGGCTGCTTTACCGATATCCTTCTAGTCTCGATAGGTTGTTTGGTTTCTGGTTGGTCAGATCATGATGATCCGGTATTCTCTGGTAGGTTTTGTCTTATGGAATTGGCTTAGGTATGCTATTCATGCTACTTAGATTCATGTTTATTCAATTGGTTTTGATTTGGTGATCAAATGCTATCTTATATACTAGTAAGCTTGATTTGTTGATCTGGTGAGGGTTTCACTAATAGAGCTTTGTTGAAGATCTTTTGATATTATGCATAAGTGGTGTTGGTGCAGCTTCTAGAAGAGATTTAGGATGCTGAATGGTGATCATGTTTGAGACTTGGTTGATTGGGATCATTGCTTTAGCATGTATGGACCTAAATTGGATCTGATACTATCTAGGTTATGGACCGGCTTAATGTAACATGTTGTTTAGACTTCTCAATGTCTTTTTGGGATGTCTTATGGGTTGGATATTATTTTTTTGGTCTCAGGCCAAGATTTTTTGTAATTATGTAACCTCTTTATTGTCTAGTGGTCGACCTTATTCTTTGTGGTCAAGGGTTTGTATATATATGATGTAAGATATCATTGTAGATCATATGTAAGGGATAATATGAAAGGATGATATAGGAGCAAATAATGTAATAATCTTTCTTGTAGAGGAATTGGTCGATCATTGGTGATCGAGTTCGATTTATGTAAGAGGATTTAGTCCTCCGATATTGAGCTTAACCAGAACTGTACTCAGGCATAGGGGATGCTATCATTGTAGTCTATATTTTTATGTAGTTAGTGAGACTCTTTTTGTAATGACTCTAGGTTGTTGGCCTTCCTGCAACTACAGGCCCCTCATTTGTAATCACATACTTACTGTAGAAATATTATGGGTAGGATTTTCACCATGGTTTTTTGCTTAAGTGGGTTTTCCACATACAAATCTTAGTATCATATGGATGGTATTTATTCTCTAATTATTTCTTGTGCTTAATTTCCATATCTGCTATTTTGGTAATTGGTTTATGCATTCCACTATTGATCTTTTGGGTTCCTATATTAAAGTTTAAATTGTTTAAGGTTCTGGTAATCTGGTGACAACTAATTCACCCCCCCTCTCTATTGTCTTCTGATATTTGAATTATCTAACAATTGTATTAGAGCTCTTTTCCTCTCTGCAAAAGCTTAATCACTTGGGGAAGATCCTATGGTGACTAACAGTTCAAGTTCATCTAGTTCATCTATTGCTATCTTTCAGAGAGATATTCCTAGGCTTGATAGAACAAATTACAGAGTATGGAAGATTCAGATGGAGACTCATCTGAGAAGTCTCAGTAAGGAAATTTGGGAAATCATAGAGAATGTAGTTACCCCTTTTAATCTGGCATTTGGTAATACTCCTCTGACAAACTTGGATAAGGAGCTTGAGAATCATTGTAGACAAAGAGAAGCCCTCTTGTGTGCACTTTCTGATCAGCAAATAATGGGATTAACTAACAAATAATCACCAAAGGCTATATGGGACAAGTTGGAGACTCTTAATGAAGGTGACCCTGCTGTTAAGATTGCTAAACTTGATGGTTACCGAGTGAGATAGGAAAACTTGAAGATGGAAGAAGGTGAAAGGATTACTGCATTCATGGAAAGGGTAAATGAAATTGTTGTGGTAGAACTCTGAGTGAAGATGAAATAGTTTCTAAAGTTCTGAGAGCTTTGCCACCAGCTTATAAGATGAAGGCTACACCAATTAATGAATTGAGAACAATGGCTAATACTTTTGTCAATAGAGATACCTTGGTTAGGAAATTATCTACTTTTGAGCTTGAATAATTTGGACCTTCTAGAGATATGAAGTCTAAACCTACTTTTGATGCATTATCATCAACCGACAAGCAAGATTGGAAAGCTTTGTATGAAAAAGAATTGGATGATATGAAGAGAGAAGATGAAGAATTTGAGCAACTTGAAGCCATATTTGCTAGAAGAGTACCTAAAGGACTAGTAGGAAGTAAGTATGAAAGAAAAGAACCTTTTAAATGTTTTGCATGTAATAAGATAGGTCATTTTGCATCTAGATGTCTTGAAAGGAATTCGAGATTTGAAGAAAGAGATACAAGATCTTTTAAGCCTAACCCTGGATATCAGAACAAGTACAAGTATAGGAAAAAAAAATATAAATCATGCTACATTATGGATGAGGAAGGTGTGACTGATTCTGATGATGAACTGACACAAGACTCTGCTAGTGGTTCTGACAATGGAAAGGAATGGGTGTTCCTGGCTATCAAGGAAGATGTTCTAAAAATGGAAGAGAATGTACCTGAAGAGAAGACTCTTGCTACTAAAATTGAAGATAAGGATGAATGGGTAATTGACAGTGGATGTTCACATCATATGACTAGAGATAAAAGGAATTTTCTATCTTTGCAAGAATTTGATGGTGGTCTAGTTATATCTGGATAGGAGAAAGCATGTATGATCAAAGGAAAATGAACTATATCATTAGATGGTAAGAACAATACTGATAATGTTTATTATGTTGAAGGTTTAAGGCATAATCTTTTGAGTGTAGGACAATTGGTGGATAAGGGATTTCAATTACAATTCAATGGTAGAAAATGCAAAATCATTAATAGATCTGGATTGGAGATTGCAACCCATACTCAGAAAAAAGGTAATATATTTCATTTGAATTCCAGTGAGAAGACATGTTTGATTGTACAAATTGATGAGAGTTGGCTATGGCATAAAATGCTATGTCATGTGAATTTTGATTGCATGGTAAAGATCAATTCAACTGAGGCAGTTAGAGATATACCTAAGATTGTGAAGCCCTACAATCTAGTATGTAAAGAATGTCAAATGGGAAAATAGGTCAGAACTTATTTTAAGAGTATACAAGACAAACCTAATGATGTTCTTGATCTTATTCATACTGATTTCTATGGCCCTGCTAGAATTAAAAAATTTCAAGGTGATAGACATTTAATGCTAATCATTGATGATTATTCTAGAATGATGTGGGTTAATTTTCTAAGGGAGAAATCTGAGGCTTTTGAAATGTTTAAAATGTTTAAATCTAAAGTTGAAACTGAGATAGGATTGAAGAATAAGTGTTTAAGGTCAAATCATGGTGGAGAATTCACAGCCAGTGAGTTTACTAACTTTTGTGAGAAGCATGGCATAAGGAGACAATTTTCTGCTCCCCAGACACCTCAACAAAATACATTTGTTGAAAGAAAGAACAAAACTATCTTGGATGCTGCTAGAACCATGATGATGGAAGCTAATCTACCTCATATCTACTAGAGAGAATTAGTGCACACAAAAGTTTATACATTCAATAGAATACATATCAAAGGAGAAACTAGTAAGACACCTTATAAATCATGGTTTGGCAATACACCTACAGTTAAGTACTTCAGAATCTTTGGTAGTAAATGTTATATCAGGAGAGATGATTTCATTGGAAAATTTGATCCTAGATATGATGAAGGAATATTTCTTAATTATTCTAATTAAAGAAAAGCATATATATGTTATAACAACTGAATTCCAAAGAATTATGGAGAGCGCAAATGTCAAGGTGGATGAGCTAAATAAAAGTCAAATAAGAGTTTATGATCAAGAACCGACAGTGGAAATGGTCATAACTAAACTAGTAACACCTTTTCTAAAATAGAATGTTGAACTAGTTACTTTGGTAGTATAAAAAAATTCAACAATAACTAAAGAACTGGGAAGAGGAACAAAGAATCATAAGACTCCTAGTTATGAAAGATTGAATCATTCAGAAGATCAGATCATTGGGGATAAGAACAATTTAGTGATGACAAGAAGGAGATTAGCAGCTAATGAGGTATGTTTAATTTCTCAAGTTGAACCGGTATCAGTAATTGAAGCATGTAAAGATGAATGTTGGATGAAGTCTATGGAAGAATAATTAGATCAGATAGAGAAGAATAACACCTGGATTTTAGTTCCTCGGCCTAAAAATAAGAGGAACTAAATGGATTTTTAGGAATAAATTAAATGAAGATGAATAATTTGTGAGGAACAAATCTAGATTGGTTTGTAAAGGATATTCTCAGAAGGAAGGAATTGATTATGGTGAAACATTTGCACCTGTAGCTAGGATTGAAGCTGTAAGATTATTTCTTGCCTATGTTGCACATAAAAACTATAAGGTTTATCAGATGGATGTTAAGTGTGCCTTTCTAAATGGGGATCTTGATGAGGAAGTTTATATTGAGCAACCTGATGGTTTTTCACTTTCAGATGATAAAAACATGGTTTGAAGGTTAAAGAAAGATTTATATGGATTGAAACAGACACCTAGAGCTTGGTATGCAAGGTTAGATAAATGTATTTTGAAGCTTGGTTTCACTAAAGGTAATGCTGATAGTAATCTATATTATAAAGTCATTGATGATGATATACTGATTACTAAGGTATTTTTTGATGACATCATTTTTGGAGGTGAAGATAATTTGTGCATGAAATTTTCTAACAATAAGGAGAAAGAATTTGAAATGTCTATGATTGGGGAAATGAATTTTCTCTTAGGTTTGTAGATTACACAGACTGATAAAGGTATTTTCATCTATCAAACTAAGTATGCTAGGAAATTGTTGAATAAATTTTGTATGAGAGACTCTAAACCGATAAGTACTCCTATGGTTACAAGTGAGAAATTAACAAGGAAAGATGAATCTACATCAGTAAATCCTACAAGATACAAGTCTATGATTGGAGGTTTGCTATATTTGACTCAGACTAGGCCTGATATAATGAATTCTCTTTGCATTGCATCAAGATATCAAAGTGATCCTAGAGAAAATCATTAGAGTGTGGTGAAAAGGATTTTTAGATACTTGCAAGGTACATATGAATATGGTTTGTGGTACCCTAAGGATGGTGACTTTACTTTATGTGCATATACAGATGTAAATTGGGTAGGTGATGTTGATGACCGGAAAAGTACTTCCGGTGGAGCTTTCTTTCTTGGAAAGAAACTTATTTCATGGATCAACAAGAAACAATCATGTACTTCTTTATCTACTACTCAAGATGAGTATGTTGATGTTGCTACTAACTGTACACAAGTTCTATGGATGAAGCAAATGTTGAAGGATATAAAAGTGCATTGCAATGGACCAGTAGTTATTCACTATGGTAACTCTACTGCTATTGACATATCAAATAATTTGGTATTTCACTCTAAGACAAAGCACATATCTATCAAGTATAACTTTTTGAAGGAGAAGGTTGAATAAAATGAAATTAGATTGGTTTATGTGAACACTAAAGAAAAGATTGCAGACATTTTCACTAAACCTTTACCTAAAGAATCATTTGAGTACCTCAGAGACATATTAGGGGTTTTTGCCCCTATGACAAAAAAACTGATTGATGCTATTTGGCATCAGCCCGGTATGCATTATCAGAGATATTATTCATTTTGGATTGATGTGGTGATGCTACTAATCAGGGGGAGTAGTTAGCCTTGGGATTCAGTGGTTTATGTTTTTTCTTTGATATTTTTGTCAGATTTCTGATGTCAAAGGGGGAGATATATTCATGTGAAAAACTTAAGGGATATATACATTAGGGGGAGAAATTTGTAAAACTTAACTCAGATATCATCTATAGGGAGAGTATGGATCAAAACTTCATTGCTATATTTTTGTATGGGAGATGTGTTTGGCATTTCTTGGCACTTGGATGTTTTTCACATCTAGTGTTGCCATCAATGCCAAAGGGGGAGATTGTTGTCCATTTGGAGGAATTGATTATGTGTTACATTGATGTTTTTTCATTTATGTCAATACTAGTTGTTTTGGTTTCTTTACCGGTATCCTTCTGGTCCCGGTAGGTTGTTTGGTTTTTGGTTGGTTAGATCATGATTATCCGATATGCTCAGGTATGTTTTGGCTTATGGAATTGGCTTATATTTGCCATGCATGCTACTCATATTCATTTTTAGTCAGTTGGTTTTGATTTGGTGATTGGATGCTATCATATATTCTAGTAAGCATGGTTTGCTGATTCGGACCAGCAAAGCTTTGTTGAAGATCTTTTGATATTATGCATAAGTGGTGTTGGTGTCACTTCTAGTAGAGATTTGGGATTCTGATGGTGATCTTGTTTGAGACTTGGTTGATTGGGATCATTGCTTTAGTATGTATGGACCTAAATTGGGTCTGATACTATCTAGGTTATGGACCGACTTAATGTAACATGTTGTTTGGATTCTTGATGTATTTCTAGGATGTCTTATGAGTTGAATATTATTTGTTTGGTCTCAAGCTAACATGTTTTGTAATTATGTAATTGCTTTATTGTCTGGTGGCTGACCTTATTGTTTGTGGTCGAGGGTTTGTACATATATGATATAAGATCTCATTAAAGATCATATGTAAGGGATAATATGAAAGGATGATATAGGAGAGAATAATGTAATAATCATTCATGTAGAGGATTTGGTCGATCATTAGTGATCAAGTTGGGTTTATGTAAGAGGATTTAGTCCTCTGGTATTGAGCTTAACCAAAACTTTACTCAGACATAGGAGATATTATCATTGCAGTTCATTCTCTCTTCCGGATTGTAGTCTAGATTTTTATGTAGTTAGTGAGACTCCTTTTGTAATGAGCAGTGTGCTCTAGGCTATTGGCCTTCTTGCAAATGCAGGCCCCTCATTTGTAATAACAAAAAAATTGCAGAAGTATTATCTAACTGTGGGCAGGCTTACCACCATGGCTTTTCCCTTTATCGGGTTTTCCACGTACAAATCTTGGTGTCATGTGGATTGTATTTATTCTCTAATTGTTGCTTGTGCTTAATTGGCATATCTGCTATTTCGATAATTGGTTTATCCATTCCGATATTGATCTTTTGGGTTCTAGTATTAAAGTTTTAATTGCTTAAGGTTTCGGTAATCTAGTGACAACTGATTCACCCCCCCCCCCCCCCCCCCTCTTAGTTGTCTTCTGGTTATTTGAACTGTCTAATAGGAGAATCAGTCTTCACCGGATTAGAAAATTTAACTACAAAAATAGATTTGAGAAATTGCAATAATAAGAGATAAGAAAATTAAAAGAACAACACACAACACCAATATTTTGATGTGGAAAACTGGGTTAAGGGAAAAATCATGGTGGGAACCTACCCACAGTAAGATGATACTCTGCAGTCGTATGTGAAAATATTACAATTAGGAATGCACATGCATTCAAACACACTGCCTAGAGCTCACTAATCAAAAGATAATGGGCCAGAAGGTTACAACCCTCAGGGAAGTCTCACTGACTTACAACAAGATTCAATCTACAATTCGAAAGAAATGAACTAAAAGAATAGCATTTCCAAATGCTTGGTTACAGTTTCAGTTAAGCATAGATGTCTGCTCTGCAAAATCAATCCTTCCTCAATCTCAATACTGAAGGATAAATCTCTTGTTTGCACATAAACCTCTCTCTAATAATGCAAATATAACATCGACAGCCAAATTACATGACAATATCACCTATATATACAATTCATCAACCTTGGCAACAAGGTTGGCTAAACCATCAACCCTCAATTACAAAATTACATCATATGATACAAAGATCGACCACCAACTAAATTAATGATTTACATAGCATAAAACAGACCTAATTCACATTTCCAAATTCTCAACTCCACTAGAAATCACACCAAGATCAACCGTAACACACTACACCACTAGGAAAACTGCATAACATGAAAAATAATCAGTGGTTCATAGAAACCACCAAAAAATCATACAATGATCAATGCAGATCATAAAAAAAAATAGGAAATGGCTAGGAAACACTAGCAAGAATGTTAGAATTATTAGAAATAATTGCACCAACACCACTTATCAAATATTCATCAATCAACATCTGAAAGCTCAAGAACACAACCAATTAGCAACTATCACAAAGAAAGATAACTTGTGAAGCACTAAATCACAATCCATCTGAAATGAAGATACACAAGACCATCCCAAGCAATTTCCCAAAAACTCAACACATGATCCAATCACACCAAAATATACTAGGGGATATACAAAACTCTAGAAAACAGTGATCAACAAAATAACATTACAAACTAGATCATAAGACCTTCCCAATCTGCAATTACTAGAGCAATACATGGGAATATGTTGGCATCAATGACAACAACATAACCTAGCAGTGGGAATAACCAACAATATCCAATAGGGTTGGGAGTCCAAATGACCCCCCCACCCCACTCGAGCTTCAAAATAAAAATAAATATGTTGCGGGGTAAGAGAATAGTCTATGAAAAGGGGGAAAGATTTAGGATTTTCTTTTGTCTATGTGTTAGGAAGATTAGAGTTTATGAGTATAGAATGAATGCCGACCCAGAATGAGAAAGGAACTTTTATGCATGATATGAGCAAGTTATATCATGAACCTATACATCTATAATGTAGAAATTGATGGATGTGATAATGATTCAATATAGTTTAGGAAACAAAATTACTATGTAAGCTATTGTTCAAAAGCATGAAGGAGGAGTGAATGTGGATGGGTATATAAAAGATGAAAGACACATGCCTATGAGAGGCATCGACAATTTAGAAGTTGGATTTTGAGTGTGCCTTTCTGCTCTGTGATTAATTTTTTATCAACTACAATGAGGGGTCCCTAAATCAATGTGATTTAGGGTAGATGGATCAATGGTTTGCTGTCCAAGGCATAATTTGTTCCTTCTTTTCCAAGGGGAAAGGTGCGACATCATTTGGATGGAGGCCAAGGTATTTATTAAAGATGAGAGCGCATTTGACCTAAGGCACGACATATCCAATAAGCACCTCATGGCAAATATATTGTTGGAATTATTGGATAAATTGATTATTGTTGGTATTTTGGTATGGTTTTGTCATTGATGTCAACACCTACTAAACACATATCAACTCTGGTACTTTGGAGAATTAGCAGCATTCACCGGCAAGCGACTTATGCATAGTCACCAGTATCTGGTACATCGACAGGATATAATGATCACTAACACTTGGAATGATATGGAAAACACTTGGTTATGTTGAAGACATCATGTGGACACCTTGTCTTGGAGTTTTGTTTATTGGTATATTCATATTTGCATATTTGCTATTACCGGCAAATAGGTCCACGTTACACTGGCAGGTTTATCTTTTCCAAATCAGCATGACACGCTATGAAGATGATTTATTATTGTTGTAAATGCATCAAAATGACATGGTGAATTGGTTATTGCATTGGGTATTAATTAATTTTTAAATTAATTTTATTGTATTATCCTTTAGAGCTGACCTACTAAAATTGGTCCTAGGTTATGGTATAACTGTAAGATCTTATTTGTAAGATCAAGTGTGGAATGTGAAAAAGGATTGTGTGAAGGTATATGCGAGAATAAGAAGAGCTATACATGCAGACATCATTTGAAGATTGAAGGAGGGTTTTTATGAAGACAATCAGAACTACACTAGTACTGAATCCATCATATGAAGATGCTATTTTGAGCAGTACATTCTTATTGGATTTAACTATCCAATTGTAGTCAGTGTGACTCCTATTTTGTAATTGAGCAGTGAGCTCTAGGCACTTGGCCTTTTTGCATGTGCAAACCCCATTTGTATACACTTACTATCTGCAGTAGTATCATCTGATTATGGGTAAGGTTTCCCACCATGGTTTTTTCCCCTTACAGGGTTTCCACGTACAAATATTGGTGTTATGTGTTGTGGATGACTCTGTCATTTTGTTTCATGCATTAATCCTTACTCATATTGCAATTAACTGTTAAAACTATCTACAGGCATATTAGACTGGTTTACCGGTATTAAGCATTAAGTTGGTTTAATTATTTTTGGTTTAAATTCATTTGTCAACTAATTCACCCCCCCCCCCCTCTCAGTTGTCTCTAGGACCTAACAATTATGTGTTGCATTGATGTCAACAATAGCTGTTATGGTTGGTTACTGACATATAGGTTTTGGTTACCGGTACAAGATAAAGTGTTATCAGTAGAAGAGACTATCTGTTGGATACTTCCGGCATGTTTGGATCTATGGAATGTGATTGGTTACATGCAATATGTCCTTCAAGAGCATGTCTTGGTTAGATGGTATTGACTTGGTAATCGGATGCTATCATACACTCTGGTAAACCTTTACCAACACTAGTTTAAGGCTTTACCAGCAAAGCTCTCACTAAGGAATCTTGACAGGATGCATAATTAGTGTTGGTGCAGCTTCTACATGGATTTCAGGATGTTGAAGATGTTCTTTGATCGTGCTTCAACTTCTTGAAGAAATTGCTTTGGCATGGTGGACCCAAAATAGGTTCGGTACCTATCTAGGTTATGGACTACTATCATGTTGATGTATACTCTACACATTACCAAATTGTTTCAGGATGATTTATGGATTTGTTATTGTTGTTTTCATCTTAAAATGACATGGCATATCATTGTAATATTAATCTATGTAATGATCTTATTGTAATATCTTTTAGGTGGCCGACCTAATTGGTTTAGGCCTTAGGGTTTGAATAAAATGATGTAAGATCTCATTGTAAGATCTAGGTATGGGAATGGAATAAGTGTTCATGGTCTTGAAATGCAATATCATATGTGAAGGATATTTGGTCGATCATAGGTGATCGAATTGAGATTAAGGAAGAGGTCAAAGGCCTCTAGTATTGACCTTAACCGGGACTGTAATCAGGCATGGTAGATGCTATTTCTGGCAATTCGCTCTATCGAATTGTTGTCCATTTATCTTGAGATGGTTGTAGCTTCTTTGTAGTCAGTGAGACTCTTTTGTAATGAGTAGTACGCTCTAGGTAGTTTGCCTTCCTACATGTGCAGGCCCCTCATTCTATCACATACTTTCTACAAAAGTATCATCTAACTATGGGTAGGCTTCCCACCGTGGTTTTCCCCTTTCCAGGTTTTCCATGTACAAATCATGGTGTTATCTAGTATGGTTGTTTTGCATTGATTATCTATTTAATTGTTAAGTTTTATTGTTTACCAGTATATGTTTCTTCTCTATCGATACTTAATCTGCTTAAGGGTTATTAAGTGGATTAAATGTTATAATCTTTTAACAACTGATTCACCCCCCTCTCAGTTGTTCACCAGTTATCCTAACATTTGGTATCAAATATTTGGTCCTCTTTTGTAGAATCTTAACCGCTTGAGGTATATCCTATGGCAGCTAACACTTCTAATCCACCAGCAACTATTTTCAGAAGAGAAATCCCTAAACTTGATGGAACAAACTATGGGATATGGAAAATTTAAATGGAGACTCATCTTAGATGTCTTGGTAAATCTAATTGGGAGATCACTAAGAAAGGATACACACCTTAGGATCTGACATCTAGCAATCTTGCTCCTACAGACTTGGATAAGAATATTGAAAATGATTGCAAAGCTAGAGAAGCCCTCTTGTGTGCACCTACTGATCAACAGATCATGGGATTGACTGATAAATCATCGGCAAAGGTTATGTGGGACAAATTTCACTCTAAATGAAGGTGATCCTACTATCAAAATTGCTTAACTTGATGGTTACTAGGTAAGATATGAAAACTTGAAGATGGAAGATAATGAAACAATTGTTGTGTTTATGGAAAGAGTAAATGAGATTGTTATGGGAATTCAATGTTGTGGAGGATTTCTTAGTGAAGACAAAATATTTTCCAAAGTCTTGAGAGCCCTTCCACCGGCTTACAAGATGAAGACAACTACAATTAATGAGTCGAGAACAATCGCAAACTCTTTAGTTAACAAAGACATTCTAATTGGGAAATTATCTGCTTTTGAGCTTGAAGAATTTGGATCTTCTAGAGCTATAAAATTTAAACTTTCTTTTCATGCATCATCATCATCATCTACTAGCAAAAGTGATTGCAAAGTCTTATATGCAAAAGAACTGGAAGAGATGAGGAAAGAAGATGAAGAATTTGAGCAACTTGAAGCCTTATTGCTAGAAGAGTACCTAAAGGTCTGACAGGAAGTATGTAATTCCCCACCAGGAACCCTAAAGGAGAACAATACATCTAGGCAACTAAAAGGTGAAATAATTTATTCTTAAAGAGTAAGTGCATTAATTATCACATTGCACATTTATTAACACAATGAAAGTATTAACCAAGGAAATCCTAAAGGGTTACCAATGAAGATTACTTCAAAACTAAAACAACCTCAAAAGGTTAATCCAATTATCCATCTAATTAGGGAAACTCAATTGCAATTAATTGAACCATTCTTATAAACTAAATTCCATATTGAAAGATTTAAAGTGTTACAATATATTTCCTTTCAAACATTCATTTACACAAAAGAAGAAAGATAACTAAAACAACATACATTCCATTGAATTAAGATTACAATATTCAATAATTACATGGCTTCCAATAATACAAATGAAATACATAGGTTACAATGTCAAGGTTACATAGTTTACTGAAACAATGACCACATGGTCTCCAAAGTACAATGATCATGAACATGAGTTGGTACATGAATCACAAACCCAGAAACACCAGCAAAGCTAATCCTCTCATGAAGGTACAAACAAGGATATCTAATGGGAAGTGGCACTACCACCCAACCATGTGATCCCAAAGTGGAACCACCTCACCGTGTTGGGAGATAGCAGAAGACCCTCAAGCAAGAAAAATAAGACAAGTACAATAGTACAACATGACTCCACAAAACCCATGTGACTCAACTCACAGACACTAGTGACCCTAAGGAGAGAGTGTCATCGCATGGCTTAAGGTGGTTACCCTAGGTAGGCCTCCATAGGTCCCGGCCCCCATCCTGGGTTATCTTGGTAACCTCTCTCGAACCCCTGGCTCCATCTAAGCATCATGCGGACCCTACTAGCCCCTTCATGAAGACATGGTGGTAGATTTGCCATTCTAGGCCTTCTCATAACATCCGGAGCCTATAAAAGCACTCAACCATGTGCGAGGCACATTATCTTAATTTAATATTTTAGCTACCCACCTCCTAATCAATTATTAATTTATCACTTCTTAACTAACTTTCGAGGGGTTATCCTGCCATCCACTTTGGGTGCGACCCCTGCTCGAAAGACACTCTCTCTCATAGGACACTAATAGGAATGGTCTCTCTATGAAAACTCTATGGCGAAAATGACAGCCATATCTACTCCTGACAAACCATAGGTGAAGGATACACAACTCAATAACCCAGGATTGACCATTTGGAACAACACACACATTGGCTCACATCAACAGGGTTACACAACAACACCTGGCCAAGGGGTATTAATAACCATTATGACATGACAACAACTCAAAATTAGAATTACAACATAAATATGCTTTTACTGGAACTACCATTTAAACTAAAGATCCTATAACAGGCAATCTTTTTAAAATAGTAAAAAGGACTAAATACTTGCAATTACATATATTCTAGAAAAATAGAAAATACAACTTTATTGATAAAAAATAGCAGAGTTGTCATTTGTCCAATAAGGCTAAATTTAACCGCATAAAAATTAATCCCCTAACATATATTCATGATTAATTTAATACAAGAATCTAAATATATGCTTTTAAGAAGATAAAATAAACTCTGAATTAATTATATATACAATAATATAATATATGTATATGAGTATATATTCACTGAATATATATCATATAAATATATTCATATTAAAATATATATATATATATATGAACACATAACTAATTTCCTCAATATTCTTTAATTCCCACATAATAAAATGTCATAGTTTAAAAACATCAATATAAATACTATATATATATTCTGAAACATAAATTTATTGGAGCTGCGAAACCCGAATCCTAACATTTTGGGCACATAACAAGGAAGGCAAATTAATTGTTTGCCTATGGTAGCTTTTACTACCCTACGGTAGCAGCTGCTACCTTACAGTGGCAGGTGCTACTGCACGGTAGAACTGCTATCCTATGGTAGCACTACTACCGCACGGTAGTAGTTTCTAATGTCGGTAGCAGGCTATCGGCCTCTCCCCTTTTGTTTTTATTTAAATGTAAAAAAAAAAAAAAATTTAAAATACACTTTGAAATAACAAAAAAAATATTAAAGCTTAAATATTTTTTTTTTCTTTAATACCAATATAATTTCTAAACATGATTTTAACTGCTCATCAACAAAGTAGTGAACTAAATAAAAAAAAAAAAAAACTAATTCATTTTAAACTATAGAAAGAAATTTATTCACTGGTTAAAAAAAAATAACAATTACCCAAAACAAATTTCAAATTTTTTCATTAAAATAAACTACCAGAAGAAAACATAGGCTGGAAGTAGGAGGTTAATTCTGGTAAAATTTTGCCAACATTAAACCCTACGATTTAAACTTGAAAACAAAACATTTAACCATAACCAAAATCAAAACTCAACCAGAAACCAAAATCAAAACTCAACTAGAAATGAAAGACACGGCCATATTATATATATATTTTTTTTTATTGTTTTTAACAAATACAGACCAGAAGCTACAGAGAGATGAAGAATATTTGAGCTAATATATAAAAAAAAAAATAGGCAAAAGCTATCCAACCTTGGTCCTTCCCGTTAACCCCGAAAAATAATTTAAAAAAATATATTTAACCTAAACTTTTTTAGATTGAAAATATTTTCCTCTCCCAAAATATAATATTCCAATTAAAACTAAAAGCATTTTATTTAATTTTCTAATTCTTACAAACAGCAAATGAAAATGCAATTTCCCAAAAATCATTACTTTCCTTTTTCTTTTTTCTTTTTTTTTTCTTTTCTCATGCCCATTTAATTAACGTTCTAAAAAAATATTTAAGGAAAGTAAATCAACTTTATTCTATTTATTTCTAGTTTATTTTTAAAATCTAGAGAACAATACATGCATTTAATTTTATTTATTTTCCCACAAAAGTTTAAATAAAATTATATTTCTAAAATAATGCAATTTGCAAACTAATTAAGGAAAGTAATTTTATTTTTAAAATCTAGAGAACAATAAATGCAATTAATTTATTTTCTATTAAATTGAAATAAAATTATATTTTCAGTATAATGCAATTTGCAACTAAATTTAATTACTTCACTTAATTAATTAAATTTATAGTCACTAAAGCATTATAATTCATAAATTAAATATGCTAATTATAAGATGACACCATTAACTTAAATAATTAATCTAATCTACTAGGGCACAAAAATCGAGAAGACCCAAATGAAGACTCTGAAAAAGTCAAACAAACAAAACTCAAAGGCTGAACATACAGAAAAGATGATCAACTAATGACACTTATAAGTAAGAGTGTAACTGTGGTAAAATTAGGGTCAACCACTATCTCCTCCACTCCCATCGGACAAATAAGGCATGCTCAAACCTGTGAAGCCAGGTGGAGACGATACCTCGTACCTACCCCGTACTTATACCTGTAATGTCTTGCATCATTGAACCACACATGCATATATACAAATATAGGATATGCAACATGCACACCGATTAAGGAGAATCGTAACGTTCCATGTCTCACCGGAGTGAGTGAAGGAAAATCATCCCCTCACATCCAATACACTTGCAGACACACAACATATAATTACACATTGCATAGATAAAGTAAAGTGTTAGTACATAACAATAATCCATAAAATATCACAAATCATAAGTACTGAAATACTGTAAATAAAGTATGCATCCCATATCCAGATAAAGCATGAAATAATGTCATATAAGTCTGAAGAACACATAATGGTAATGTATCCGCTGAAAGTAAACAATAGTAAAATTTGTGTCTAATAAGTTCAATCGAGGAGGGGTACTACATTCTCCCCCCCCAAAATAGGCTTACTCCTGGAAGCCTAAAACAGATAAGAATAGAGTTCTCTCATCTTCGCTGCATCCTCCCAAGTCACCGAAGTCTCATCATTTGGGTCCCATAGGACCCTTACCTGGTCGATGGTATGACCCCTAAGGGTCAAATCTTGACGCTGAAGAATGTGCACGGGCTCCATGGAAAGTTGCCTGTCCTCAATCTGCAAAGCGTTCCAATCAAGAACATGTGTCACATCAGGATGATAAGGTCAAAGAACTGAAACATGAAAGACATCATGGATGCGGGATAGAATCAGTGGCAAGGTAAACCGGTAGGCAATAGGTCCTATCCTCTCAAGGATCACAAAAGGGCCAACAAAATGAGGCACCAACTTAGAACCCTTTCCATAACGGATTGAACTCTTCCGTAGATGCACTCTCAAGAACACATGGTCGCTAATAGAAAACTGACGATCTACCCTATGAGCATCTGCATACTTCTTCTGCATATCCTATGCAGCTACCAAATTCTCACAAATCTGCTCAACCTTCTTCTCCATCTCTCAAAGAATATCTGGTCCTATATGCATCTTGTCCTCTAGCCAATCCCAACTCAAAGGAGTATGGCAAGGATGACCATACAATCCCTAGAAGGGGGACATACCTATGGATCTATGATATCCATTATTATAAGCAAAATCCACTAGATAAATATAATCCTCCCAGCATGACTGTTGATCCATAACATACATGCAAAGCATGTCCTCCAAAACTTGATTCACTCGCTCGGTCTGACTATCTGTCTCTCGATGATAAGCTGAACTAAAGTTCAACTGAGTTCCCAATGCATGCTGAAGAGAGGTCCACAAGGTTGAGGTAAAAATAGCGTCTCTATCAAAAATAATCTACCTTGGGATCCCATGTAATCTCACCACATCTTCCAAAAAAACTTGAGCCACCACTATTCTTATATAGGAAGCTCGAATAGGAACAAAATGAGCAACCTTGGTCAATCTATCAACAATGACCATGATGACATAATGACGATGCAAAGAGACAGGCAACCCAACAATGAAATCCATGGAAATGATATCCCATTTCCAATCCGGTACCAAATTAGGCTATAAAAGCCCTACCAGGTGCTAATGCTCTGCCTTCACCCACTGACACTCTAAACAATTTGACATAAAATCAGCAATATCGCGTTGACAACTCAATGATGAACATTGAGTACCAAACTGATACTAAGAGGGGGGGTAAATCAGTACAGACACAAAAACTTTTCCTAAACCAGTTTGACTGCAAACAGTGCACTTGACAAACAAACACTAATACCGGCCTAAACCAGATTACTACCAATTAAACATAACGAGACTGTGAAAGACATAAACCAGCAACACTTAGCTTTTCATACAATCTACTCCCTCATTTCCACTTCATCCTTATGCATAAACAGATAATCTATCATCAAAGATACAATAATTTACCAGAACAACATGATTCACCACTAAACAGGAAATAACAAAACATCACATGAAAGAGGCATCACACATGACACACATATTTTTCACATGGAAACCCAACTGGTAAAAACCACGGTGGGGATGAATACCCACAAGCTATTTTTAAACTCTTTAGAAGTTCGCTCTGTTAGGATCCTAGTCCGGTTAAAGACTGTTACAATAGGTTCTGTTAGGAACCGATCCTGTTAGGGATCACCCGGTTAAGGGATGGCTAGCATACTCGGTTAAGGGTTAAACCCTGTTAAAGGTTACCTTGTTAGAGGATTTTATGAAATCAATAGCTTTGAGTCACCCTATTAAAGGTTACCTTGTTAGAGGATTTTATGAACTCAATAGCTTTGAGTCACCCTGTTAAAGGATTTATAGCAAGTTGGTTAAAGCTACCCTATTAAGGGATTTTCCAACTGTTGAAGTGATTAGAGATCAATAGGTATTACAATGATCTAGTAATAGCACTCAATGCTAATGAAGATCCATTTTTGTTCCTTCCTTCTGCACACACACTTTGCAGGTATCAATTCTCTTATTTGGTCTAGCAAGAATCATATATCTCTGCACTTAGATACACACACAACATTTGCCAACAACCTCAACATGAAACACATCATCGACCTTATAGGAAACAGATAGGTCAGTAGCATAAACCCTAAACCCTAAGCATTTAGGTTGAGCAATTCAGTCAATTCAATCCTAACCATTGAACACTTTTCATTTGAATACAATACTTTTGAACAGATCTCAATACATTCTCCATCATTCGTTCTTCACCACTTCATGGAGGCAATAACCCATCATGTGTTCTCCACCATTTATAGAGACTACACACATCCTCGAGGTAGATAGAATCAATCTCCTTCATGCAAGATCCTTCATGCACATGAGGCTGACGTGGAAACATGATCTAATCTTTATTACAATGCTAACTCATCACACAATATCATTAGTTGAATCACACAGGCTCAAAACACTTCAACTAGAAACCCTGAGGCTGGGACTACCAACTGGTAGTCATACCATATTAAACCTTGATAGAAAACATTCCATATACCAGTTCACTTAGACAAATGTACCGCTTCACCTTTTGCACATTTACCTGTTCAGAACATTATACTGGTTCACTTTGCCAGTTGCTTAACTTTAATAAACCAGTTCACTCTTCAACATATTACCGGTTCTCTCTTCAGCATATTGACATCAATGACAACACAATATCATCATGTCAACATACTCTACACATATGCCAACACGCATTTCATACCAACCCAATGATAAATCTGTCGAAGATCTGCATGCATCTTCTTAACACCTGGATGTGCCGAATAAGGCGCACGATGGGCCCTAGTCATGATCAAAATGTGAAGACCCTCTAAAGGAGGTACATAGATCCATCCAAGGTGATGAAGAAGTCCATCTGCATCAAGGTTATATCCAGAAAATCTACCCTCTAAAGGCCTTCTGGACTCCATCACGGCTCTAACATCCTAATACCAACTATCCTGAGGAAGAACTCCAAGAATTCTCCCTCTCAAGTCTACTCCAAGGGACAATGTTGTAACTTCATGCCGCCTACGACTCAAAGCATTTTCCACCACATTCTCTTTCCCTTGAATATAATGAACCTCAAAACCATACTCGTAGAGGAATTCCATCAATCTTTGCTATCGAGCATTCAAGTTTGATTGCATGAAGATATACTGCAAACTGTGGTGATCACTATGTAGCTCAAACCGATGCCCTAACAGAAAATGCTACCATTTAACCAAAGCATGCACTACAACTAACAACTCCAAATCATGAACTGGATAGTTCAACTTGTGGTTCTTGATTTTGTGAGACTCATAGGCAACCAAATGTCCATCCTGGATAAGCACTGCACCTATACCTTCTAAAGAGGCATCTATGCATACCATAAAATCTCTAGATGGATCAGGAACTACCAAAATTAGAGCACTGACAAGGAGTTCCTTCAAGGTACAAAAAGCTGACTCACATTGCTCTGACCAAACAAACTTCTTCCCTTTCCTTTGAAGAGAAGTAATCAGGTGACCTATCTGGAAAAATCCCTAAACAAAGCGATGGTAATAGCCGGCCAAACCCATAAAACTTTGAACTTCTGAACATTGGTCGGCACTGGCCAATCAACAATGGCTTGGATCTTTGAAGGATCCATGGATACACCTTCTCCCAAAACCACATGACCAAGATAGTTCACCTCTAACTAGAAGAAGTCACACTTCACCAAATTGGCATAAAGGTACTTCTCTCTGAAACACTGTAATGCCTATCGTAAGTGACCCTCATGATCTTCCATAGATCTAGAATAAATCACTGTGTCATCCAAGAACAAAAGGACAAAATGATCAAGGTAGGTATAGAAAACCCCATTCATGAGGCTCATGAAAACTGAAGGCGCATTCGTCAACCCAAATGGCACCACTGTGAACTCATAGTGACCATAACGAGTATGAAACGTTGTCTTATGAATGTCTGCATCCTGAATATGTAACTGATGATACCCAGATTTCAGATCAATCTTAGAGAACACCTTGGCTCCCTTTACCTGATCGAAAAGATCATCTATACGAGGCAATGGATATCGATTTCGGATGGTTACCTTATTCAATTGTCGGTAATCAATGCATAACTGAAGAGAACCATCCTTCTTATTAACAAAGATAACACATGCACCCCAAGGAGAAACACTAGGACAAATGAACCCCTTGGCCAAGAATTCTTCCATCTGCATCTTCAACTCACTCAACTCCTGAGTAGTAATCCAATATGGACCTCTCGAAATATGTTCTGCACCAGGAACCAAGTTGATGCAAAAGCTTATGTCTCACTTTGGAGGCATACCAAGAATATCCAATGGAAACACATGAGCATACTCTTGAAGAATAGGGTGACCATCAAGAGTTATTTCTTGACTCTCTTTTCCATCCACATCCTCAAGAGTAACTACAAAAAGTTGACACCCTTTACACATACATTGCTTAAGTTGCATAGCGAAAATCATATGTAGGGATATCGGTCTCTGAACTCCAACAATATCCACTTCCCTACCAAGGTCATCTAAACACTCCACTATCTTCTTATGGCAATATACACGAGAACTGTGAGATGAAAGACAATCCATCCCAAAAACAACTCCATAAGAACCCAAACGAATGACCCAAAGGTCAACTGAAGTAGCTACGGTTCCTAGGCTCAACTCACAACTAGGAATAAAGGCATCTATGGAAACACACACACCTGTAGCCAACTCTACTTGCCACCTATTTGCCTACTTAGTAGATGCAAGTCCACACCACTCCATAATGAATGAAGAAATGAAAGAATCCAAAGCACCAGAATCAAAAAGTACAAAGATAGGAATTCCACACAACACACTTGTTGCCTCAATAATTGTACCTTGATGATCAGCTTGGCAGTCATCCACCACTGCAAAGACCCTATGGGATCTACCTACATCTCCCACTATAGGCTCTGATGCTGCTAGCCTATGACTACATGTCTGG
The DNA here is from genome assembly GCF_030272615.1 of Cryptomeria japonica. NCBI lineage: Eukaryota > Viridiplantae > Streptophyta > Pinopsida > Cupressales > Cupressaceae > Cryptomeria > Cryptomeria japonica. Next base: position 214,935,535 of record NC_081406.1, on the reverse strand, counting down.
TGAGAATGCTGAGGGCACTGAGCGGCTATGTGACCAAACTACCCACAAGAGAAGCAAGCTCCCTTACCTGGTCCCCTACTTCCCATCGGCCCACTGGACTTCTGGAAGCTTCCCCTACTAGGGGTGTGAGATGCACCCTAAGAGGACTTCCCTGAAGGACCTTGTCTGCTCCTCTGCTAGTTCTTATTCTTCCTATGCTAAGAATTGCCACCCTATTGGCCCTGGAACTATTTTGGTCTCGACGACTGATGTTGTTGTTGTTGTCCACCCTTAGTGGGTGCCTGAGGACTCCTAAACGGTGCAGCTGGCTGGGACTGGTTCCCACAAATTCTGGGCCCACTGAAAGATACACTCCCAATCTACACTCCTGACTGACCACCATGTGCATGGCTAAGGTTTTGATCTACCAACCTAGCTTTCTCCAAGGCCACCTCAACTGAAGCTGGCTCAAACACTCCCACTCCTCCACTGATGCGGTCATTTAGACCCCTCAAGAAGTAGTGAACAAGCATTGCCTCATCGTTACCAATTTTAGCATACTGTTTAAGCTCATAGAACCTGTGCTCAAACTGGTCTACTAACAAACCATACTGACACAGAGCGTAGAACTCATCTGCTCGAGTCTGCCTCCACTTGGGTAAGAGAAATTGTGCCATGAATCTCTCCAGAAATATCTCCCATGATATGGTGTTAATGCACACACTGATCTTCTCCTCCTCTAATCTCCACTAGATCAAAGCAAAACTATCGAGACGCATGATAGCACATCTCACCCTCGTGTTGTTGCTATATGGAAACATGGCAAAACACCAATCCAAACTGATAAGTTAGGTCTCTACCTCGAGACCAATATCCTTACCATCAAAGAAGGGAGGGTTGGACCTCATCAAGTCCCTTATGTGACCCATGGGAGCTAGATCTCAGTCAGCTAGGATCTCCCTCCTCTTGGGTGATCTCTCTCTCTCTCTCTCTCTCTCTCTCTCTCTCTCTCTCTCTCTCTCTCTCTCCCTCCTTTGGAACCTGCCGATGTGACTCCTCAACCTGAGCATGAATAGGCTAATCAACCTCAAGCCTAGGGCCTAACCTGGCCAGAACCTCTTGAAACATCTATCTCAGCTCTTCCCTTTTGAGAACCTACTCTCCTACATGTTGTGAATCCTGATGAACAAACTATTCTAACTCGACACTCATATGCATGGGTGGTGGTGAAGGGCTATGATGGTTAGAACCTCATCCCCATCATCCACCTCTTCCTCTATTGCGACCACCCATACGACCACCTCTCCTGGCTTTCCTAGCCATGACCTAACAATACAAAAGAGAAAACAGTTCAGATCTATGGCAAGGATAAAACAAGGGAAACACAAACATTAAGACCTAAGCAAAAAGGTCAAGCTGAATGGGATCACTACAGATCCAGAGTACCCGGTGTTGAAACTTGGACTCTGATACCAAATGTAATGCCCCACCAGGAACCCTAAAGGAAAACAACACATCTAGGCAACTAAAAGGTGAAATAATTTTTTTAAAGAGCAAGTGCATTAATTATCACATTGCACATTTATTAACACAACAGAAGCCTTAACCAAGGAAATCCTAAAGGGTTACCACCAAAGATTAATTCAAAACTAAAACAACTTCAAAGGTTAATTCAATTATCCATCTAATTAGGTAAACTCAATTGAAATTAATTGAACCATTCTTATAAACTGAATTCCATATTGAAAGATTTAAAGTGTTACAATATATTTACTTTCAAAGATTCATTTACACAAAAGAAGAAAGATAACTGAAATAGCATACATTCCATTGAATTAAGATTATAATATTCAATAATTACATGGCTTCCAATAATACAAATGAAATACATAGGTTACATAGTTTACTGAAACAATGACCACATGGTCTCGAAAGTACAATCATCATGAACATGAGTTGGTGCATGAATCATGAACATGAGTTGGTAAATGAATCACGAACCCAAAAACACCAATGAAGACGATCCTCATATGAAGGTATGAACAAGGATATCCCATGGAAGTGGCACTACCACCCGACCATGTGATCCCAAAGTGGAACCACCCCACCATGTTGGGATATAGCAGAAGAACCTCAAGCAAGCAAAACAAGACAAGTACAACAGTACAACATGACTCTGCAAAACCCATGTGACTCAACTCACAGACACTAGTGACCCTAAGGAGAGAGTGTCATCGCATGGATTAAGGTGGTTACCCTAGGTAGGCCTCCATAGGTCCTGGCCCCCATCCTGGGTTATCTTGGTAACCTCTCTCGAACCCCCTGCTCCATCTAAGCATCATGCAGACCCTAACAACCCCTTCATGAAGACATGGAGGAAATTTTTCCATTCCAGGCCTTCTCACAACATCCTAAGCCTATACAAGCACTCAACCATGTGTGAGACACATTATCCTATTAATATTTTAGCTACCCACCCTCTAATCAATTATTAGGTTATCACTTCTTAACTGACTTTTGAGGGGTTATCAACCCATCCACTTTGGGTGCAGCCCCTACTCGAAAGCCACTCTCTCTCATAGGACACTAACATGAATGGTCTCTCTACAAGAACTCTATGGTAAAACTGACAACCATATCTACTCCTAACAAACCACAGGTGAAGGATACACAACTCAATAACCCAGGATTGACCATTTGGAACATAACACACATTGGCTCACAACAACAAGATTACACAACAACACCTAGCCAAGGTGTATTAACAACCATTATGACATGACAACAACTTGAAATCAGAATTACAATGTAAATATGCTTTTACTAGAACTATCATTTAAACTAAAGATCCTATAACAAGCAATCTTTTTAAAACAATAAAAAGCACTAAATACTTGCAATTACATATATTCTAGAAAAATAGAAAATACAGCTTTATTGATTAAAAAAATAGCAAAGTTGTCATTTGTCCAATAAGGCTAAATTTAACCGCATAAAAATTAATCCCCTAACATATATTCATGATTAATTTAATACAAGAATCGAAATATATGCTTTTAAGAAGATAAAATAAATTCTGACTTAATTATATATATATACAATAATATAATATATGTATACGAGTATATATTCACTGAATATATATCATATATGTATATATATAACATAAAAATGAATTCCGAAACATAAATTTGCTGGAGCCACGAAACTCGAATCCTAACATTCTGGGCACAGGACAGGGAAGGCAAATTAATTGTTTGCCTATGATAGCTTTTGCTACCCTACGGTAGCACTACTACCTTACGGTATCAAGTACTACCGCACAGTAGCATTGCTACCTTACGGTGGCAGGTGCTACCGCACGGTAGCACTGCTACCGTATGGTAGCTCCTACCATTAGTAGCAAGCTACCACCCTCTCCCCTTTTTTTTATATTTTTTTTTAAAATTTAATAAAAATTTAAAATTTACAATACACTTTGAAATAACAAAAAAAATATTAAAACTTAATTTTTTTTTCTTTAATACCAATATAGTTTCTAAACAAGATTTTAACTGCTCATCAATAGAGCAGTGAACTAAAAAAATAAATAAATAAATAATTCCTTTTAAACTATAGAAAGAAATTTATTCACTGGTTAAAAAAAAATAACAATTACCCAAAACAAATTTCACATATTTTGTGACAAATAGAGACTTGTAAAAATGAGAAAAGTTTTAAACCCAAAATCAATAGAGCCAAATTGATTGAACCTTTCCAAATAAATATGGCAACAAAAGAATGGAAAGGGAAATATAACTCTATTCCTCATTTCATTAAAATAAACTACCAGAAGAAAACATAGGCTAGAAGCACAAGAGGTTAATTCTAGCAAAATTTTGCCAGCATAACCCCTGTGATTTAAACTTGAAAACAAAACATTTAACCATAACCAAAATTAAAACTCAACCAGAAATGAAAGACACAGCCATATTCTATTTATTTTTAAAAAAAAAAATTTACAAATACACACCAGAAACTATAGAGAGGAAGAATATTTGATTTAATATATATATATAAATAAACAGGCAGAAGCTATCCAACCTTGGAAGCTTTCCTTGAAGATCTTGAGGAAGAGCTCATGCAACTAGATCCTTATTTCCCCAACATGCATCCAAGAAATTTTAAAAATTTCTTCCCATAGACTATTGTCTCCTTCCCGTTAACCCCCAAAAATATATTTAACCTAAACATTTTTAGGTTGAAAATATTTTCCTCTCCCAAAATATAATATTCCAATTCAAAGTAAAAGGATTTTATTTTATTTTCTAATTCCTACAAAAAACAAATGAAAATGCAATTTCCCAAAAATCATTACTTTCCTTCTTTTTTTTTCTTTTTTTTTCTCATGCCCATTTAATTAACTTTCTAAAAAAATATTTAAGGAAAGTAAATCAACTTTATTTTATTTATTTCTAATTTATTTTTAAAATCTAGAGAACAATAAATGCATTTAATTTTATTTATTTTCCCACTAAAGTTTAAATAAAATTATATTTCTAAAATAATGCAATTTGCAAACTAATTAAGGATAGTAATTTTAGTTTTAAAATCTAGAGAACAATAAATACAATTAATTTATTTTCTACTGAATTTAAATAAAATTATATTTCTAATATAATGCACTTTGCAATTAAATTTAATTACTTCACTTAATTAATTAAATTCGTAATCACTAAAACATTATAATTCATAAATTAAATATGCTAACTATAAGGTGATGCCATTAACTCAAATAATCAATCTAATCTACTAGGGCACACAAACTGAGAAGACCCAAACAAAGACTCTGAAAAGTCAAACAAACAAAACTCGAAGGCCGAAAATACAGAAAAGATGACCAACTGACGACACTTATAAGAGTGTAACTGGGGTAAAATTAGGGTCAACCACTATCTCCTCCACTCCCATCGGACAAATAAGGCATGCTTAGACCTATGAAGCCAGGTGGAGATGATACCTCATACTTGCCCGATACTTGTACCTCCAATGTCCTGCATCATCGAACCAAACATGCATATATACAAATATAGAATACATAGTACACACATCGATGAAGGAGAATCATGACGTTCCCTGTCTCAGTGGAGTGAGTGAAGGAAAATCATCCCCTCCCATCCAATACAATTGTAGACACGCAACATATAATTACACATTGCATAGAGAAAGTAAAGTGTTAGTACATAACAATAATCCATAAAATACCACAAATCACAAGTACTGAAATACTATAAATAAAGTATGCATCTCATATCCAGATAAAGCATGAAATAATGTCATATAAGTCTGAATAACACATAATGGTAATGTATCCACTGAAAGTAAATAATAGTAAAATATGAATCTAATAAGTTCAATTGAGGAGGGGTACTACAAAGTAAATATGAAAGAAAAACACCTTTTAAATGTTTTTCATGTAATAAGATTGGTCATTTTGCATCTAGATGTCCTGAAAGGAATGCAAGGTTTGAGGAAAGAGTTAAGAAATCATTTAAGCCTAACCAGAATAAATATAGATTCAAGAAAAGTAAACAATACTACACAGTGGATGAGGAAGGAGTAATTGATGACTCTGGAGATGAACAGACAAAAGACCCTTCTAGTGGATCCAGCAATGGAAAGGAATGGTTGTTCTATACTTTAAAGGGAGATGAACCAGAAATGGTTATCATAAATGAAGAAAAAGCCCTAGCAGAAAAAGTTCAAGATAAGGATGAATGGGTAATTGATAGTGGATTCTCACATCATATGACTAGAGATAAAGGGAAATTTGTGTCCCTGCAAGAATACAATGGCGGCCAAGTCAGATTTGTAATGACAAAGCATGCATGATCAGAGGTAGAGGTATTATTTCTTTGGATGGTAAGCATAACACTAATAATGTGTATTATGTAGAAGGTTTAAAGCATAATCTTTTTAGTGTTGGTCAATTGGTGTACAAGGGTTTCCAACATCATTTTAAAGATAGAAAATGAAAAACCATTAACAAGACTAGTTTGGAGATCGCAACTGGTATTCAGACTGGAGGTAATATCTTGCACTTGAACACTAGTAATAAGACATGTTTGATTGCTCATATGGATGAGAGTTGGTTATGGCATAAGAGGTTGTGTCATGTTAATTTTGATTATACTGTTAAGATCAGTTCAACTAAGGCAGTTAGAGATGTACCTAAGATTATAAAGCCTCATAATTTGGTATGTAAGGAATGTCAATTGGGAAAGAAAGTTAGAAGTTATTTTAAGAGCATACATAATAAATCTAATGATGTACTTGATTTGATTCACACTGACTTATGTGGTCCAACAAGGACTAGAATCTTTCAAGGTGATAGGTATTTCATGTTGATTATTGATGACTATTCTAGGATGATGGTGATTTTTCTTAAGGACAAGCTGAAGCTTTTGAGAAAGTCAAGATCTTTAGAGAAAAGGTTGAAATAGAAACTGGATTGAAATTCAAATGTTTAAGATTAGATCATGGCGGTGAGTTCACTTCTCATGAATTTAACAGTTATTGTGAGACAAATGGAATCAGGAGACAATTATTTGCACCTAGGACTCCTTAGTGGAAATAAAGAACATAACCATTTTGGATGCGGCAAGATCTATGATGATGGAAGCCAAATTGCCTCATATCTACTGGAGAGAAGTAGTGATTACAATAGTCTACACATTCAACAGAGTTTACATCAAAGGTAAAACTGGTAAGACCCCTTAGGAATTATGGTTTGGACATACACCTACTGTTAAGTATTTTAGAATTTTTGGAAGTAAATGCTATATCAGAAGAGATGATTCAATTGGAAAGATTGATCCTAGATGTGATGAAGGGATATTTCTTGGTTATTCAATTCAAATCAAAGCATATAGATGTTATAACAAAATATTATAGAAAATTGTGGAGAGTGCTAATGTGAAAGTGGATGAGCAGTACATAAATCATTCTATATCATAAGACAAGGAACCGGTAGTGAAAATGATCATAACTAAACCAACAATGCCTCAATTGGTATAGGAAACTAAGACTGTTACACCGACACAATCAGAAAATTCAACTGTGATTGATGATCACAACAATGAACCTGAAGTTCAGAAGACACCAAGGTATGTAAGATTAAATCATTCATTGGAAATAGGAATAGGGGAGTTATGACAAGAAGAAAACTAGAAAATGAAGACATATGTCTTATTTCTCAAGTTTAACCGATATTTGTTATTGAAGCTTGTAAGGATGAACATTGGTTAAAGGCTATGGAAGATGAATTAGATTAGATAGAAAAGAATGAAACTTGGACTTTAGTTCCCCGACCTATAAATAAGAATGTTATTGGAGATAAATGGGTTTTTAGAAATAAATTGAATGAGGATGGTCAATTTGTAAGAAACAAGGCTAGATTGATTTGTAAAGGATATTCTAAAATGGAAGGAATTGATTATGGTGAGACATTTGTACCTGTAGCTAGAATTAAAGTTGTTAGACTATTTCTTGCCTATGCAGCTTATAAGAGCTATAAGGTTTATCAAATGGATGTTAAATGTGCATTTTTGAATTGTGAACTTGAAGAAGAAGTATACATTGAGCAACCTGATGGATTTTCACTGACAGATGATAAAGATATGGTTTGCATATTGAAGAAATCTTTATATGGATTGAAATAGGCTCCTAGAGCTTGGTATGCAAGGTTGGATAGATATCTTTTCAAGCTTGGTTTTATTAAAGGTAGTGTTGATAGTAACTTATATTATAAGATCACTGATAATGATATTCTGATTATTGAAGTATTTTTTGATGATATCATTTTTGGAGGAGAAGATAAATTGTGCATGGAATTTGCTAATAATATGACGAAAGAATTTGAAATGTCCATGATTGGTGAGATGAAATTTTTCTTAGGTTTGCAGATTACACAAATTGACAAAGGCATTTTTATCTATCAAACTAAGCATCTAAGGGAATTGCTAAAGAATTTTGGTATAGATGATTCCAAACCGGTAAGTACTCCTATGGTGACAAGTGAGAAATTATCTATCAAGGATAATTCTACATTGGTAAATCTAACAAGGTATAAGTGTTAGGAACCAGGAAGGACAACTAAGAAGGGGGGGTGAACCATTTGTCAATAAATTACAACTCAAAAAAAATTATTCCAACTTAAAACTTAGTGTCGGTAAAACAAACTTAATGCCAGTAAAACAGATTAACAGTTATAGTAGTGTCGGTATAGCTTAATGCATGAAACAGAAAGAGAAACAACATCCACAATACGTGACATAGATATTTTGACATGGAAATCCTGTAAGGAGAAAACTCACCATGGGAAACCTTACCCACAATTAGATGATACTACTAAAAATAGTAAGTGTATACAAATGGGTTTTGCACATGTAGAAAGGCCAATTGCATAGAGCTCACTGCTCAATCACAAAATAGGAGTCATACTGACTACAATTGGATGGTTAAATCCAATAACAATGTACTACTTCAGAATAGCATCTGCATTGTTGGATTCAATACCGGTTTCAACTCTGACCATGAGTGCCAAACACCTTCATAACTGATGGGGTTTACCTAGCCTGCTTAGCACTCCACCTAGTTGGTCTTGCTCAATTTTGCCAACTCACCAGGCCTATTTGCACTCTAGACATCCAATTCCTTCTCAATCTCTTCTAGTACTTGATTCTTGACCTTACTAAGGTGTTTGCTTCAGGTTTTTTGGCTAGGAACCCTATCAATTCACTATGCTTCTCAGGTGCTCAATTCTGGCCTCTTGGCTTCAACTTGTCAAAATGACCTCCAACTATTGTGAGAGGATGCAGAGGTGTAGAGAGGTCTTCTAACATGTTTTTAGTGAATTTGGGGTTCATTAGTGTTTTGCAACCTTGAGGTTTATTACCGATTTCAAAATCTTGTCTAGAAAAGGGCTACAAGGAATTAGGCCTAATTAGGCCTCCAAATCCAGTTTTATAGGGCTTGGGTGAAAAAGATTCGAAGGACCCCCAAATAAGTTTGAATTTTCTTCAAATATAAAGCTATCCCTAAAGGATTTTTTTGGTTTTGGCCCCTGGTTTTACCGTAGAATGTATGAACCCCAAAATGAGGGTTTTGAAGGGTTTACAAGGCCTTTAACCGACAACGAATGAACAAATTAGGGTTTTGGTATTAAATGGATTTTTAAAAGCTTCTCCCTACATGGAAAAGTCTTCCCCAACTCCATTAACCCCTCCAAACTCTTAAATGGTGATTTGGCACACACCCCTGCACTTAACACTCCATTTTCACCTTATTTCCTCTAACTGGGTTGCTCCTGGACTCACCTAGAATAAGGTGACAGTCACATCAAACATCTTCTTCAGAAATTGAACCTGCATATTTACACTATAAAAAGAGTTTTCCATCATTTTCCAACAAGCCGTGATGGCGGCACGTGTGGAACTCATGGGGCAACCATATTTACAAGAAAATTGCTATTTACAAGCTAAAACTAGTTGTTTGCAGACTTGAACAAGAAAAACACCAAAGAAAAATAATTAAAAGACTCTAAAGTGAACCAAAAACTCAATAACACACATGAGTAACTCAATAAATTGCTGGATCAATGGATTCAATCCATATTCAATTGCCAAATGAGTAAAATCAAGCCAAAATGCTACCAACAAGACTAAAAATGAGTAGTTTCAGTTGTTGAACTCACATCACACACTTCTCCAACCTTGGTAAACATGAAAGAGAGGGTATATATAGGCTTCCCATGTGTGCAGTCCTCCTAGGGTGTTAAACAATCCTTAACTCCAACGCTAACCAATTCAGGACAAAATTTGTCATGACAACTTTCAAAAGTTGTCATGACAGCTTTTTACAACTTTGCAACTTTTGCACTTTTGGTCTCTCCAACTTATAAGACCTACTCCAAATCATCATAAATGACCTTTGAAACATTTCTAATACCTATTTAACCCTCCCTAATTCTCATGCCAAGTTTTGACACTTTTGACCATCAAAAAGGTCAATTGGCTACTCAAACTCACTATTTACACAAAAATGCAAACCTAAGTAGGATGAACACAACCTAGGCCTACATTGACACAAAATGCTAACTCTTGGAACCTCTTGGAGTACTTATTCATAACTGACTTGGCTAGGGTCAGTACAAGCCAAAATTGTAAAACTAAATTGCCTAAGTCCTAGGTGCTCCTACACCATTCTCCCAAACAAAAGAAGATCATGTCACCTCTTTGGGAATTGGATTTTGATTAATCCCAATATTCTTAAACTATTTCTCCATCACCCATGTCACTTTAGCATCATCCATACCCTATCATTTGATTAGGTTCTCCCAATAGACTTGATGCCTTGTCTTCTTAGCGATCCTTGAACTCAACACCTTCTCAGCCTTTGGATTTGGTTTGGCTGGTAACTGAAGGTTGCTTACATCAACTAAAACCTCTAAGTGACTACAATATGAACATTGAACCGGTCCCTTGTATGCAACTAAGTCTGCTATATTGAAAACCAGTGACAAGCCTATGTCACTAGGTAGATCCACCTTGTAGGCATTTTCTCCATACTTGGCTAGAATGGCACATGGACCTATCCTCCTCATTTGTAACTTGTTTGGCACTCCTTGTTGTAGCCTTGCTTTGTTCAAGTGTACCTTGACAAGATCTCCTACTTGAAATTGGAGGTTCTTCCTCTTTTCATCAACTTTTTGTTTGAGCTTGCTTGTGTTCTCCACCAATTCTTGTCTAATTGAATCATGGACTTCCTTGATTGATTGAGCAAATTCCTCTGCATATCGACTTCCTGCTGCTACACTTCCTAAGTCTCTTAACTCCAAAATGCCTCTTGGGTGCACACCATAGACCACTTCAAAAGGGCTCTTACCAATAGTCCTATTTATGGTGTCATTGTATGCATATTCACCTTGTGAGAGTACTTGATCCCATGTTTTTCCATATTCCTTAGTAAGGCACCTTAACAAGTTTCCCAAGCTCCTATTCACCACTTCGGTCTACCCATCTATTTGAGGATGGTAGGCTGATCTAAAAGAGAGGTTGGTGCCAAGCTTCTGCCATAGTGTCTTCAAAAAATGACTCATAAATTTTGAGTCCCTATCTGAAACAATGCTCATGGGTAAACCATGTATCCTCACTACCTCTTTGAAGAACAATTGAGCAATTTGGCATGCATCATGAGTAGTCTTGCAAGGCACAAAGTGAGCCTTTTTGCTAAACCTGTCCATAATGACATAAATGTTGTCATATCCCTACTTTTTGCTTGGTAAACCTACTACAAAGTCCATGCTAATGCATTCCCAAGGTCTATTTGGTATGGGAAGAGGTTAGTACAATCTATAATTTGTTGAAGTACCCTTGGATTTTTGGCAAACTATGCAAGTCTTCACATATTTCTTCACATCTTGACTCATCCTTGGCCAGTAATAGTATCTTTGAACCAAATCTTGAGCCTTATTGACTCCAAAATGTCCACTAAGGCTGCCATTATGCTTCTCTTGAATAATGTTTTCTCTCATTGAGCCTCTAGGCACACAAAGTTGTCCACCTTTGAACAATAGTCCATTTTGCAAAGTAAAATCAGAATGCTCACTATGAAGTGATTTTGATATTCCTTACACACATTGTAGGAATTTGAGAAGTCTTCACCCTCTGGGTAAAAGTCTCTAAAACTATCCACACCTATGCTTCTCAATTGGATTTCTTGTACTGTCAAAAGTCTTCTACTCAATGCATCAGCTACCCAGTTTAACTACCCTTTCTTGTGCCTAATGGTGAATGTATAGACCTGCATATACTCCACCCATTTCATGTGTTTATGACTAAGTTTATCTTGTGAGTTTAGGAAACTCAAAGCTTGGTTGTCCATATAGACCACAAATTCTTTAGGGAGGAGATAGTGTCTCCACTTCCTCAATGACTGCACTAAATCATACAACACAAGATCATAAGAGGAGTACTTCCTCTTGGCATCACTTAGCTTCTCACTATGGAAAGCTATTGGTCTGTCTTCTTGGCTTAGGATAGCACCTACTGCAACATTTCTTGCATCACATTCTACAATGAAAAGTTTCTCAAAACTAGGCAACACTAGTACCGGTTGGGTAGCTATCTTCTCCTTTAAGGTTTCAAAACCTTTGTTTGTTGCTTCACCTCATTGAAACTTTGCCTTTACTCCACCTCTAATGGTCTCTAATATGGGTGCACATATAGCACTGAACTGCCTAATGAACTTCTTGTAGTACTAAGCTAGTCCATGGAAGCTTCTCACCCCTATTGTTGTCTGAGGAGTAGGCCAATTTACAATGGCTTCAACCTTGCTTGGATCCATCTTGAGTTTTTATTGAGATGACACAAACCCAAGGTAAACCAGCTCCTTCTTGACAAACTCAAACTTATCCAAATTCATGGTTAGCTTTTCATCATACAATCTTTGTAATACATCTTGCAAATGATTAATGTGATCTGCCCTATCTTTACTGAAAATCAGAATATCATCAAGACATACTACCACAAATTTACCTATGAAGTCCTTCATCACCTCATTCATGAGTCTCATGAATGTTCTTGGAGCATCAGATAAGCCAAATGGCATTACAAGCCACTCATAAAGACCCTCAGTAGTCTTGAATGCATTTTTCCATTCATCACCCTCCTTAATCCTAATTTGATGATAGCCACTCTTAAGGTCAATCTTGGTAAAGTACTTGGCTTCCCCTAAACAATCCATTAGGTCTTCTATTCTAGGAATAGGGAACCTATATCTGATGGTGATCCTATTTATGGCTCTAGAATCTATACACAATCTCCAAGTACCACCTTTTTTTGGTGCCAACATAGTAGGGATAGCACAAGGGCTAATACTCTTCCTAATTAGGCCTTGGTCTAAGAGCTCTTGGATTTGCTTGGCAATTTCAACATTTTGTTGAGGAATCATTTTGTAGGCTACCTTATTAGGAAAGGATGCTCTAGGAATGAAGTCTATTTGATGGCTTATGGTTCTTTTAGGAGGTAGGGCGGCTAGTTGTCCTTCACTTACTATGCCTTTGAATTTCTTCAAAAAATATTGCACCTCTAATGGCAAATCTTGATGCTCTTTCTTGTATTCTTCTTTGGGCTTCATCACAAGTGAAAACCCTATACCTTAACCTTCCTCAAGTGTCTTTAAGAACTTTTTTTCACTCACCAAAAGAACATTTGGACCCGCTGCCCTTTTTTCACCTTCCTCAAAGATGGACCAAATCTTGAATGTGACTCCATCTTTCTTGAATGAGTATGCATTCTTGGCTCCATCATGGATATCTTGTCTATCGAATCACCATGGTCTTCCTAAAAGAGGATGGCATGCATCCATGGGTAGGACATCACACAATACCTTGTCCTTATACCTTCCAATGGTAAAATCTGCCCATGCTTGCTCATTAACTAGGACATGTTGACCTTTGTTCAACCAAGTGACTCTATAAGGATTGTTGTGAGGTATCCTTTGCAATTTGAACTTTCTCACTACCTCTTCTGAGACAATGTTGTCTATAGACCCTGAATCAATGATCACTTTGCACACTTTATCCAAAATCTTCCATTTGATCCTAAATAAGGACCTTCTTTGGCTAGGCTCTTCTCTGACCAGTTCTTTGATCAAAGTTCTCCTTATCATCAAGTTCTCACCTACTTCGGACTCTAAGGCAGCCTCTGAAGTCTTACTACTTGAAGAATATTCTTGGAGATAACTCACTCTTCTTTCACCACCATGTGACGATGATCCCTTCTCTGGACACCTATATGTTGGATGACCAAGTTGGTTACAATAGTAACACTTGATTGTTGCAAAGTAGGAGGAACCTCTTCCTTGTCCATTAGATCTTCCTCTAAAATCACTATTTGATCCCTTTCCTCTATTGAATCCTCCTCTACTGTTGCCACTCTCTTACTGCTCAATGAGTTTAGACTCTCCTTGTGTTCTTTGTTCTGAACTTCTTCCTCCAAAGCCTTCTCTATGGCCTCTATTGTCTTTTCCTCTACCTCTGCCCCTATTGTTGCTTGAGTCAGGTCTTCTTTTTAGTTTTTCCTCCACCTTAAGGGAAAGTTGAAAGGTTTGATGGACTATTCTTAGGCTCATTAGACTAATTTCTTCTTGGATGTTCCACTGTAGACCATTTAGGTACCTAGCAACCTTGAGAGTCTCTTCTTCCACTGCATGAGATCTAAGGATAACTTTGTGAAACTCCTTCATATAGCTACTAACATCAAGATCCTTTTGTCTTAATTTTTTTCTCTTCCAATGAATTTGCACTTCATAGTCATCAGGGAGATAGACTTCTTTGATTTTGACTACCATCCCTTTCCAAGAAGAGATGGGTACTTTGCCCATTTTCTTCCTCTCATCTTGTACAAATTGCCACCATGTGAGGGAAGCTCCTCTCATCCTTGACTTGGCTACCTTGACTCTCTGCGCTTCAGTTATGCCTTCACATTCAAAGTGGTTCTCCATACCTTCTATCCATTCTAGGACCACTTCTATCTCCATCTTACCAGTGAACAATGGCAACCCTTCTAGTGATTTGCCACTCAAGGACTTCAATACCTTCAAGAAAGGTTATTTCTCTAGGATAGGATTAGGTATCTTGTCTATCTCTAACACTTCTTTACCATTCCCTTCTACTCCTTCCACCTTTAACAACACTTCACCAGCCTTGGTTTCAATTGCCCCAAGCTTACTCTCCATTCAATCAATTTCTCTTTCAGGAGTCTATTCTCCTCCTCCTGATCATCCACTTTCTTGGCCAACTCTACATTGGTCACCATGATATTGTCTCCTATAGATTCCACTAAGGACATCAACTCTTCTAAACCAAATCTTATAAGCTCTGATACCAATTTGATGGAGTTTACCAAGCCTGCTCAACACTCCACCTAGTTGGTGTTGCTCAATTCCACCAACTCACCAGGCCTAGTTTCACTCTAGACCTCCATGTCCTTCTCAATATCTTCTAGGGCTTGATTCTTTACCTTAATAAGGTGTTTTCTTCAGGTGTTTTGGTTAGGAACCCTATCAATTCATTGTGCTTCTCAGGTGCTCAATTCTGGGCTCTTGGCTTCAACTTGTCAAAATGACCTCCAACTGTTATGAGAGGATGCAGAGGTGTAGAGAGGTCTTCTAACATTTTTTTATTGAATTTTGGGGTCCATTAGTTGTTTGCAACCTTGAGGTTTCTTACCGGTTTCAAAATCTTGCCTAGAAAAGGGCTACAAGGAATTAGGCCTAATTAGGCCTCCAAATCCGGTTTTCTAGGGCTTGGGTGAAAATGATTCAAAGGACCCCCAAATAAGTTTTCATTTTATTCAAAGATACACCTATCCCTAAAGGATTTTTGAGGTTTTGGCCCCTATTTTCACCGTAGAATGTATGAACCCCAAAATGAGGGTTTTGTAGGGTTTACAAGGCCTTTAACTGGCAGTGAATGAACAAATTGGGGTTTTTGTATTAAATGGATTTTTCAAAGCTTCTCTCTACATGGAAAAGTATTCCCCAACTCCATGAACCCCTCCAAACTCTAAAATGGTGATTTGGCACACACCCCTACACTTAACACTCTATTTTCACCTTCTTTCCTCTAACCGGGTTGCTCCTAGACTCACCTAGAATAAGGTGACAGTCACATCAAAGCTCTTCTCCAGCACTTGAATCTACATATGTACACTATACAGAGGTTTTCCCATCATGTTCCAGCAAGACGTGATGGCAGCACATGTGGAAGTCATGGGGCAACCATATTTACAAGAAAATTGCTATTTACAAGCCAAAACTAGCTCTTTGCAAACTTGAACAAGAAAAACACCAAAGAATAGTAACTACAAGACTCTAAAATGAACCAAAAACTCAATAACACATAGGAGTAGCTCAATCCATTTTTGGATCAATGGATTCAATCCATATTCAATTGCCAAATGAGTAAAATCAAGCCAAAATGCTGCCAACAAGATAGAGAATGAGTAGTTTTAGTTGTTGAACTTACATTATACACTTCTCTAACCTTGGTAAAAATGAAAGAGATGGTATATATAGGTTTCCCACATGTGGAGTTCTCCTAGGGCATTAAAGAATCCCTAACTCCAATGCTAACCAATTCAGGACAAAAGTTGTCATGACAACTATTTGCAACTTTGCAACTTTTGCACTTTTGGTCTCTCCAACTTATAAGACCTGCTCCAAATCATCATAAATGAACTTTCAAAAATTTCTAAGACCTATTTAACCCTACCTAATTCTCATGCCAAGTTTTGATGCTTTTGACCATCAAAAAGGTCAATTGGCTACTCAAACTCACTATTTACACAAAAAAGCAAACCTAAGTAGGATGAACACAATGTAGGCCTACATTAACACAAAATGCTAACTCTTGGACCCTCTTGGAGTCCTTATTCATCACTTACTTGGCTAGGGTCAATATCGTTGGCATATGCACACTCCAATGAGACATTGTAGGTTATTGAAGGTTTTGTCATTGATGGCAACCTTGCAATCCTATGGCACCGGCATCAACAAATCACACTCAGGACACTGGCACCAGCACAAAGAAAGGAAGTATACTGGTACAGAGGCCGACAAGATTTTTTTATATTATATTTTGAATATTATTGTAAAAACTTTGTAAGCCAACTTGGAAAATTGTAAAATGACTCTTATATATAAAACAAATCATTGTAAACATTTTGTAAGTGAAGGAAAAGAAAAAAAATATAAGGCAGACCTATTATGCGAAATATAGGCTAAAAGGTTTATGTTAGAAGTAGAGCAGCAACCGGTACTAGATCTGGCATTATAGATGCTATTGTAAAGCAGTACAAGATATTGGATTTGTATAATCCACATTGTAAGTCAGTGAGACTTCCCATTGAGCAGTGAGCTCTAGGCAGTTGGCCTTCCTGCATGTGCAGGCCCCTATGTAAGTAATATTCTCTTATTGGCTAGTGAGTGAATATTGTGGGTCACAAATCCCACCGAGGTTTTTCCCACATCAGGTTTCCTTGTATAATCCTTGTGTTATGGTGTGCTTTTCATGTGGATGTTCTTGATTCTGTTTATTAAATTATTTCTTGCATACCGGTACTCTGTTATAATATGTTCTGCATGTTTTAAGTTAAGAAATTTTAATTACCGATTAGATACTGATTCACCCCCCCTCTCAGTATTTGTGGGATTCCTAACAAGTACAAGCCAAAATTGTAAAACTAAATTGCCTAAGTCCTAGGTGCTCCTGTAGCAATAACCTTTCTTTCAACCTTTAGATAATATCTGCGTGATTCGCACAAGGATCTATTTATTTTCGGTCTTCACAATGATCTTCAATATTCGTACACACTCATAATATCTGATCTTCAATAAGAACTTACAATCATTTATATAAAACCTAAGACCTTAACATGAGGTTGGCTCACTAAAGATATTACAATTAAATCAATTAGAAAATAAGTCTTGATGTGATACAATATGTCGGCCTTAATACATTTACACATTATCCAATCAATAAACCATTTCCAAAACATGTCATGTTGATCTAGAACATAATATCTGGTACCTATCCATAACCTAGACCTATCTGCCAGTAAAGGAAAATATGTGAACTTGATTAGACCAATAAGCAAAACACAAAATCCAAACATCCAATCCACATCTTCGACATAACCAAATGATCTCCAGATGATAACAAGTCATCATCAACTTCTGGTGAACCATATAACCTATCGATGAAGCATATATCGGTGACTGTGCATAAGCCACTAACCATACTAGAACCACAATGTGTTAGTTCAACAATAAACAAATATAACCAGAGTGCCAAATCAACAATGTAGACCTCCAAGAAGATAAGTGTTGACATTAATGACAAAACCAATGCAATACATGATGAAGTCATCCATAATACCAACAATCTCCCTCTTTGGCATTGATGGCAATGCTAGATGGAAAAACATCTAAGTGCCAATACACAGAATGCAAAATAGCAAAAAACCAACAATCTCAAAATAGATCAATACCAGAAATCAAAACCAAAAAATGCATCTCTCCACAAGTAAAATATTTTTCCATAGATATCTCTCCCCCTTTGACATCAAATGCCAAAGTAGTTAAGAATCAAAATCCAAACTTAACATACAACTATCTACTCCCCCTGAGAAGTAGCTCTCCTTCATCGAAGCTAGAAAAAGATTTTTTTGTTAGTCCTTGATGGTTTGATGCCAATCTTCATCATTCAAGTCTCTATCAGTGGGGAAATTACCCCAAGCTACTCTCTGAGATATTCAAATGTTTCCTTAGGCAAAGGCTTTGTAAGGATATCTGCAATTTGCTCTTTAGTATTCACATAAACCAGTGTCACTTCATTTGCTTCACATTCTCTTTTAGAAAATTGTATTTAATAGAAACATGCTTTGTCTTAGAGTAAAATACTGGATTCTTTGATATATCAATTGCTATTGAATTATCACAATAAATAATTATCGATTCTTTGCATTTTACCTTTATATCCTTCAAAATTTTCTTGATCCATAATACCTTAGTACAATTAATTGCTGCTCCAACATATTCTGATTCTGCTGTAGATAATGATGTACAAGTCTGCTTCTTATTGATCCATGAAATAAATCTTCTACCAAGAAAGAATGCATCGTCAGTGGTACTCTTTCTGCCATCTACATTTCCTGCCCAATTTGCATCTATATATACACATAACTCAAAATTATCATTCTTAGGATACCATAAACCAAGATTTGTTGTGCCTTGTAGGTACCAAAAAATTCTTTTTACTACTGATTCATGATTTTCTTTAGGATTACTTTGAAATATTGAAACAATACACATTGCATTCATTATATCAGGTCTGGTTGGTGTTAAATACAGTAATCCTCCAATCATAGATTTGTACCTTGTCGGATTTATAGGAGTTGAATTATCCTTTAATGTCAATTTATTTGTTGTGGTCATAGGAGTGGTTACTGATTTGGAGTTTTCCATACCAAATTTCTTCAAAAGTTCCTTCAAATATTTTGTTTGACATATGAATATACCTTTATTTGTTTGTGAAATCTGCAAACCTAGAATTTTTTCTATATCTCCAATCATAGATTTTTCAAACTCTTCATGCATCTTGTTAGCAAAGTACAACATAACTCTTCTTAACCTCCAAAAATGATATCATCCACAAATACTTCAATAACCAAAATGTCATCATTGGTAACTTTGTAATAGAAATTGTTGTCAGCATTACCTTTTGTGTATCCAAGCTTTAAAAGATATTTATCAAGTCTAGCATACCAAGCTCCAGGAGCTTGCTTCAATCCATATAAAGATTTCCTTAACTTGTAAACCATATCCTTATCTCTTGTTAATGAAAATCCATCAAGTTGTTCAATGTAAACTTCCTCCTCAAGATCTCCATTCAAAAATGCACATTTTACATCCATCCAATAAAATTTATAGTTTTTATGAGCTGCAAATGCAAGAAATAGTCTAACTGCTTCAATTCTAGCTACCGGTGCAAAGGTTTCATTATAATTGATTCCATTCTCTGTGAATAATCTTTACAAACTAATCTTTCTTTGTTTCTGATTACTTCACCATCCTCATTAAGTTTATTTCTATATACCCATTTAGTTCCAATTACATTTTTGTCTTTAGGCCAGGGAACTAATGTCCAAGTATTATTCTTTTCAATCTATTCTAATTCATCTTCCATTGCTTTTATCAAATGTTTATCCTGACATGCTTCAACAATTGATGTGGTTTCAACTTGAGAAATTAAACATACTTCTTCATTTGCCAATCTTCCTCTAGTCATAACACCTTGATTTTTATTTCCAATTATTTGATTCTCTGAATGATTCAATCTTACATACCTAGGTTTATTATGATTTACATTTATAGGCTATTGTTCTTCAGTCATAGTTTAATTTTCTGATGATGCCGGTGTGACTGGTTCTTCACTCTGTGCTGGTACAATCTGTATTAGTTCATTAATAATCATTTCTACTATCGATTCTATAGATCTTGAATCTCCTCTAAAATGTTCATCTATCTTCACATTAGTACTCTCAATGTTTTTTTGCAATCTTTTTGTTGCAAATGCACACTCCAATGAGACACTGTAGGTGATTGAAGGTTTTGTCATTGATGGAAACCTTACAATCCTATGACACCAACAAGGCAATCTACCAGCACTAGCAAGATCAGACTTTACACCAGCACACAGACCACCAGCACCGACAGTGAAAGGAAGCATACCGGCACAGAGGCCGACAAGAATTTTGTTTGTAAATTATTTTGTTAATTATTGTAAAATCATGGTAAGCCAACTTGGCAAGTTGTAAAATGACTCATATGTATAAGAGTTCATTATAGAGGAAGAAATAGAATGTAATGAGGAAAAATAAGGTAGACCTATTATGCGAATTATAGGTTAAGGGTTTATGTATGAAGCAGAGCTATAAACCGGTACTAGATCTGGCATAGTAGATGCTATTTTGAAGTAGTACAAGACATTGGATTTATATAATCCATTTTGTAAGTCAGTGAGACTTCCCATTTTGTAATTGAGCAGTGACCTCTAGGCACTTGGCCTTCCTGCATGTGCAGGCCCCTCTTGTAACAGTAATATTCTCTTATTGGCCAGTAAGTGAATATTGTGGGTTACAAATCCCACCGAGGTTTTTCCCACACCAGGTTTCCTCATTAAACTACTGTGTTATGGTGTGTTTTTCATGTGGTTGCTATTATCTCTATTTATTGCATTACTTTCTATTTACCGGTATACAGTATTAATATGTTCTACATGTTTTAAGTTAAGAAAATCATCAAACCAGTTAGATATTGATTCACCCCCCCCCTCTCAGTATCTGTGGGAATCCTAATAATTGGTATCAGAGCTTGGTCCTCTATTTTCAGAAGCCTAACAGCTTGAGGAAGATCTTGACACCTGTAGAGATGGAAAACTTGAAGCAATTAGAAGCAACTCTCTCAGACTATGATGCAAAAAAATTGGAAAATATCAAACTTGAAGATGATCTAAAAGATGCACAGGATATTATTCAAGCACTTCAAGAAAATGTTACCATTTCAAGAAACAAGAGAAGAGAACTTTGTGAAAAGATGCAAAATGAGAATGATGAAAAGGAAACTTTTAGTGACCTGATAATTAAGCTAAAACAAGAAAACATGACAACAAAAATGAGATGCAGGATATAACTATGAGATTTTGTGAAGAAATTGAAGATAGAAAGAAGAATGAAGAAGACTTGACTAGAAGACTGAATGATGCTGCAAATGAAAACACAAGACTTAGTTATGAAAATGATATGTTGAAGACAGATTTGATGCATGCACAGAATGACTCAAATGAACTCATGAGACAAAAAGGTATCTTGGAAGGAGAACTGGCTGCTATAAATCAACATAAAGAAAAATTCAAGAAAGCTAAGAAGAACTTGGTGACTTGTTGAAGAATCAAAAACCTAATGGTGACACTAATGGTCTTGGCTTTGAAACTGGTGAAAGCTCCAGTACTACAAACACACAGGATCATGGAAAACTGGTAAGACAACCTACTTCTTATAAATTTAATGGAAAATGATTTAACTATAATAAGAATGGCGATAGAGAAAATCAATGTAGATCTAGAAATTATCAAAATACCAATACACCCACCGGTCAATGTTTCAAATGCAACAAAATTGGTCATAATTCTGAAAATTGCAGAATGAATGTAGGATGTTATGTTTGTGGAAGATTTGGACACTTATCTAATCAATGCAGAACACAAACCGGCATAGGATATGGAAAAGATATTCAGAAAAATAATGTGACTTGTTATGCTTGTAACAAGACTGGACATATTGCTAAATTTTGTAGAAGCAAGTCCTCACTGGTAAATAACAAAGGTCCTAGTTTGAAAGGTAAAGAAAAAGTTGAAGAAGTTAAGTAGGAATTCTCAAAACAATGGATCAGGAAATCTGAACTAAATGTTGATAGGAATACTCCTCCATCGGTAGAACAGAGTAACACTCCACCAAGAGAGTAACACTTCACCGGCAGGAGAATCTTCATCTAATTGAAGAAAATTTCCTTGAGGGTTTAGCAATCAAATGTGAAACATGCTATTATTCCCTTGGTTGATGGTGAGAAGTTGAAATTACTTCTATATCGGTAGATAAGTTAAGTGATTACCTAACCGGTAAGCATTAAATGTGGTGGTTAGCAAAATTAACATTATAAATCAATGTTTTGGCTCCAATTTCATTTCACCAAGCATTCAAACAATCAAAGAGCATAAAAATTCCTAAGCAAAGACATTTCGAGCAAAGAAGCAAAGCAATTCAACAAGCAATATTTCCTAAGGCAGATAAAGGTATTTATATCCATGGCTTCTTCATCTGTTCCTAAATTCATAGCAAACCCTACTGTAGTCAAAGTGATTAAATGCCCTCGACCCATATTCCAGTTAGTTCTTGAAATTGCTAAGAAAGATGATAATGTTGGTGCATTTTCTCAAATCCTCAAAGGAGTAGTTTTTGCAGAAGACCCTAGAATGTACATTCATTTTCACATAGAAGAATTAGGTGATGAGGAAATCAAGAGCATGTATAAGACTATAATTTGTGATGATTCCGATAATGTGAAACCTGAACACAAAATAGTTCAAACCCTAGGATTCACTGAAATTCTCAGTATTCCAGATTTCCCTAAGGAAGTTATAAGGATAGTTTTAAGTAGAGTACATGGTGCATTCTTTTGGTTAGACTCAGTTCACAAAATCACTAAAGAGGCAGTCAAGGTTGTGATAGGGTTACCCTCCACCGGTAATAGACCTGATAAGACAAAGAAGGTCTCAAATGACCTGGTAATGAACCTAACAGGTGCAACATTTGACAAGAGATCTTTAAGAGTGAATGATGTAACTAACATCAATGTCAGATTCATTAGCATGATTTTAGGCTACAAAACCACACATGCAAATAGGTTAAATTTAGTCTCCAGCCTATGCATAAAGAGTGCCTATGATATGATCAAGGATAATGCAAAAATAGATGTGTGTGAATGGTTGAAAGATGAGCTTATTGATAATCTTGGAAAAATTAAGAAAGACAAAAAGGGGACATTTAGATTTGAAAACCTACTTGTCTATTTAATGCTGCACATAACAAAATAGGTACTCGATATCGGTAATAAGAATCTTAGTTTTGATATACCGGTAGGCAAACAATTGTCTGATTTACTAAATAACATGGGTGAAAATAGAGAAAAGAATATAAATGAGTACTTTCAGGCATTGAAGGCCTGAATGAATACTAGAGTCAGACTTTCACAAGCAATTGTAAATAAGTATAAGGATGAAATATTATTTGTTATTAAGAAAGATGAGATTTGGATGGAGGAAGTTATCCCAAGAACCATTTGGGTTACTAAAATGGGTTATGAAACCGATGACCACATAATTGAAACATATGCAAAAGCCCTTCTGGAAGCACCCAAGGAACCTAAAGAAGAGGTATTTGGTAGTGCTAAGACTATTGAGAATCAAATTCAATCTAAGAAAAGGGTAAAGAAGGTAGAAGCAACAGTAAGAAGAGGATCTAGGCAAGCAAAGGCTATCAAAGAAGATGTACTTAAACAAACCAGTATCACTGAAGATGAGTTAAAAACACTACAGCCAGAAACTCACCTTTCACCAGTAGTAACTTCTTCAGAAAGTGACATGCCAGTTGCATTTAAAAGAGTTTTGAGGAAAAGAGAACCTTCACCGGTATCTACACCTTCTCCTAGAAGAACTAGATAGAAACAACAGGCAGTAAGGCCCTCAGCTAAGAAGATAACTCCAAAGAAGAAGAAGTTAACACCCAAGAAGAAGATTTGACAAAACATTGCTCCAATTGACAAACTAATAGATGAAATAACAGAGGATGGACAGCTGAAAAACATCAACAAATTATATGATTCATTATCAGTTGATGACAAGGAGAAAGTTGAAAATAGTGTAATTCTACACTTGGACATTTACAAGAAATTTCTAATGCAAGTTGTAGATGAATTATCGACAGAACTGTTTAAAAGAATTGAAGCTAGAAGACAAGCTGTTGTAGAGCTTGATAAGAAAATGAAAATTGATAAACTACTTGTTGTTTATCCAGTCAACTCATCAAAAGAGATAGATGATCTAATCTTTGAGGCTAACCGGTCAGTATTTTCAACTGCACACCAGCATGTAGCACTTATGGTTGGTAGAGTAAATGAGGTAGCAGAGGAAACTGCCAATGCATGGGACATATTCCTTGTAGAGAAGGAAAAATAGGAAGAACATAGAAACCCCAAACCCATCAAAGTATACCAGAAGGATAAATATAAGGGAAAAGGCAAGGTTGGTGGACAATCTAGCATAAAAATAAAAGATAACTTATCCCCACCACCTTTGAATACTCCATTGGTAGTGACTACTGATAATCAACCAGATAGTGAGAGCATGGACATATCACAAGAGGACACAAATCCTAACTCTAAGGTATTATACATAGTGGACATTGATACTCAAAAGGTCAATATTGTGGTAGATAAGGATACAATGGAGAAGACAGATATGGCTAATGAGCAACCGGTGACTAATGGTACAGAAGGTAAATTGACAGATGATAACACAGAGAAACAAGCAGAGCAACAGGCTCCATCACCGCAACAGGTTCACACAGAGTCAGTGCCACCGACAACAGCTAAGCAAGACAAACCTTTGCTTAAACAAATGGAAACACAAACTAACCTACCAAAGGTCACCACATGCAAGGATATTGCTCCCACTAGCAGAATACAAAGTGTTGGCTCTTCAAGTACAGAATTCAAACCAACTAATGTAACAGAAGTTCTTTTGGATTCCATAAAGAAGATAATAGATTGTAGCTCATAGGCTTACAAGGCAACAAATGACACCATTCCAATTTTGAAAATGATAGCA
Organism: Cryptomeria japonica; assembly: GCF_030272615.1. Classification (NCBI taxonomy): domain Eukaryota; kingdom Viridiplantae; phylum Streptophyta; class Pinopsida; order Cupressales; family Cupressaceae; genus Cryptomeria; species Cryptomeria japonica. The sequence goes on along the minus strand of NC_081406.1, from coordinate 214,910,511 downwards.
CCAAAATGTAATGTAGATAATAAATATTCTTTGAGTCAACTTGACACTTTGTCTAAGTATATTACTGAAAACACTGTGACAGTTGAACAAATAAAAGAGGAAGCATTCAAGGAGAGATTAGATAAGGAAAAACACAAATTCTTTGAGGAAGAAATAAAGAAATGTACAAGGAAATTTGACACACTTCTATCGGAACTATGTAGCACATTGAAGGAATTCAAAACTTTGACAGTTGATATAGACAAGAAAATCAGCAAGATATAGGAAGAAATAAATCAACTAGCTGACAATTTCATTAATTCATCTAATTCATTATTAGTTTTTGAGCAGAAGATAACAGGTTTTGAGGAAGAACTACTAAAGTTGGAAAGAGACAAAGAAAGAATAAAAGGAAAGGCTAAAGATCTTAAATGGAGACAATCAAAAATTGGACTATCTCACCTCCTTAAGGAGAGAAATATCTGATGCCATGATTCAAGGATAGAAAAAACCGATAGAGCAAATGCAACACCTCACCGGTACAGTTCAGAGGATAGAGGCCGCAATAAAAGACAATAAAAAGTTCATTGAGAGCTTGAATCTGGTTTTGACAGATCTTTTTCAGATTGTAACCAACCGGTTACAAGGATGAAGCAGGAAACCACACTCATTGACACTTTGACAATCTTTGTCATTGATACCAAAGGGGGAGTAGTGGAATGAGAAAAATAATCAGTAAAATGACTCATCAACTTAGGGGGAGTACACATTCTTTTGGTACACATTTTTGGTAAGACAATACCGGCAAATTCTTTTTGGATGACAATTTTTTTAATTTTTCTCATGAGTGTTGCCATCAATGCCAAAGGGGGAGATTGTTGGCAAATGCACACTCCAATGAGACATTGTAGGCGATTGAAGGTTTTGTCATTGATGGAAACCTTACAATCCTATGACACCGGCAAGGCAATCCACCAACACTAGCAAGATCAGACTTTACACTAGCACATAGACCACCGACACTAGCAGTGAAAGGAAGCATATCGGCATAGAGGCCGACAAGAATTTTGTTTGTAAATTATTTCCTTAATTATAGTAAAATCATTGTAAGCTGACTTGGCAAGTTGTAAAATGATTCATATATATAAGAGTTCATTATAGAGGAAGAAATAGAATGTAATGAGGAAAAATAAGGTAGACCTATTATGCGAATTATAGGTTAAGGGTTTATGTATGAAGCAGAGCTATAAACCGGTATTGGATCTGGCATAGTAGATGTTATTTTGAAGTAGTACAAGACATTAGATTTATATAATCCATTTTTTAAGTCAGTGAGACTTCCCATTTTGTAATTGAGCAGTGAGCTCTAGGCACTTGGCCTTCCTGCATGTGCAAGCTCCTCTTGTAGCAGTAATATTCTCTTATTGGCCAGTAAGTGAATATTGTGGGTCAGAAATCCCACTGAGGTTTTTCCCACACCGGGTTTCCTCATTAAACTACTATGTTATGGTGTGTTTTTCATGTGGTTGTTGTTGTCTCTGTTTATTACATTACTTTTTGTTTACTAGTATACAGTATTAATATGTTCTACATGTTTTAAGTTAAAAAAATCATCAAACCGGTTAGATATTGATTCACCCCCCCCTCTCAGTATCTGTGGGAATCCTAACACTTTTATTATAACATCTATATGCCTTGCTTCTAGTTGAATAACCAAGAAACATTCCTTCATCACTTCTAGGATCAAATTTGCCAATATACTCATCTCTTCTAATATAGAATTTGCTTCCAAATATTTTGAAGTATTTAAGAGTGGGAGTATGACCAGACCATAGTTTAAAAGGGGTCTTACCGGTTTCACTTTTGATGTGAACTATGTTTAAAGTATAAACCATTGTATTCACTGCTTCTCTCCAGTACATATGTGCTAGATTTTCTTCCATCATCATGGTTCTTGCTGCATCCAAAATAGTTATGTTCTTCTTATCCACAACTCCATTTTGTTGGGGTGTCCAGGGTGTTTATAGTTATCTTTTGATTCCATTCACTTCATAGAATGAATTGAATTCCCTAGATGTAAATTCTCCTCCTTGATCTGATCTTAAACATTTTATTTTCTTCCTGGTTTCATTCTCTACCATTGCCTTGTATATCTTGAATCTTCCAAAAGCTTCTGATTTCTCCCTGAGAAAGGTAACCCAACACATTCTATAATAGTCATCAATTATTAGCATAAAGTATCTATCATCCTAAAGACTTTTTGTTCTTGCCAGACCACATAAATCAGTATGAATTAAACAAGAATATTATTGGATTTCTCAAAAATGCTCTTAAATGCTCTTCTAACTTGCTTTCCCATTTGACATTCCTTACATACCAAATTATGAGGTTTCACAATCTTAGGTAAATATCTTACTACCTTAGTTGAACCGATCTTTATAATGCATTCAAAATTCACACGATAGAGTATTTTATGTCAAAACCAACTTTCATCAATGTGTGCAATGAAACATGTCTTATCGCTAGTATTCAAGTGAAAGATATTACCTTTAGTCTGATTACCAGTTGCAATCTCCAATCTAGTTATGTTTATGATTTTGCATTTTCCATTCTTGAATTGTAACTAAAATTCTTTTTCCACTAATTGACCAACACTCAAAAGATTATTCTTTAAACCTTCTACATAATAAACATTGTCAGTATTATGCTTACCATCCAAAGATATAGTTCCTCTTCCTTTGATTAAACAAGCTTTGTCATCTCCAAATCTTACTAGACCTCCATGAATTTCCTGTAAAGATAAGAATTTGTTTTTATCACCAGTCATATGATACGAGCATCCACTATCAATGATCCATTCATCCTTTTCTTCAATTTTTGTTTCTAATGCTTGCTCTACCAGTTTGACAATAGGTGTCAGTTGATCTTCTTTTATTGCAACAAAATCCCATCCACTATCTGCTAGATCTTCATCTACACAATAACATGACTTATCTCTATTTTTCTTAAATCTATATCTCTGATATTCATGGTTAGGTTTATATGTTCTTTTTGCTTCCTCTCTCAGTCTTGCATGTCTATCAGGACACCTAGAAGCCATATGACCAACTTTATTTCAATTAAAATATTTGAAAGGTGATTTATCTTCATACTTACTTCCTGTTGGACCTTTAGGCATCTTCCTTGTGAATAGTGCTTCAAGTTCTTCAAGTTCTTCATTTTCTCTTCTCATATCTTCAAGTTCTTTTGCATAAAGTGTTTTCCAATCAGTTTTGTCAAATGATGATGATGATGATGATGATGCTTTGAAAGTTGTATTAGTTTTGACTATAGCAATAGGACCAAACTCTTCAAGCTCAAATGCTAAAAGTTTTCCAACCAAGGTATCTCTTGAAACTGATGTATTAGGCATTGTTCTCAACTCATTAATAGTAGTCACTTTCATTTTGTAAGCTGGTAGAAAAGCTCTTAAAACTTTAGAAACAATTTCATCTTCACATAAAGATCCTCCGCAACATTGTATTCCTAAAACAATTTCATTAATTATTTCCATAAGTGCATAACTTCTTTCATCTTCTTCCATTTTTAAATTTTCATACCTGACCCAATAACATTCTAGTTTTGAAATTTTGATAGTGGTATCTCCTTCATTCAATTTTTCCAGTTTATCCCAAATAGCTTTAGCAATAGATTGGTCTAATAATCCCATGATTTTCTGATATGATAATGCACTTAGAAGTGCTTCTCTTGCTTTGCAATCATTCTCCAATTCTTTAGCCAATGTCGGTGGATGAGGTATATTTAGAGTAGGACCAACAAAGCCATTCTTTGTAACATCCCATATATCTCTTCTGATGTAGTTCAAATGTATTTTCATTATGATCTTCCATATACCATAGTTAGTTCCATCAAGTTTTGGACTGTCCTTCCTAAAAATATTTGTTGCCATAGGATCTCCTCAAGTTGTTAGGATTTTGTAAAAAGAGGACTTTGCTCTTATACCAATTGTTAGGAACCGGGAAGGACAATTGAGCGGGGGGGGAGTGAATCAATTGTGAAATATTTGTCAATAAATTATAACTCAAAATCAATTAATCAGTTGTGAACCAATTGTCAATAAATTACAACTCAAAACCAATTATTCCAACTTAAAACTTAGTGTGGGTAAAACAAACTTAATGTCGGTAAAATAGATTAACAGTTATAGTAGTGCAGGTATAACTTAATGCATGAAATAGAAAGAGAAACAACATCCACAATACATGACACAAAGATTTTGACGTGGAAACCTTGTAAGGGGAAAACCATGGTGGGAAACCTTACCCACAATCAAATGAAACTACTGTAGATAGTGAGTGTATACAAATTGGGTCTGCACATGCAGAAAGGTCAACTGCCTAGAGGTCACTTCTCAATCACAAAATAGGAGTCACACTGACTACAATTCGATGGTTAAATCCAATAACAATGTACTTCTTCATAATAGCATCTACAATACTAGATTCAATACCGGTTTAAACACTGACCATGAGTGCCAAACACCTTCATAACCTTTCCTTCAACCTTCAAATAATATCTATGTGATTCACACAAGGATCTTCTAATTTTTCACTCTTCACAATGATCTTCAATATTCACACACACTCATAATATCTGATCTTCAATAAGATCTTACAATCATTTATATAAAAAACCTAAGACCTTGACATGAGGCTGACTCACTAAAGATATTACAATTAAATCAATTACAAAATAAGTCTTGATGTGATACAATATGTTGGCCTCAATACATTTACACATTTTTCAATCAGTAAACCATTTCCAAAACATGTCGTGCTGATCTAGAACATAATATCTTGTACCGGTCCATAACCTAGACCTATCTACCATTAAAGGCAAATATGTGAACTCGATTAGATCAATAAGCAAAACACCAAATCCAAACATCCAATCCATGTATTTGACATAAACAAATGATCTCCAGATGATAACAAGTCATCATCAAATTTTGGTGAACCATATAACCTGTCGGTGAAGCATATACCGACAACTGTGCATAAGCCACTAACCATGCTAGAACCACAATGTGTTGGTTCAACGATAAACTAATATAACCAGAGTGTCAAATCAACAATGTAGACCTCCAAGAAGATAAGTGTTGACATCAATGACAAAAGCAATGCAATACATAATGAAGTCATCCATAATATCAACAATAAGTCTATGATTAGTGGTCTATTATATTTAACTCAAACTATACCAGATATTATGAATGCAGTAAGTATTGTTTCAAGATATCAAAGTAATCCTAAAGAAAATCATGAATGTGTAGTAAAGAGGATATTCCAGTATTTGCAAGGAACAATGGAATATGATTTAAGATATTCTAAAAATGATGATTTCACTTTATGTGCATATGCTGACTTAGATTGGGTAGGAGATACTGATGATAGGAAGAGAACTTATGGTGGAGCTTTCTTTCTTGGAAAAAAACTAGTTTCATGGATCAACAAAAAAAAGTCATGCATTTTTTTATCTACTATAGAAGCTGAGTATGTTGCAGCAGCAACTAATTGCACTCAAGTCTTGTGGATGAAGAAAATGTTGAAGGATATAAGTGTAAATTGTAGTGAACCGGTAGTTATCTATTGTGATAACTCTGTAGCTATTGACATATCTAAGAATCTGATATTTCACTGTAAGACTACGCATATATCAATAAAGTATAACTTTTTGAAGGACAAGGTAGAACCAGAGGAAGTCAAATTGGTTTATGTGAACACTAAAGAACAAATTGCAGATATATTCACTAAATCATTGTCTACAGAATCATTTGAGTATTTGAGAGACAGGTTAGGGGTTTCTACCCCTCTGATAGAGACATGATTAATGCAGTGTGTCATCAGTCTGGCATGCATTATTAGAGATATTATTCATTCTGGTATTGATGAGTGGTGCTACTACTCAAGGGGAGTAGTCAACTTTGAGATACATAGGTTTATATTCTTGCTTTGATATTTTTGTCAGATTTCTGGCATTGATGTCAAAGGGGGAGAGATATTGATGTGAAAAATAAGGAAAGGAGTTGTATACATTAGGGAGAGAGTTAATGATATTTAGGAGATTGTTGGTTGTCTTCCACAGGGGAGACTTGTTTGGCATTTCTTGGTACTTAGATGTTTTTCACATCTAGTGTTGTCATCAATACCAAAGGGGGAGATTGTTGGCATTATTGGATGAATTGATGTTTTGTCATTGATGTTTGGTTAGCAATAGATAGGTTTTGGTTACTGGTAGAAGATCAAGTGTTACCAACAAAAGAGACTATCTGTTGGACACTTCCGACATGTTTGGATCTATGGAATGTGATTGGTTACATGTGGTAGTTCTTCTGGAGCATGACTTGGTTAGATGGTATTGACTTGGTAATCAGATGCTATCATACACTCTAGTAAACCCTTACTAGTACTAGTTTAAGGCTTTATCGGCAGAGCTCTCTTTGAGGAATCTTGACAGGATGCATAATTAGTGTTGGTGCAACTTCTACATGGATTTTAGGATATTGAAGATGTTCTTTGAGCATGATTCAACTTCTTGAATACATTTCTTTGGCATGATTGACCTAGAATAGGTCTGGTACCTATCTAGGTTATGGACCAGTATCATGTTAACATGTACTCTACACATTACCAGGATGTTTTGGGATGATTTATGGATTTGTTATTGTTGTTTTGGTCTTAAGATAACATGGGATATCATTGTAATATTAATCTATGTAATGATCTTATTGTAATATCTTTTAGGTGGCCAACCTAATTGGTTTAGGCCTTAGGGTTTATATAAAATGATGTAAGATCTCATTGTAAGATCATGGTATCAGAATGGAATAAGTGTTCGTGGTCTTGAAATAAAATATCATATGCAAAGGAGATTTGGTCGATCATAGGTGATAGAATTGGGATTAAGGAAGAGGTCAAAGACCTCTGGTATTGAGCTTAATCGGGGTTGTAATTAGGCATGGTAGATGCTATTTCTGGCAGTTCACTCTATTGGATTGTTGTCCTTTTATCTTGAAATGGCTATAGCCTCTCTGTAGTCAGTGAGACTCTTTTGTAATGAGTAGTATGCTCTAGGCAGTGTGCCTTCCTATATGTGTAGGCCCCTCATTGTATCACTATAAAGCGGAAAAATCACGATCGAACCCTAGTTGCTCTCCCCTCTTCCAACTCCAAGGAGAGAGAAGGGAGGTTCACTAGGATTCGATGGTTTTCACTTAGGGGAGAGACTTTACATTCAAAAGAGGGGTTGAAACTCATAAGATCCAATCCCACATAATGCAAGATTGGATGCTAGATGAATTTCCAGGGTTATGACAACAAGGCTACCCTCTTTTGTAAAGAATATCGATAAAGGAATTGAGCTAGGAATGCATAGAAAGTGACAAAGATTTGCTTATAAACTGAGATAGGAATACAGTATGAAGCTGCGGACCTGGAATTAGCAGTAAAATGTCGATACAGCGCTGTCCTGCAAATTTGAGCAAAAGTTGTCAGGACGATGGCGCCCGGCGCCACGGTCCTCCGAAAAATCTGCGAAACGAAGGGGGATCTGTTCGTCTCTGCACAAGGATTCCAGATCTTCAATCTCAGCCGCGTACCTGCAACCTACACATAGAAAAGCGAAGACGATTGGGGGGTTAGGGATTAGGGGTCTGCCTTTAGGTAAAACCCCGGTTTTGGAATTAACCAAGAAATGAGCAAGAGCTGTAAATGTAAATGACTGTAAAACAAGTACTAATACCTTGTTCTAAGGATGTTTGTATCCTTATGTGCGAAGGTTTAGATGTTGTTGTTTGTTGTATGTTTGTATGTTGTATGTAGCATGTAGTATGTGATCTCCTCTTCAATGGTTGAATCCTTGTCTTGAATGCAACACTTAGCCTTGAATGGAGACTTGAAATGATCAATTGCTTGAAGGAATGATTGAATGCTTGAATGCTTGAGTATAGTTTCCACACTTTTTCTATCATGTATGTGTTATGTCCAAATGAGAGAGAAAAATGTAGTTTATATACTTGCCAATTAGGGTTGATAGACTGATTTTCCCGACCTTAGGCCGACCAGGAAAGTTAATTTCCAAATTGCAAACAAAAAGACCCGAGACCCCTTAGGAGACCGGGCCCAAAATAGGTCCCACCTCCCGAGACATCAAGGTGCAAGGAGGTTCAGGCCATGGTACTTGAAAAATGCAGTTTTTGGTGTCGTGAGCAAGTTTCGGGGTCTCCATTCAGGTTGCGTGTTGCGTCGCCATCGTGAAGACCGAAATGCAGTCGAAATTGCAAGTGTCACAATTTTAGGATGCTACATTTAGCCCCCACTTTAGGGGGAGTATGTATGCTCATACTTCCGGTAAAGTACAAGGAAACAACATTGAAAAACTTTCACCACGTCAAGGAGGCAAGACACACCAAGCCCCTAGTGGACTAAGGATCTTATGACTTCGATTGACAAAGTAAAAGGGAAGATCATGAGGGAGAACCATGACTGTCAGTAGTAAGGTTCCCTCACTATGAGTCATGCAAGAAAGATATCAAAAATTTTCAAGGCAAGGTTAAATTTGCCAAGAAATTTTCAAGTATCTTGAAAAGATATGAACGGTATGTATGCCCCCCTACGTTAAAGCGATCGCACACACCTCACCGGGGTTGATTGTTTTAACGTAGTGATACACATAAGAATGAGAAAGGAAAGGAGCACATTATCGCAAGGATTTAGCCCCCAAGTGTGAGATAAGCCCAAGGATAATAGACACAAAACACAAAGCACGAGGTGACTTCTCTTTCCTTGGGGTCAGTATGCTGTACGATAAGTCATGTATATATATCATATGTATGTATGCATAATTGTTCTTCATTCCCCAATCAAGGAAGGTCACCTAGAAGAAGGGAACACATGTGTCTTTTGAGTCAACATGAGAGAGATCGAGAGATCTCAATGCTTTGCATCGTTCTCAAGTAGACAACACTAAGGACAACAAATAGAAGAATGAGAATAACATATAGAAGAAGTAACACAAGAGAGGAGGAGAGAATCTGCTATGCTAATGTAACTAGTCTAGCATGTCATCTACCCCCCGATCTTGCTGATCAATGTTTCGGGAAGGCAGGGAACACGCTAGAGGAGGAACATTCAACACAACAGATGGAGCTATCACAAGATCCAAACAAGGGCTATGTTCATGTTCCGAGCCACATTGTTCTTGTCTAGGAGCTAGGATAAGTGCTTTAGAAAATTCATTAGATAAATGGTTATCAACATCAACAAGTTCATATTCACTATCAGAAGCAAGAGAAGTAATATTTTCATCATGAATAACATTTTCATCTATATCATCATCAAGATTTATAAAAATAGGATCTTTAACTCGCACAGGATCAAGACCATCATGCATCTTATGTTTAGGAGATTTAGGCTCAATGTCTGGCTGAGGAGAAAATGGAATAATGCTTGTTGAAGGTGTTTTTGGAGATTTCAAAGTTTGAGAAGCAGCTGCTTGAGCCCTAAGATGATGCTTTCGTTGGCGTTCACGTGCAGAACGATTTTGACTAGTCTTAGTAGGAAGTGAAGAAGATTGAGGAGGAGGAATGTTCTCATCCCTATCACTTGGGTGTTTAGGTTGTGGTCTCTTAGGCTGGATAATAGGAGAACAAGAATGTCTCTTCTCTCTATAAAAGGAAGGAGGAGGAACTGCTCCATATAAAGGAGGAATTTTTGGTTTAGGAAGGAGACCAAGTCCATCATGATGAGGAGGTATAGGTCTACTTGTAGGAAGTTTATTAGACATAGACATAGTCACATCCATAGGGATGGGCTGGGAATCTTCTTGAGGAAAGACATTAGTTTTATCTTTCAAAGGAAGAACTTCCTTCTCAAGAATGATAGGAATGTCAAGTTTAGGTGTTCTAGGTTCACTTAAAGATAGGATCATATCTGTTTTCCACTTTTGATAAGATTTGAAAAGATGATCACTTCGCGGAGGAAGGGATTGGAATTGTTTAGGCCAAAAGTAATCAAGAGGAACACTAGAGGTTCTTTTAGCTGGTTTAAAGAGGCTATGATTGACAGTAACAACTTCACCATTATGGGGAAATTTCAAACACTTATGAATAGGAGAAGCAATAGCTTTCATGGAAGATAGCCAAGGATAGCCAAGCTTCACATGAAATTGTTCAGAAGATGGAATAATAGCAAAGTTCACATCAAGGGATTTGTTATAGACCTCAATAGGCAGTGTAATAGAACCAATTGCAGGAGAAGAAAATGCATCAAATAGTTTCACAATCACATCTGTTTTGTCATAAATCACTTGATTCAATTGCAAAGTAAAAAGAAATTCTTCAGTAATAACATTAACCATGCACGAAGGATCAATAAGCACTCCACGGCAAGGTGTATTCTTGACTTTTGCAACTATGTATAAAGGACCATCAGGTGCCCTAATGGTTTCACTGGAATCAAATGTGATGGAAGGTTCTTTAGGGTTTTCTTGCTGCTCTACAAAGTTAATCACATTTGGAGTCATAGACACAAGACCATCAGATGAAAGAGAGGAATCATTAGTCTCAATCGCATTAGAGGTATGAGAAGGTAATGGATCAGTGAAAATCTGAAGATTTTGATTAGGAGGAGCTACAGATGTATTGCCTTTATCATTCACTCCAGAAATAGAGATAGTATTATTATCAATCAAATCTTGAATTTTACCCTTTAAAGAAAAACATTTTTTAGTATCATGCCCAGGCTGACGATGAAATTGACAAAAGGCTTTGTTATCAAAATAAGGTGAAGTAATCTTTGCAGGATCAATTTGTCTTATAGGAGGAAGAGTAAGCACATTTTGTTCCAATAACTTATTCATAATACTATGCAATGATTCATTCAAAGGAGTATACTTTCTTTCTTTCTTGAAAAATTTAGAAATAGGAGGCACACCTGATGCTGCATTCACATTGTTGTTGATGATGTTTTCATTGAATTTGATGGAGTCTCTATTCGGTTTAAACTTCCCAAATGGTTGTTGACTGCTATCACCCTTATCACTCGGAGCCATAGGATGTGATTGTTCCATTTGACTCACAGTCAGTTGATAATTGTGAAGAGTGGCACACAACTGTTGGAAAGAAGTAAACTCAGAAAATAGAAGTTTGTCTCGAATATCTCTTTGTAAATTAGAAATAAAGATTCTTTGAATATCATTGTTAGGCACTGGAAAAGAAATTTGAGCATACAAATGCTTATATCTACCAATGAAATCAGTCACTTTTTCTTTAACACCTTGTTTACAATGCATTAAATCAATCAAAGTAACTTTAGGACTTATATTGTTTTGAAATTGTTGAATGAAAGCATTTGCAAGTTGTTCAAAAGAAGTAATAGAATAGGAAGGCAACGAGCAATACCATTGTAGGGCTTTGTCTCTTAATGTTCTCGTGAATAGTTTTGCAAGCAACCTTTGGTCATAAGCAAAATCAGTACATATTGTTTGAAAAGTCTTAACATGTGTTAGAGGATCTCCTTTACCATTATAAAGCTCCAAATACGGGATTTCAACATGTTTAGGAGGGATAGCTCGAACAATGTCAAGAGAAAGTGGGCTCGCAACATCAAATGTGGGCACACTAAACTTAGATTGATTCATAGAGGCAATTTGTTGCTGTAAAGAAGAGACAGTTTGTGCAAGATTGTTAATGGTCGCTTCAGTCGAAGGGTTCATATTAGATGTGTTAGATTGAGATGGAGGTGTTATGTTATTGAAAGAAGGTAAAGAGTAAGGTGGTGGGACCCTATGATAATTAGTCATAGGAGATGATTGGACAGGAGGAACACTACAAGGAGGAATGGAATGATTAAATGAATTGCCCCCTTGTGTCATGTTCATTTGCGGAGATGTAATAGGAACACTCATTGAAGGAATGAATGAAGAAGTCGGATTGAATGAAGGAAGAGGGTTAATTGAAAAGGAAGGATTGCCCTCATGACTAGTGATCACAGGAGGAATGTCTTGTGTAGAAGTAGCCATTATTTTTGATGTAAAGGTAGGTATGCTAGCAATAGAAGTCATCAAAGGAATAGAATGATTAACTTGTGTAGGAGGTTGTGTATAACCTAAAGTTTCAGCACAACTTTTCATAGGCATCACGTTCGAATTCACAATGTGTGAAATACCACGCAAAATATCAATTCCATTCTTATCACTTTGAAGGATACGTTTTAGACCCTCAATTAAAGGAAGAGCTTGACTATCAGGGTATTCTTGAGACATCCATTGTCGAAAATCGTCAAATTGGTTATCCAATTTCGAAAGTTGTTCTTCAGAAACCTCATGGAGAGCTTCTTCATCATTAGGAGGATTAGAGGAATTACCCATGTCCTCGTTACAAAGGCTATTCAAATTAGGTTCCATCTCCTCAGTAGTTAAACCTCGGAAAGACTTAATTCTACGACTTCGTCTAACGGGAATAGTGTAAGTAGGGCTTATTGTTGTAAAACTCATGCACTAGAGAAGGAGAGAAAATTTTGATTTTAGAGGTAGCAATTTTCAGTAAAATCAGCCAATCTTCTGGATTTAAGCTGTTAAATGCAATCACGACAGTCTCCCGAAATTTCGGAAAAAATGCCCGGGACCGTGGCGCTCGGAGTGCAACACGGTCCTTGCAACTTTTTTTGAAATTTGCAGGGATGAAAGGTATGATGATTTTAAAGCCAATTTGAAAAAATTGAGTGATTTTACGATCTGTAGATAGGCCAAATTAAAGTTGCAATCTCAAAATTGAACCCTACCCAGATTGTCGAAAAATGCAAAATTTGAATTTTGAAAAAAAAAAAAAAAGAGGGAAACTGAAATTTTGAATTTTATGATTTTAGAGGGAATGTCAAAAGCAATGCAAATTTTGAAATTTAAAAATTGACTCAATTTCACGCAAAATTCAATTTTGAAAGCGGAAATCAAAGTTGTTGTAATTAAGCATTTAATTTCAAAAGTCACAAAATGCAAGATCTTGAACAAAGCACTAAATTTTTTAATGAATGTTAACACACTTTTCAGATTTAGGACAGTAAGAACATAATTTTGACACAAAATTTCAGTTTCAATGATTTTTTGAATGTTTAAAAGCCTTAATCCAAGCAATCACAAGACCAACTTTGACTGTAATTTTGAAGGTGTTAAAATTGATAAAATCAGCCAAAATTCTGGATTTTAGCAGAAAAATACAGTAAGATCTCGCTCCCGAAATTTCAGAAAAAATGTTGGGGACGATGGCACTCGGCGCCACGGTCCTCGCAACTTTTTTCCAAATTTTCAAGGATGAAAGATATTGTGATTTTATTGCGGAATCCAAAGTTACAGCTGATTTGGAGATGTTTTGATCAGTGAAATTGTCGGACAAAGGTTGAATCAAGAGGGTTTTAAAAATTAGGGTTTTGACACTTAACCACTTAATTTTCAAAATTAAAACATAGATATGAATTGATAATTTGTAATAGAAGGGCAGATCTGAAACAAGCATCAACAATTAAACATTTCACAAGCTTAATTACTAAAAAGAAATTTTAGGGTTTTTATGCAATCACCTCTAAAATTTTGCAAAAGATCAAACATGGAAATGTAATCAATTTTTTCAGATCTAAGCATGAAAAATCAGAAAGGATGTTCATGTCGGGTTCACCAAAATGTAAAGCGGAAAAATCGTGATCGAACCCTAGTTGCTCTCCCCTCTTCCAACTCCAAGGAGAGAGAAGGGAGGTTCGCTAGGATTCGATGGTTTTCACTTAGGGGAGAGACTTTACATTCAAAAGAGGGGTTGAAACTCATAAGATCCAATCCCACATAATGCAAGATTGGATGCTAGATGAATTTCAAGGGTTATGACAACAAGGCTACCCTCTTTTGTAAAGAATATCGATAAAGGAATTGAGCTAGGAATGCATAGAAAGTGACAAAGATTCGCTTATAAATTGAGATAGGAATACAGTATGAAGCTGCAAACCTGGAATTAGCAGTAAAATGTCGATACGGCGCTGTCCTGCAAATTTGAGCAAAAGTTGTCAGGACGATGGCGCTCAGCGCCACGATCCTCCGAAAAATCCGCGAAACGAAGGGGGATCTGTTGGTCTCTGCACAAGGATTCCAGATCTTCAATCTCAGCCGCATACCTACAACCTACACACAGAAAAGCGAAGACAATTGGGGGGTTAGGGATTAGGGGTCTGCCTTTAGGTAAAACCCCGGTTTTGGAATTAACCAAGAAATGAGCAAGAGCTGTAAATGTAAATGACTGTAAAACAAGTACTAATACCTTGTTCTAAGGATGTTTGTATCCTTATGTGCAAAGGTTTAGATGTTGTTGTTTGTTGTATGTTTGTATGTTGTATGTAGCATGTAGTATGTGATCTCCTCTTCAATGGTTGAATCCTTGTCTTGAATGCAACACTTAGCCTTGAATGGAGACTTGAAATGATCAATTGCTTGAAGGAATGCTTGAATGCTTGAATGCTTGAGTATAGTTTCCACGCTTTTTCCATCATGTATGTGTTATGTCCAAATGAGAGAGAAAAATGTAGTTTATATACTTGCCAATTAGGGTTGATAGACTGATTTTCCCGACCTTAGGCCAACCAGGAAAGTTAATTTCCAAATTGCAAACAAAAAGACCCGAGACCCCTTAGGAGACCGGGCCCAAAATAGGACCCAGGGACCAGGGCACTGGGCGCCCTAGTTCTGAGGGACTAGGGCGCTGGGCGCTCTGGTCCCACCTCCCAGGACATCAAGGTGCAAGGAGGTTCAGGCCAGGGTACTTGAAAAATGCAGTTTTTGGTGTCGTGAGCAAGTTTCGGGGTCTCCATTCAGGTTGTGTGTTGCGTCGCCATCGTGAAGACCAAAATGCAGTCGAAATTGCAAGTGTCACAATTTTAGGATGCTACAATCACATACTTTCTGTAGAAGTATCATCTAGCTATGGGTAGGCTTCCCACCGTGGTTTTTCTCTTTCTGGGTTTTCCACATACAAATCATGGTGTTATGCGGTATGGTTGCTTTGCATTGATTATATCTTTAATTGTTAAGTTGTATTGTTTACCGGTATCTATTTCTTCTCTACTGATACTTAATTTGTTCAACTGTTATTAAGTGGATTAAATGTTATAATCTATTAACAACTGATTCACCACCCCCTCTCTTAGTTGTTCACTAGTTATCCTAACATATGCATGGACAATATTAATGGTTACTTTTGAGAACTGGGGTGCTTATTAAGACCGATATAGTGAAAGGTAATTTGTCATGTATGATCATTGGTTCATTCAATTTGGCACCAATTAACAATGAAATATGTGAATGCAGAAACATAGCATGGGAATTGTTTGATGCTTTCTAGAGGCATGGTCCCATAAAATGGACAAAAGGATACAGTGTTATGGACGATAGTGATCCATAAAAAGGGGGTATTTTCACAGTAGAATATCACTATGCTATGGAGACTGCAAGCATGGTGATGTGCATTTCTCCCCATGTATTAACAATGACCCACCAATAGATTCACTCATTGCAACCTACATTCCCTATTGATAGAGAAGATCGATTTATGACAATTGTGGAGGTGGTGTTGTTCTTGATTCCTATAGATTTCATTGCATCCAAACCCCAATGCAAAAAATCACACCGTGTGGAAATATAGACCACTGTACACTAGACATAAGGAAGAAGTGTGAATTTGCCATATGTCCAAGATATAATTCCATTATAGGTCATATGGTCTATTTTGTAGGAACACAAAAAGGGTGACATGGTGCTGTATGAAAGTGTCCCTAGAGCTAATGTTGTGAATATATAGAGGCTATTTCTACTCCTAGGTTTGAGGTGCAGAAAGGACACACTTGTATGAGATGAAGAGATTAACTTTGAAAACTGGAGTAGGGGTGAAATTTCTGACTCAAATATTACCAGTTTGTTCAAAGGGGGATCATGTGACCAAATGTGATAATCCCTCACTAGAGGTGTGAGATAAAGTATTCTATTCTAGGGGGTCACATGTGAGAAACAACAGGTTACATTTTCAATGAAAAGGGGTTTTTTATTCGTTTTTAGGTAGCGAGAAGACTCAAAGTAAAAATCAGCTATTTCTTTTCACCAAAGGGGAAATATTTAGTTTTCAAGAGTAGAGAGGTAAAGTGGGATTTTTTAGTCAGAGATGGATAGTGACCAAAAGAGGAAACATTAGAAAAGGTGCAAAATTTTGAATTGACAAGTACAACCAAGATGGTAATTTTCAAACTTTTGACAACTTCCAATAGGGGTCATAAGTTCAAGTTATGGCAAGCTTGGGACAAGGTGCAGATTTTGAAAATGGATAGGTTACTGAATGAGGATTTCTCTAAATTTTTAAAAGCAATCAATAGGCTCAAGGAAGAGAGGACAACCAATGGAATTAAGTGCAGATTTCAAAGAGGGGATTTTAAATTCCTGAGAATGTAACAACCAATGGGATACAACCTAGGGTTTCCTAGGTTTTTGTTTTGCATCTCTTGGTTGTTTTCTCATTCTAAGTTTTATTTTTTTGGGAGTAGGAGATAGTTAGTAGTAGTTTTAATTTTTAGTCCGAGGGGTTAAGCTCCATAATTTCTGCTCCATGAGAGCCATGTACAATGCATGATTGTAATGACAGTTAGATGATACTTTTTTAGTTTGTAATGCTTCATACTTGGAATAGTTGTAATCAGTAGTACATGAAATGAAAAATTGTTCTTCTTGTGGTTGTCTCCATTATGTAACAATATTGTTTCTGAAGTTAAGATCAAGGATTGTTCAACTTTGTCCCAGCAAGTCTGGTGTTTATCTTGTTTGTGCTTCTCTTCAAGGAAGAGATTAAACTAATTAAATAGGATGTTGGATAAAGTTTGTTGCATGTAGGATCATCAAGTATGATTGTAAAGAGAGCTTAGTTGATAAGTATTGATGCAAGACATTGATTCTTAGATCTTTTGGGTTAAAAGTTAACCTATTTGGGTATAAAGACACATTATGAAAGTAGACTCTGCTACCCAGTTGCGAAGACACTGATTTTATGTGTTATTTAGATTCTCAGAATTATTCCCTCTTCAAGTCTCTTTTATTTTTAGTTCATAGGAGTAGGTGTAGTGTAGAAAGCTCATCCCAAGTTGGTGCAGGAGCACCCTGACAAACCTACAAAACCAAGAAGACAATCAAGATACCAGGAAGGTTTTATGAGGGAAATCAAGTTGATTGGAGAGTTTTGGAGCCAATAATGGCTTTTGAAAGCAATAAATCATATGTAATGTGTAAAAGTCCTAAAGGTCCTGATAAAGGCCTAAGGACCAAAATGTAATGTAATTGGGCAAATGATGCCTAGGAGTCTAGATAGGTTGAATAAGGGTCTAGTATGCTTTAAATGATCATATCATTATTAAAACCCATTGATTTGATAGGTTTAGTTGATTGAATGCATTAAAAATGAAGTTTAAATTCAAAAATTGGACTTCCAACAGCTAGTTCCAGTTTTGGTGGGAATTAAGTTTTGGAGTTGTTTAAACATTTTGATCACTCTAATCAATTGGAGATTGGTTGGAGTTGGTTGGGGAAGGTCTTATAAAGTCCTAAAATTCATTTTGGTGTGGTTGCATGATGCTGCTATGGACTTGTACGGACTGTCTCAGAAAATTAATAAAAAACTCTTTGTTTCTTGTCAAATCCTTGTTTTCTCATGCTTTCTTAGCATTGTTTGGATAAGGGATCACCATTGTTGTACATTGGGGATTTATTTGTTATTCCTTTTATGTATTAAGTGAATTTTGAAATCTTGAAAGTATCACATTTTCTTTTATTGCTGACTGTCCCAGAAAAGACAATGATTTTCTCTTTAAATTTGTGAAGTTAGAAGGATGTATGGATCCATTTCATGAATGATGCCTCTAATTATCATGGGATGGGTTCATGTTGACATGTAAAATAATTTCCTAACCTATTATTGACAGGAATTAATGTGAGTGCAGGTGTACACCATGAAAAGTGACTAAAAATACAAGAAAAATGACTGAAAATGTGTGAAAATGAAGGCTAGAGTGTAGCAGCAGAGAATCTGATTGAACAAGGGGGGTATTTTATGCATTGAAGTGTCTAGAAACACCATTGTGAAGGTTTTTGAACTTTGGTTGAGCCTCAAAAGTGACTGGAGGTGGGATTTTGAGAAAGCCCTAGTTGTAAGGTTGATTTAGTGGGGTTTTTGGAGTTTGGGTATCTAGGATTGCAACCAGAACTTAAAACCTTAAAAATCCTTGGATTGAGACCATAACAAGAGACTGTATAGAAGGGTTAAGTCTGGAAGTGAGTTTGGAGGGTACTTCATTCACAAAAGTGACCTATTTAGCCCTCACAGTGACTAGGGACAATAGTGTTTTGAAGGCTTTGTTCCAAAACAACCATAGGCAATATTTTGGGTGTTGATAGAGGTTGATATTGGGTATCTAAATCAGTCAAAACATTGGTTGGTTTTTTGGGAAAATTTCATGAAAAGGGCATAAAATAGTCCAGGTAGGGCTACTAGACAAATAGGCCTAGTGAAGGGCTAGATCTGGGTTTTTGTATCAGTTGATGAGTTGAGGGTTTGAAAATATTAGATAAATGTTAGTTGAAGTTATTTGATGTATGTGGAGGTGGAGGAAACACTTGATTAAGGTGAAGACAAGTTTTGAGCCTATTGAGGCACTTTGAGCATTTGAAACACCATAGGAGTGTTGGGGTTTGGGTCCATATTATACTTTAGTTTGCAAGATTGCAACCAGATCCTCCATCCTCTACATCAAGTGGTATGACAGAATCACTAAAAGATCTTTTGCAGGTTTGTTAAAGGTAGTTATGGCACCTAATAATCAATTGGCAAGAGAACTAGAAGAATTGAAGGAAATACTAGAAAGGGAAAGAAGGGAAAGAAGGGAACAAGATGCAACAAGAGAGCAGGATAAGGCAAGAGAAGAAAGACAATGGAGAAGGGAGAGAGAATCTATGCAATCAAGGATAGATAACCTTGAGAGGAATAGGAGAAGAGAAGAGCAAGACAACCTAGAAGGCAATGATGAAGAAGAAGTGAATGAGATAGTAGACCAAGAGCAATGAACAAATGACATAGAGGACCCTGAAGAAAAGAGATTTGTTAGATTGTTGAAGGCAGTACAAGGTAGTGGAGGTAAGAGTCATATTGATTTGCCTATCTATCAGGGGAAGATGGATAGTGAAGAGGTGTTAGGATGGCTTGATGCCTTAGATAACTATTTTGAGTTTGAAGAAATGGAAGAGGAGAGGAAAGTGAAATTTACAAAGACTAAGTTGAGAGGTACAACATTGACATGGTGGACTAGTTTTTAGAATGGTAGGATGGCAAGAGGATTAACAAAAGTGTCTACATGGTCAAGAATGAAAAGTTTGATGAAAGAGCAGTTCCTACCATCTGATTATACCATTCATGTGAAGACGATGAGGCAAAACCTGAAGCAAAAAGAAATGGATGTAATGGCTTACACTGAGCAATTTCACAAGCCTAGTATCAGAGGAGGATATGAGGAAGAAGATGAGAAAGTAGCCAGGTATATAAATGGCTTAAGATTTAATTTTCAAGATGAGATTGGTCTACAACTACTAAAAACAATAGGTGAATGTTATCAGTTAGCAATTAGAGCAGAAGAGAAGGTGAAAAGAAAACAAGAAAGATCAGGTAATGGTGGAAGAGGAGGCATTTCTAATAGAGGAAGAGGTAATAGAGATCAAGGGCAAGGCAGCAATGAGAAAGGAAAAGAAAGTTTTTCAGAACCAAGAGGAGGATACAACCATAGAGGTGGAAAATTTGGAGGAGGAAGAGGAAGTGGAATCTTTACAGGTAAGTGTTTTTCATTGCAATGAGATTGGGAACTAATCATTCAGATGTCCTAAGTGGATTGAATCTGAACAAGGCAGAGATAGAAGAGTGAATATGGTACAAGAAGATGAGAAGAAAGAAGAATCAAAGAGAGCAGACCCTATCCTTGAAGGTAACAATCTTTAGAACTACTTGTTTATGCAAAGGAAAGATATGTAAGGTAATCATTGATTCAGGATCACATAGTAATCTTCTATCTATTGATATGATAACCACGTTAGGAATTGTACCATTTGACCATCCTAATCCCTACAAGGCCACTTGGGTTACCCAACAACAGCATGTAGAGGTTAGTTTGAAGGCTTATGTGAATTTTTCTATTGGTCCATATCAAGATAAGGTATTATGTGATATGGTTCCTATGACTTGTGCACATTTGATATTAGGAAGACCTTGGCAACATAGTAGAAGAACACTACATGATGGTTTTGATAACACATATTTGGTTCATAAAGATGGTCAGAAATATAAGTCGAATCCTTTACCTTTGGGGATCTTGAAAGAGAATCCTATAATATGTTTTGGGGAGCATTTACCAATGATAAGGCAGGTTGAAAAACAAGAAGATACTGGTTGGAAGGAAGATGCTAATTTGCAGTAGACTATGAGGAAGAATAGTCCTCTTCATGATGATTTATGGGATTTATCTTTTATGCAAATCGGTTCAGTAAAATGTCCTATTGTTGAGTAGGGATATGTGGGTGTGAAAGAGAAGTTGTAGGTACAACAAGTGGATTAGAGAAGAGCAGATGTACAAACTGGTTATGAGCAGCAATGTCCTAAACAACAACAGCAAAATACATGTTTTGTTTCTAATCTAATGTGTGATGTGACTACAGGTTTAAGATGCAGAAAGAAGGTGACTTTTGGGGATTATTTCATTCCTTAATCAGGATTTGTAAGGAGACAACATCAATCTAATGTTTGGAAGTAGCAGCATCACTCTTGGGACAAGAGTATTTTAATTGGTGGGGAGTATGGTGCAGGAGCACCCTGGAAAACCTACAAAACCAAGAAGACAATCAAGATACCAGGAAGGTTTTATGAGGGAAATCAAGTTGATTGGAGAGTTTTGGAGCCAATAATGGCTTTTGAAAGCAATAAATCATATGTAATGTGTAAAAGTCCTAAAGGTCCTGATAAAGGCCTAAGGACCAAAATGCAATGTAACTGGGCAAATGATGCCTAGGAGTCTAGATAGGTTGAATAAGGGTCTAGTATGCTTTAAATAATCATATCATGATTAAAACCCATTGATTTGATAGGTTTAGCTAATTGAATGCATTAAAAATGAAGTTTAAATTCAAAAATTGGACTTCTAATAGCTAGTTCCAGTTTTGGTGGGAATTAAGTTTTGGAGTTGTTTAAACATTTTAATCACTCTAATCAATTGGAGATCAGTTGGAGTTGGTTGGGGAAGGTCTTATAAAGTCCTTAAAGTCATTTTGGTGTGGTTGGATGATGCAGGTACAGACTTGTACGGACTGTCTCAGAAAATTAATAAAAAACTCTTTGTTTCTTGTCAAATCCTTGTTTTCTCATGCTTTTTTAGCATTGTTTGGCTGAGGGATCACCATTGTTGTAAATTGGGGGTTTATTTGTTATTAATTTTATGTATTAATTTCATTTTGAAATCTTGAAAGTATCACATTTTCTTTTATTGCTGACTGTCCCAGAAAAGACAGTGATTTTCTCTTTAAATTTGTGAAGTTAGAAGGATGTATGGATCCATTTCATGAATGATGCCTCTGATTCTCATGGGATGGGTTCATTTTGACATGTAAAATAATTTCCTAACCTATTATTGATAGGAATTAATGTGAGTGTAAGTGTACACCATGAAAAGTGACTGAAAATACAAGAAAAATGACTGAAAATGTGTGAAAATGAAGGCTAGAGTGTAGCAGCAGAGAATCTGATTGAACAAGGGGAGTATTTTGTGCATTGAAGTGTCTATAAATACCATTTTGAAGGTGTTTGAGCTTTGGTTGAGCCTCAGAAGTGACTGGAGGTGGGATTTTGAGAAAGCCCTAGTTGTAAGGTTGATTTAGTGAGGTTTTTGGAGTTTGGGTATCTAGGATTGAAACCAAAACTTAAAACCTGAAAAAAAATTGGATTGAGACCATAAAAAGAGACTTTACAAAATGGTTAAGTCTGGAAGTGAGTTTGGAGGGTACTTCCTTCACAAAAGTGACCTAATTAGCCCTCACGGTGACTAGGGACAATAGTTTTTTGAAGGCTTTGTTCCAAAACAATCATAGGAAATATTTTGGGTGTTGATAGAGGTTGATATTTGGTATCTAAATCAGTCAAAACATTGGTTGGTGTTTTGGGAAAACTTCATGAAAAGGGCATAAAACAGTCCAAGCAAGGCTACTAGACAAATAGGCCTAGTGAAGGGCTAGATTTGCGTTTTTGTATCAGTTGATGAGTTGAGGGTTTGAAAACCTTAGAGACATGTTAGTTGAAGTTATTTGATGTATGTGGAGGTGGAGGAAACACTTGATTAAGGTGAAGACAAGTTTTGAGCCTATTGAGGCACTTTGAGCATTTGAAACACCATAGGAGTGTTGGGGTTTGGGTCCATATTATACTTTAGTTTGCAAGATTACAACCAGATCCTCCATCCTCTACATCACAAGTGCTTAGTGAAAGTTCTAAAGCCAGGATAGTAGCCCAATCTAAACTTCATACACTTTCCTTGGAATAGAAACATTGGGATATCTGCTAAAATTAGTGATGCTTTGATTAGTGGAATTGATGAGTTATTTTGGTAGTGCTTAGGTCTACCCGCATTCGTCTTGCAGAGCCAAAAGTGCAGGAGATTGCAGCCTTGGGGCTAAATCTTATTCATTGCCAAATATTTCCCCGAGTTTGTCAATGAGTTAGTGGAAATTCCTCTAGAACTCAGGGACTATTGGTTTAGGAACCAACAAAAGGTAACACCCATACAACATATATGCATCATTTAATTTCTTCACCTAGGTATAAAGCTTAATCCAAAGTAGAAACATATAAATTCTTATGCACACCCCCACTTCTTCTAACTAGACAT